>NC_045607.1:27425000-27725000 GCF_009762305.2 Zalophus californianus
TCTGAATCCCCAGTGCCAGGCACAGAGTCTCAGGAACAGCGGAGCTCAAAAGATGCTTATAGAATGGGGAATTCCAGTTCTATTGACATATCTCTTATGAAATCTTTTGATCCTCTAACTAGAAATAATTTTTCTCTCAATGGGAATTGAGTGCTCTCATCACATTCTGCCTTGAATCATAGTTATTTGTGAGCATTTTTTTTTCTTTTTGGATTACCCTCCAGCCTCCTCGTGCAGCCCCCAGTCATATGATTGCTGGAACTGCATCTTATTCACTTCTGAAACCGCAACAGTGTCTGGCCCATGCATTCCATCACTTGTTTAAGATACAGTTCTTCTTGAGCAAGGAGCAAGGGATATGAATCACACATTTAATGTACAATACAGTTTTGCCTGTTTTGTGTAGGCCTGCTCCACAAACCACTTCCCCATTGCGCAATGAACTGGAGGGTGGGGTTGCTCCCAATGTAAAAATCAGTCAGGGTCACCAGAAGTCATTTACCTACCTCTGAATAAAAAATGTTAATTCACAACTTAACTTCAAATCAGGCTTCTCTATTTTTTTTTATTTTTAAAGATTTTATTTATTTATTTGAGAGAGAGAGAATGAGGGATAGAGAACATAAAAGGGAAGAGGGTCAGAGGGAGAAGCAGACTCCCCGCCGAGCAGGGAGCCTGATGCGGGACTCGATCCAGGGACTCCAGGATCATGACCTGAGCCAAAGGCAGTCGCTTAACCAACTGAGCCACCCAGGTGCCCAGGCTTCTCTATTTTATCAAGAATGTCAGGATAAGAACCTGACTTATTATACATGTGCAAAATACAATACAAACTTTGAGCAAGGCAAGGATTAGAACTGATGAGAAGATAAAGTAAACTTGGAATATAATGATAGGATTATAGTTCCTAAGGTCACAGAGTTTTTATTTTTACTTATTTATTTATTTTTACAAAACCTTTGAAAAAAATTTTTTTAATCCCCATCACCCAGTTACCCCATTCCCCTACCCCCCCCCCTTCTGTAACCCTCAGTTTGGTTCCTAGAGTCCAGAGTCTCTCATGGTTTGTCTCCCTCTCTGATTTCTTCCCATTCACTTGTCCCTCCCTTCCCCTGTGGTCCTCTGCACTGTTCCTTATGTTCCACATATGAGTGAAACCATATGATAATTGTCTTTCCCTGCTTGACTTATTTCACTCAGCATTATCCCCTCCAGTTCCATCCGTGTTGATGCAAATGGTGGATATTCATCCCTTCTGATGGCTGAGTAATATTCCATGGTCACAGAGTTTTTTTTTTTTAATATTTTATTTATTTATTTATTTGAGAGAGAGAATGAGATAGAGAGAGTACATGAGAGGGGGGAGGGTCAGAGGGAGAAGCAGACTCCCTGCTGAGCAGGGAGCCCGATGCAGGACTCGATCCCGGGACTCCAGGATCATGACCTGAGCCAAAGGCAGTCGCTTAACCAACTGAGCCACCCAGGCGCCCGGTCACAGAGTTTTTAAAAAAGTTGTTGACCTCAGCAGCAATTACACTGCACTACATACAGCTATTTAAGATTAATTGAATTGGTTGGCATTACATTATATTAAACTTATGTTATGGATACAGGGCAGCTGAAGAGAGATTTTGTCAGGGTCTAGTAGCCCGTTAGTGAATTTTTCAGCCATTGGACAAATGTTGACTGAGCTTCCGTCCTGTGCCAGCTCTATGCTAGAAATGGCTGAGAGAGAGGTAGAAGACAGACCCTGCCTTGGCGCTCCTTTTTTTTCCCCCCCTTTCTTGCTATTAAGTAATCTAAGTTGACTGTATTTATCCTGATCACCAAACTTGCAGAATTGCTGTGGGGAATGAAGAGAATGTTTATGAAACAGGTCAGATGTTTTGATAAGCACTATGTAAGAACTCTATTATGTGATTATTCTCCAGCATAATACTAATGTGGTAAAAATCAACCATGAAATTGCAGTTCTAAGGCCCTTTTGCTTTTGACTTTAAGATTTCTTAATAGTCAAGTCCACTGACTCTCATTTGATTCCTGGTTTTTAAAATTAAACTTGTCTGCACCATTTAACAAAGAAATAGTGTTTTGATTACTCCTGGAATATAAATGCTCCAGTCTGAGTGATGTTTTATGGAGTTGTTTTTCTTTAACGTCCATATTTCCTCCTCAGTGTCAGAGACATTAGAACCAGAAGGGATCTTGGGTATTATCTAATTCAGTGCTGGTCAAACATTTCCATTCTTTTCAAGCATCAAGTGCTTTTTTTCTGAATACTTGAGGTTCTGGAAAATTTTCACATACCAAACTGTATTTAATTATTAATTAATATTATTTAATTTTCTTTTTTTCATTAAAGAATACTGCTGCCAATCAGAACTCCTAATTAGTATGACATAATTAGAATTAGCATTAAGCAGTGTTGTTACTGATTCTGGAATCAGATTACCTGGGTTTGATCTTCCTTCCAACACTAGCTGTGCAACCTTGAGCAAATTGTTTAACTCTCTGTGCCTCAGTTTCTTTATCTGTAAATTCATAACAATAGTACATTCCTCAAAGAGTTGTGAGGATTCCTGCATCATCACAGCCCAAACAAAGAAAAGGGCCCCCTTTGTTATCCTGTCAAACCTAAATCTATATAATATTAAGTTTCTAATAAAATATTGGAAGTATTTTACCTTGTGAATACTCATTACTACTTTTCAAGATTCCAGTGAGGTTCTAGGATATCAGGTTGGTAATTGCTATTTGAGAATAAACTTATCCTTTAAAGGGGAGGAACTTGAAACCCAGAGAAGTGAGATGCCTGAGGACTCCCAGCCACTCAGGGCCAGACTTGGCACTGGAACCTGGAACTTCCAGACTGTGGGACTGTGCATTTATCAGGATAATTAGAAGCTTGTTCATAAAGGTCACAAATTCATCCAGATCATGTGGTGTTAAACAGACATAGGATGGGGACATTAGAAGTACTTACTGTCCTGGGTTCTGTGTACACTGAAAGCAATTGAATATTTAAATTCCATTTAAGGGCGCCTGAGTGGCTCAGATGGTTGAGCATCTGCCTTTGGCTCAGGTCATAATCTCCAGGTCCAGGGATCGAGCCCCATGTCCGGCTCCCAGCTCAGCAGGGTGTCTGCTTCTCCCTCTCCCTCTCCCCCTGCTTGTGCTCTCTCTGCATCTTTCTCTCTCTCTCAAATGAATAAATAAAATCTTAAAAATAAATAAATAAATAAATAAATAAATAAATAAATTCCATTTCATTTGGAAGCCCCTTGACATCTGTAAGGAATGTCTCCACAATTTGGATACCAAATTATCAATATCAGTATAGCTTATAACCTCCTCTAGAAAATGCATTAAAGAATAACTGAGAAATTTAAGTAACCCTGTAAGACCCTTAATAAAGTCTATACTTATTAGACTAAAGTAACTGATAGTAGTTTTAAAATAAATTCTGCCATAGGGGCACCTGGGTGGCTCAGTCAGTTAAGTGTCTGACTCTCAATTTTGGCTCAGGTCATGATCTCAGGGTTGTGAGATAGAGCCCCGTGTTGGGCTCTGGCACTGGGTGTGGAGCCTGCTTAAGATTCTCCCTCTCCCTCTGCCCCTCCCCCCCAAAAAATAAATAAGTAAATAAATAAATTCTGCCATAGAAATAAACTTGAAACTATATTATGACGTCATTATTGAAACAAAGCAAACCATGAGCTTACCTGAACGTGCAGAAATTCAGGGATGACGATGGATGCCAGTGACCTCTGCTGCCCAGTAATGTGCTGATGGATGGCACAGTAGTCAGAAGGGGCCACACTGCAGGATGAAGTCAGCAGGGCCCTGCTGCAAGAGCTGCTATAGTGACTGCAGACTCTGGGCCCTGAGCTAGACTTACTGAATGCTAAGTGACCTCCTCAGCCAATCCTGACACTTTCCCAGTTCTGTCTCAACCAGTTACCAATTACTATCTGTCAGGAACCTTTTGGGAAGCTCCCGAGGACTGGAAATTTGACAATGATAAACCCAAGAATGCCAAGGGTCCATTGTTCTCAGTGCTGGTGAGGGCTCATTAATACTCATATATACTGCTGGGGGGACTGTAAATGGATACAAACTTTGAGGAGGACAATTTAATATTTCATTATTATAAGTTTAAAAATGTCCCTTTTTGGGCGCCTGGGTGGCTTAGTCGTTAACGGCTCAGGTCATGATCCCAGGGTCCTGGGATCAAGCTCCACATCGGGCTCCTTGCTCTGCGGGAAGCCTGCTTCTCCCTCTCCCACTCCCCCTGCTTGTGTTTCCTCTCTCACTGTGTCTCTCTCTGTCAAATAAATAAATAAAATCTAAAAATAAATAAATAAATAAATAAAAATGTCCCTTTTCTTTGACCAATAAATCCACATCTAGAAATCTATTCTAAGGAAACAATAGACTCACAGCTATCTAGCAGCATTACACAATAGCAAAATATAGGAAACAATCTTAACGGCCATCAATAGTAAGCTGATTTAAAAAAAATTATAGTATATTTATACAGTGGAAAACTAAATAGCCATTACAAATGATATTTTAGGATAAAATGTATTTTTTTTAAGATTTTATTGGAGCAAAACTCCAAATACATTTCAGAGGTGACTGATAATTGGAAAGGAACCTAAAAGTTGACTAGCACAAACCTTTAAGTTTACAGGTGTGGAAAGGGAGACTCGGAGAAGGGGCATGACTTAGCTGAGGCTGCCTGTCGGCTTAGAGGTAGACACAGGTTAGAATCCCAGTCACTTGGCTCTCCTTCTAAGCTCCTGAAATGATGCTGCTGGTTCCCCCAAAGGAACATTAAGCTACTGAGATGAGTTTAGGTAGAATTTAAACCTCTTGTTTCTTTTTTATAGCCTTGACAGTTTTTTCCAGTGACTTAACTCTGGGAAAGAAAAACAACAACAACAACAACTGGGAATTAAAATTTTCCGTGTACCCACTACAGTGTATTCAAGTGTGAAGTGGGACAAAATGAAGAATGGGTTAGACTTGGATGCTGTGTGGGGAAATTCCTTGACACTTGAGCATTTTGGATTATTCAGGAAATTCCTCAGAGACTTGGCTTTCCTCTGTATTGTTGTCCTTGGATCCACCATGAGGCTAGGGAAAGAAACAGGATGCACACTAATTATTTACAACAATCTTCCAGGGGGACAGGAGTTTGTCCTCTGTGGACAGATTCTGAGATCCCAGCCCTTCTGCATCTCCACCTGAGGGAGGCTGGGCTCTGACAGGTTAGCCCTGGAGCAGAGGAATCCTCAAGGCAGGACATCTACAGAGAAGGGTAATTATAATCTTCAGACAGAATAGGGTTATGCTTAATTAACACAGTTGCTGTGTTCCCGAGGGGTGGACATTTGCACAAGTTTTTCTGTAGATAAAGAGAAAGCAGACATTTCTGAGTCTAGGAGGATGTCTGGAAGTGTTTCTTGGGCCTATTGTTTTAAAAGAGGCTGTGTGGCTAAATGCCAATAAAGGAGTTCAGCCCTGACCTTCCATCTGGTGGGGAAGGAGAAAAAAGTTGCCATTTCTCCAGAGTTTATCACGTTCTTGGTATGCATGGTAGTGGATACTTGACCTTCACCATCTCTTCCAATCCCTACAACAATGCTGTCCGTTAGGTATGAGAGTTCTTATTTCACAGACAGAGCCACAGGCACAGAGAGAAGGGGACGAGCTGAGGCCACAGAGCTGGTAAACAGGTCAAAGCCGTAAAGCCTTACCTATTCCCTTGGCTTCCAAGATGGCCAACATGCATTTCCTCATGCTTTCTTCCTTTCCCTCTAAATTCTGTGAGTAAACCAAAGAAAGCATTTAGTATGGCTAAAGTGGCATTCTACTTGTTTTTGTTTACTTGTTTGTCAAAGGGTATAAACCCATTTTGTGTTTTCCTACCCTAGGCAAAATCGGCCCCATCCTTCACATCTCAGCCAAAGGCTACCTCCTCGGGAATTTTTCAGTTCCCGGTGGGCTAGGTTTCTGCTCTCTTAAACCTTCAGGTCATTCTGTGTTTACAAATTTTATATTTGTTTCAGGCCTGCTCTGAATTCTTAGGGTCTCGCATCCAGCAGAGACTCAACAAATGCTAGCTGCTATGAATTCAGGCTGACCTGAGCAGGGAAGGGGCACGCTGAGCACAGTTATATAGAGTTCTCGTGGGATTCAGCTCCTCTGAGATGCTCCTTCTTCCTGCAGCCACCAGATTCAAGTGACATATCCATATCTCAGTAGAAATGTGGCCCAAAGCTAAGGCCCAAGTCCTAAGAGGCACTTACCTAGTTCCTACACTGTTCCTGGTCAGTAAGGCTCTGCTCCTCCATGCTCCGTGCTGCCTGGCCAGTCTCCAGTCCAAAATCCTTCTTAGGTCTCAAGGTTTCGGTTCCCCTTCCCTAAAGAGAGCTAGGTTTGGTGCCTGGCACAACATTCCCCATGTTCTCTCTGAATAAAGCTAAATTAATAGCATTTGCCTTTTATTAATCCCTCCTTTTTAATATATTATTAAATTTTCTTGCTATCTGTGAGGTAGTTTTATACCCCTTTTTACATATGGGAAAACTGAACATGGCTGAGGTTAAATAATGTGTGGAAGTACACACCCTGACCAGAGCAGGGACTCAAACTGAGGACATTTGACTCCAAATCTCATGTTTTCCTCACTTGGGAGCAAGGACCATATCTTATGCACTTTGTAACCTACGTAGTGCTTCATAAAGAGTATGTACTAACACTTAGTGAATGGAATGAAAGGCCTTTCCAACTGATAAAAACCAGCAGCACAAATCACACCCAAGAAGCACCATAGGAGGTAATTCAATAGGAAGGGGATTGTGGACCAGGGCTTAACAGCATCCACTTTTTGTGTATCTACTGATAACCTTCTGGGGCCAGTAAACTTTTCAGCGATAATTCCAAAAAGGAGCGTTTCAAATTCCAACAGGACTATAAACTTTATCTGTGAGCTTCAGGTTGGGAAATTGTTTTCCTAAAATATCTGCACCTCACACTGAAATTCTTCCATTCTTTATATTTTGATTTCTTCTTTCTCTTTTACGGATTCATTAAGGAAATATTTATTGAGGGTCTACTCTGTGCCGACCACAATTCCAGGCACTTTAATCACATCTCATTTTCTCCCTTCATCCATCCATGCATTCATTCCTTTATGAAGTCACTTATTATTTAACTTTGTATAAGGCATGGAATTTCACTTGTTCTACATTTTTACTGAAATATCTCTGGGGTAATTAGGGAAGAAGGTAAGTATCCTAGGGACAGTTTTCCCAACCAGCTCCAAGTACCTGCCCCATTGGGGTGCTGTGTTCTAAATGCATAGAGCAGTGAGAGTTGAGTTTCAGTCAGTCCTTTTACTTGGTGTGTGATGTGGGGAAATCACCCCTTCAGGAGCCTAAGTTTTATCCTTTACAAAATGAGGATTGCACCACTTACTGCATAGGGTTATGGGAACTCAAGTAAAAGTGTGTAGCAAAGCGCCCAGTGTGTCAGCATGGGAGCTCTCAATAGATTGATAGTGTTAGTCCCCAAGCAGCTTTCTTTCTGCCAACACCACCAGGCAGGCAGCTTGCAGAAGCATCTTGATAGTTTTGGGCAGCATGTGATCTCCCCTGGTCACCTCAGGGAGGCCACAAGGAAGGGAGGGTTACATTCGGGCAAAGACAGTCCAATTGCAGCCTTTGTCTTTATCAGCCTGAGCAGCAGCACAGACTTGGGGCACAGGCAGTGACATTCCAATTCCCTGACTGGACACTCAAGGGAAGAAGGGATTCTTGGAAAGAGATGAGGGGTGGGAGGGGGCTGATTGGCTGCCCTGCAGCTTTTTCTGCTTCCCTTGCATTTCCCTTTTGGTAGTTGCCTGTTTCCAAGGCCTCCTCAGGAGAGGAGCAGAGCTGCTTTTGTTTTGTGATTCTGAGGAACAGGTCGGGACTGGCTAGGCTGGCAGGGAGGGAGGGAGGGGTGTGATTTGGTCCCATGCCCCTGCCTGAGTGGTGCATTTCTTGCCCTCACAGGAAACCCTGTGGCTTCCACATACATGGAGGTGGGCAAACTCCCAGATGTCTAGGACTCAGAATGGAGTTTTCAGGAGAAGCAAGGCCTTCCTGCCTTTCAAAGCTCCCATCTTGTTTTCCAGTTCAGTGCACAGCAGAGTGGGTGCTAAGAATGTTTACTGAATGAATGCAAGAGCCCTCACCGGGGAAAAGTCACAAGAAAGTAATCACTTCAACCAGTGCCAGACATAATTGCGGCTTCCCTCTGGGGTAGTCTGAGGTTGAATATGTGTTCATTTAGTTATAAACTCACCAACAAACAAGTTTAACAAACCATGAGCAGTGCACTCTGTCCCTGCCCTCAATGAGCTAACAACCCAAGTATCTCCAAGGAGTGGTCACTTTGTAATTGTGTACTGGAAACCTGCAATCAAAGGAAACCTCCAGTGATGAGAACATCTTTGTCTTCCGCATGGCCTGGGCCACTCATCCTCTGGAGCTCGAAGCTCTCATACTCTCCGTAGGTCTGTGGGATAGGAGGTGGAGGAACCTGATCTTTCTTGATCCCGCCAAAACGAGGCATAAAATCTCAACTCTGCTAGTCTCTGTGTGATCTTAGAACAACTTTATTGAGTCTCAGTTTGTCCATCCACAAGGAGAGACAGTAATATTACCTACCTCGTAGCTTTCAGGTAAAGATGGACGAGTAATGTCTAAGAGGTGCCTTGTAAAATGCACTGTTACATGTCCGTTGTTAGCACTAGGGTAAACCAAACAAACAAAAGAAAAAAATCTCGAATCTGGGACCATTTGTGGAAACTGCCCTTTATAGACTGAATGACCTTGGGCAAGTTACATGAAATCGCAGCGCCTCGCATTTCTCTTTCGTAAATGTGAGGCCATATAGCCTCCTTCAGAGGGTTGCCAGAATTAAGGCAGTGACACGCCCAGCACCTAGTCGGGCACACAAATGGCGCCCGGTAAGTGGTTCTCTCCCCGCATCATCCCGGGACCTCCCAGGGAGGGCCGAGTGACAAGAATTTTCCAAGCCTGCCCCTACACCCCACCCCAGCGCCTCCTGCACTGCCCCTTCCTTGCCGCGCCACTCCCACAGCTCGCTGATGTGCAGACTTGGGAGAAACTTGGGGAAGTCGGAGCAAGCCGCGGGGCCCGCACCCGCCCCGCCGCGCACGCGCGCTTCGGCTGTCGCCCGGAGCAGCGCCTGCTAGTTACCTTTCACCTAGTTCGCCCGGCCAGCAGCGCGGGGTAACTCGAGGGCAGACGCTGAGCCAGACGCTGAGCCGTGTGCGCCTGCGCCTAGCTCGCTCCCGGCTCCGGCAGGGCGTCCAGAGCGCTTATTTTCTTAGTGGTTTCCGTTACCCTCTGAAATAAAGGGTGTGGGCCTTGCGGATATGCCCTAATTTCTGGGTCTGGCTGGACACAATCTCAGGTCTGGCGGGGCGACCATGGCCCTCTGAGCCGTCACCCCCACACATCCCTACGTCCCGGACCCCCCGTTACTTCTCGTTCCCCGTTTCCCCATCGGTTGACTTCACCCCCTTCTCCCACAGCTGGCCCCTATTCAGCGATGCCACCTCCCCACATCCTCTTCCCTCAGAAGGCGGTTAGGAAAGGAGCCCCGGGCTTCCGAAGGAAGCACACGCTCACGGAAAAGCCACGTGGGCGCAAAGTTACAAGCTCTTATTTCTGCAAGGGAGGGGCCCCGACCTAACTACCAGGTTTGAAGAGAAAAGGAGCACATTCTCTTATTTTTTTTTTCTCTTTCCAAACGGCTACATTGAAGATCGCCGAGGCTGCAGGGCGCCTCGGGGTTACTGCCGGGCACGGGGCGGGGCGAGCGCAGCGGCGCTGGGGGAGGGAAGGGCCTCCGCGCGCTCAGAAACCACACTCGTCCAGACGCTTTCAGCGGTACGGCGGGGGTGTCAGGGCCTAACCACACCCCCCCCCGGGACGCTTTTCAGGGGTCCTTGTTATCTCTTCTCCAGGGGTCCTCCCTCCCCTGACGTTCCACCCATGGGGGGCGGGGAACATGGTCTAGGAGGAGGAATAAGAACCAGATGTGTGCAAAATGTACGTCTTCTGCCTGTGGCCTGTCCCACTCTCTTCCCACTTTGATTCGTACCGTTAACAACCCCAAACGAGTCAAGGCCGGCCTCAGTTCGCCCAGGTTCTGCCGCCGATTGGAGTGAGACGGATTAAGTCCTTTGCTCTCTGCAGGATCACTGCACCTTCTGTTAGATGAAGGGGTTAGTCTAGATGATCCCCCAGGCCCTTCAGCATTAAAGTTAGGTGACGAATCCTGAGATTTTCAGTTTCACAATGTCAGGTCTCCTCCATTTCATACACAGCCAGGAGGGAAGACTGTTAAAGAGAATTACCATCAAAGTTACAAGATTGTTCATGATGGGACGTTTTGAGGTTTTCTAGGTTTCTTTGAAAGGTTTTGTTACTGTTTCAAGACATTAACATTTAAGGTTAAGTATGAAGGTTTTTCCCCAATAGACTAGTAAACTTGAGGGCACCCACCCCAAATTATATTTCTTTGACTCTGCCATTGCCCCCAGCACAGTGTATCAGTCAGCCAGTTGGCGCAGATTTGTTCTAAATAATAAAAGAAAATTTGTGACTAGTGGGGATAGGGTTCCAATGCTTTCATTTTGATACGAATAGATTTTTAAAACTCATGAGAATAAATGTATCATGTGAGGAAAAAAATGTGAAGGCTGAATATAGAGAAATCACTTAGAATGATGTTAATCTGGGGGCACCTGGGTGGCTCAGTCAGTTGGGTGTCCAACTCTTGATCTCCACTGGGGTCATGATCTCAGGGTTGTGGGATTGTGCACCAAGTTGGGCTCCATGCTCAGTGTGAGTCTGCTTGAGATTCTTTCTCTCCTTCTGCCCCCAATCCCTCTCAATAAATAAATAAATAAATAAAATCTTAAAAAAGAAAAGAGTGATGTTAATCTGATAAATCCTAAATGAGTCTGTATGTTTGGAGATTAGTATAAAATCCTGCACTTAGTTTAAAAAAATCTGACATACTTTATGAGTGGAATGGAAATAAGGTATCAATGAATGCTGAGCTTCTTTACATTTCTATTTTATGTAATCTTTATGATGAATATGTGAGTTAAGTGAGTACAAAATTATGGTTTCCATTTTGCACAGGAAGAAACTGTAGCTAAGAGAGATTGAACATCTGGAGACACAGCTAGCATATGATTAAATTGAATCCAGGGTTTCTAAGGCCAGGCCTTCTTTAGGAGGGTGCCTTCCAATAATGTGCGCATGCTCGTATATACAGGCTTGCTTGGAGATGGGGGAGATGGAGCAATGCAGAGATCAGATTTTCTGGAGGTGGGAGAGTGGGTGGGCATTTATAACTATTATTGTTATTATCACAGCTAATATTTATTGAACTTTACAGTATTCCAGGTACTGGGTTAGCCCTTTGCATGCATTAGTTCTTTTAATTCTTCTAACAACTTCATAAGGTAAATGATATTATTGTCTCTTTTAGAGCAATTGAGGAAACTGGGGCCTAAAAAAGAAGTGAATTGTCCAAGTTCTCACAGGAAGTGGTAAAACAAGGATTCACCCTAGGACTAACTCCAGAGCTCAAGGAAGAACTTTGTTTTAGGTGTTTCTGTTGGCTGAAAACTCAGAATGAATCAGCAATGAAATGTAGGTTCAAGGAGCCAAAGGGACCTCAGGTTGTACCACTAGAAATCCAGGGTAAAAAATGAAGTGGAGGGTCCTGCTCTCCTGTGTGCTGGTCAGATCCCACCTGGAAGCCTGGGCTCAGGTCTGGGCATCATATCATGGACCCTTACCAAGATGGCAGCCAGGAATATTCTATCCAAGATGAAGAGTCCAGGGAGGAGCTGCATTTGGCTCCTCTGATCTCTGCCATCACCTTGGAACCCTTTAGATTCCCAAGGCCAACACAACATATGAGGCAGTGTGGTGTGAAAACAGCAAAGGATTCCAAGTCAGACCTACGTGGTCTTGACTCTGCTCATCCCTTCCCAGCTACATGACCGTGGGTACATTTCCTTAACTGCTCTGAGTCTCAGTTTTCCCAGTTATAAAATAGGGAGAGTCAGATGTACCTTGCAGTATTGATGTGAGGGCTAGTGGAGAAAATGCGCATTTACTAACCATCCTCACCCTGTTTCCTATCCTCATATGAACTCAGAGCCAGGATGAGTTTAATCTTTGACCAATAATTTAATGAAGTCCTCAAAAAGGATAATGTCACATCTTCAGCAAGGGCTTTGTATGGCAGAAGTTTAGCCAGGTTTTAAAAAAAGTTGTGGGCTGGAGAGAGCCCAGTGGGTTTGTCTGCATAATGAAACAAGAGGAATTTGGAGTCTGAGGCAATCTGGGAGGGAAAGCTTGAGGAGGAGTGATAGTAGGGAAAAAGGAAGAGAGAGCAGGATTAAGGAACCTGGCAGGAGGCCCAATCCAAACATGTGGACATGGTCAAAGACCTTATAAAGAACAGGGATGACTGATACTGAATTTAAAATTGACTGGATTGTTGTAATGTAAATCCTGTCTTTCCCCCAAAGGTTCAGTAAAGGTTGCTACACACATGAATGCCTTGATAGGTTTTGGGGATGTTAATTTGAGCTAAACATCTGTGGGACACAGTCACACAATTTATTGCAGAACAACAAAACAATCCCAAACAGAATAATTCTGAAGAAGCTGGTGTTTAGAGCCTGAGCTAATCAAGAAATGTAAGGAACCTTGGGAATTCAAAGAACTCTTGGGAAGGTTACTAAGGTTTTCTCTAATCCATGGAAAGGGAGATCTAAGCCACTCATTATCTGCATCTGAAGGGTCAGTATAACTCCAGATGACATCTGAATTTTAGATATAAAGAACCTAGTACAGAGCAGATACTTTTAAAAGTAGGTAATTTTTAAAATTCAATTTATCTAATCCTCATATTGCTTTTCTGTGCACTAGGAACTGTTCTAAGCCCTTTAAATATATTGTAGTTTCAATTCTCATTACCATTCTGTATGTACCAGTTACCCTATTTAAAGATGCATACACTGAGTCACAGAGAAAGTAAGTAATTTGCCCCGGGTACCACAGCTAGCAAGTACCACACCATCTGCCTGGATGCAGATACAGGCAAATCTGTATACTAGCTTGCAACTATTACCATCTATCCAACTGTAATGGAGATCACTCTGCACTGTCAAGCTGAGGCAAGGGTGCTCCCATTCTTCCATGCGTAGGCACGATTGTAAGCTCATTGACCACTGATGATAGAAAAGCTTCTGCCAGACCAGGAAGTTATTAGAGGAAGAAGAAGCAGAGATGTTGCTTCGAGTCTGAAGGCTTTCTGCCCACGGATGAAAGAACAGGTTTGGTGTGATTAAGGAAGACCCCTGTCCCCTGGCTGTTTCCCATTATGGGAAATTCTCTCAAGGAGATAGCACTTTGCAGTAAGTGATTGCTTTCCTGCTGGTTGAGATGCGCTGAACGATAGAGAAGTAAGAGCGACTTTGAGGAATGGAATACCTAAGATGGCTGGAAGGCAACTTATGGGCTCTAAGAGGACATACGAGAGGGTGCTGCAGGTGTGAGCTGCAGAGCAACAGTGAGACACCAAGGATACAGGGTCCTCTGAAGCCCAGGGAAGCTGTAGCTTAGTTGCTAGGGGCACCGCACTGCCCTGCCCACTCCTAGCCCACATCATCATTCCAGTTCCCCCAAGAGACCTCAGGTGGGGTCTTAAGGCCTTTAAGAAATGTCAGGGACCATAGAATTGTCCTGGAGGGAAAAACATTATTAAAACCAAGGGTATGCTTGGCAGAGATTGCCCCCAAAAATCCCTTTGTGGGAACTTGTGGCCATAGGTTGACATTGATTGGAGGAGCCGAAGAAAGGTAGCATGGTCAGACAGACCCTGGTGTGGATTCTCCTGTTCATTACTTCTTTACTTACTTTTTAAAAAAGGATTTTATTTATTTATTTTAGAGAGAGAGAGTGAAAGCTGGTGGAGAGGCAGATAGAGAAGGAGAGGCAGACTCCCTGCTGAGCAGGGAGCCCGATGTGGGGCTCGATCCCAGGACCCTGGGATCATGACCTGAGCCAAAGGCAGACCCTTAACCAACTGAGCCACCCAGGTGCCCCTCTCCTATTAATTACTTCTTTAAACCTCAGTTTTCTCAAGTATAAAAATGAAAATCATGACACTTATTTCACAGTGTTATTTATAAGATAAAATGAGATGGCACAGGTGAGCGTGCTTTGAAACTCTAAATTATATATACTACAGAAATGTTATTTGTATTGCTAAGAAAAGTGGCATTTGGGACATTGTTCATAATCAGTCAACTCAATTTCCAAGTGTGTTTTAGTAGTGAAGGTCCATCCTCATCCCAAAAGAGAAAGCAGTATCCCATCGTCAAAACAGAAAAGAACACTTCTGTTTGTTATTTGTATGCATCAGCTGGACCACTGTCATATGTTCCAGAATTTGTTACCCTGAATCTTTCCACCGTGCTACAAGCCAAAAGAGAGATGAGGTGAGCCAGCTGGCCACTGGGGAAAGTGCTTTCTCATCTACTAAAGTATCTTCCTCATCCATCAAAGGGTTTACCTGTGATTGGATGCTTTTTTCATTAGCTCCCCCTTTTCTTCCTCTGGCGAGTCTCTCTGTCCTTCAGTCAAATGGTAAATAATTTCCCAGCTACAGAGTGCCTTCTCCTGAGTCCTCCACTCATCCCTTCAGCTCTCCTTTAAGTCATGATGCATTTCCCCCTCACATCTTGGCACCCCTCAGCTCCCAAATAAAGATATTTAATAGCCATTCCCGCTCTATAACAAGAAATCAATATACTAAAGGAAAATATAGATTTTGGGGGTGGAACAAAAAGGTTCTAGGAAGCAGAACATCTGTCACCTTAAGAAGTTGTGCCAAAGTTTCTCATAAATGAGACAATGAGTTCATTAGCGTTTTCCCTTGACTTCCTTTCACTTCATGGACATTTAAGGTAAAAGCCTATGACTATTTGCATTGTATACATTGCTGTATTCAGAGTTAGCAAATACATTTGTGAGATATACAGGAATTTAAAAATACACAACTCGGAAGCATCAGTTATGAAGGCATCATCATCAGAAGACAAATTAATTGTAATCAGTATGTAAAGTCTGTGGGCCTGAGGAGAAGAATTTTTTTTTTAAATTTAAAGTTGACATAAACAAAGTGTATAAACTGACAAACACTCAAAGCAGCTAATATAGTTACTTTATTCTTTATTTTGGTGAGACGGCTCCTACTACTGCCTCAATATCCACCTCACTCTTGTCTTCCATCCACAGCCAGATTTAATAATAGCTATAATTATTGAACATTTGTTGTCTTTTTTTTTTAAAGATTTTATTTATTTATTTGAGAGAGAGAAAATGAGATAGAGAGAGAGAGCATGAGAGGGGGGAGGGTCCAAGGGAGAAGCAGACACCCTGCCGAGCAGGGAGCCCGATGCGGGACTCGATCCCGGGACTCCAGGATCATGACCTGAGCCGAAGGCAATCGCCTAACCCACTGAGCCACCCAGGCGCCCGAACATTTGTTGTCTTTTGAGCATTGGGCTTATCATCTTATATAGTTTATCTCATTTAATCCTCATACTATTACCCAATAACAATAATTAACACAAACTTATTTTTTCAGTCTTATTTTCACGAGGAAGTGGAAGCCAGGGGATATTAAGTGATTTGCTCAATAGCACCATTTTAATAAATAGCCAGGCTGGCAAGGGGACTCAGCTTGTCTGGCTCCAAAGTGTGTGCTCTGCAGCATTATTTAGATTTCCATCCCTTATTGCGGACACAAAATCTTCAGTTTTCCCCTCCATATCTGGCTTCTCTGGTCCTTGCTTCAATAAGCTACGTTTGTGATACTACTTTCCAGTTGAGCAAAACCAAGTGTTGTAGTTATAATAATAACTGTACCAGTCACATTAGAGGGTCTCCCATATGCCTGTCACAGGGCCAGACTCTCACACAATTAAATTCAGGTCCAGTGAACCTCATCCCTTCTTCATTGTCATAATGTGTTAGAGATCAGGAACAGAAACCGAAAAAAAAAAAAAGATTGGATGAATACTCAAAAGTCCTGGAATTCCTTAGTTGGAAAATTAAAATAACAGCCACTTTCTATTTACTTCACAGAGTAATTGTGAGGATTAAACTAGATAATGCATTATAATAGTGCTTTGTAAACTGGCCAAATCTCGAAAAAGTATTCTCATAAACTGTGATGACATCCAGCTGTGTGACCTTGGCCAGTTGACCTTTCTGAACCTCAGCTCATCATCTCCAGTGGGAATCGTAGTTCTTACCACTCAGGGGTGTCGTGAGGATGACGTGCTGCCTGGTCTACAACGCAGGGTGGTTGAGTCTGCATTTCACTAATGTCTTAAAGTGTGTTTTCAAGGCCACATTCTTTCCACGTTTCTCAAGCATCCCTTCTCCTCTTCCTCGTTCTCCTTTGTTGGCACTATCTTCCACTCGGACCCCTGAGTCAAGTCTGGCTTGTCTCCCCGTGCACTTGCATAGGGGGCTTGCCGGCTCACAGGAGCCCAACGATCACTTTACCTTGGGCACCCTCGTCCCTGTCGTGTGCTGCCAGCTTCCCCAGGCTCTCACCTTTTCCTTCTTTGAGATCTTATAGCCCAGTGCCGGGAATCATGTTAAAAGGCAGATTCTGATTCAGTAGGACTGGGTGCAGCCTGAGTTTGCATTTCTAACAGGCTATCAGGTAAAGTTGATGCTCCTGGCCTAGGGATGACACTTTGAAAAGCAGAAATCTGGCTTACGTGCCACCCCAGAAATCACCCGACCAGGATGGCTCTGAGCCTGCTGTCTTCGCAGCAGCTTCCTGGGTCTTTGCAGAGGGGCTTTAGGCTTGTAACCCCTGGCCCTCTATGACAGAGACCCCTATGTCTTTTCTACCCCTTTCTCTGTGGTGGTGATAGGGCCTCTCCTCTCCATCTTTAGCTGGGTACCTGGCCACCTGGAATAAAGGCAACATGTCCTAGTACCTTCTGGCTATGTACGGCCAGGGGACGACATTCAGGATGTGAGCAGAAGTGGTGTGTACTACTTTGGGGAAGTATCTTTAAAGGGAGAAGATAAGCTTTCCCTTGCCTTTCTTCTTTCCTGTTGGTGGCAATATAGTTATGGTGGCCAAAGTGCAACGGTCACCTTATGCCATGAGGTTGGCTTGGCATGCCCCTGACACCTGCCCCCATAATGACTAAGTCCAGACTTCTTCCATATGAGCAGGAAATGCCAGCCTTGCTTGTTTAGGACACTGATATTTGGGTTCTCTGTTTCTTACAGTTTAATCCTAATAGGTCCTGCTCACCACGCAACTCCTCTCCTGCCCAGACTCTGAGATGGACGATCGTTTCAGCCCCCTCTACGCTCTGCAGGACTCATTTCTCCAGCCCAGAGGTCTACTCAGTTTCTCTTTTCTGCTTAACTGTTTCCCCTTCCTAAACCCTGTGTCAGTGCTCCTTTAGGAATCTCCTGGTGGTTTTGTTTGAAATGTAGTCGGCTGGGCCCAGGCTGGAGTTTTTGGGGTCTGCATTTTAATATATAGCTTCAGTGATTTTGATACAGGTGGTTTATGGACCAAATATTGATAATAAACACTGCCCAAGTTTTGTTTTATTTTGCTAATTTATAAAATTATGAACTATTTCAATCACACAGAAAAACAAAACGAATAATATAAGAAACACCTTAGTACCTACAACCTACCTTTGTCAAGTTTTGCTTACTTTGGCTGTTGTAAAGTATTCCACACTATATGAATAACTCCAAATTAATCTATTCTTTTGTTGATGGACAGTTTTTTTCCAAATTTTGGCTGTTACAAATAATTCTGGAATGAACACCCTTGAATATGGCTCCTTGTGCACACTTGGGGGATTTAAAATACACTCTACGTGAAGTTTACCACTTTCATCACAATTATACAAGGCACTTTTTAGATGTGGTTTCACCTCGACATCTTCTGACAACTCTCAGGGGCTGCACGAAGGGGTCGGGAACCTCCACAGAACCTTTCTAGCACCAGCTCTTCTTCCTCCAATTGTTTTTGTCACTGATCGGCATGTTCTTTCTCTGTACCATATATTCACGTGTCTCTATAATTCACACTGAAAACAATGGGTATGATGGACATTGCTAGTTTCTAACTCATATCCATTCATTCTTTTATTATTATTATTATTATTACCAAAATGTCAGTTTTGTTTGGAATATGCCCAGTTTTAGAAAAAAACACATTACTATACTCTCTATCTCCCATGCAGCCAATGGGGGATGGGGTGGGGTCACAGTGGGGGACTCTGGCCAGTGAGGCTACATGGAAATCTATGGGGGAGTCTGCTGGCAATCCTGAAGTCTTGTTCTCTTGATACCTGTGCTGTGCCTTTCTCCTCCTCCTTTTTCTCCTCCTCCTTCTTCTTGTTTTGGTATGAAACTCTGAGAGGCTGGAAGTAGAGTCCCCACCTTGAACTATGGGACTGAGGCCACACATGGAGTCTGTTGAAGCAAAAAGACAGGGGGACCCTGAGTACTCGATGGCATCAGAGAGCCTCCATACAACCCCAAGTACCCCTTCTGAGGCTTCCACTTATACAAGAGGAAGAAGCTGTATTTGGGATTAAGCCTTTGTGGTCAGGTTTCTGTGCAAATACGATCCCTAAATGACACTAAGACTTTCACTTCAGTTATTTGTGTTGCCCTTTCTTTTAGTCCTTTATGGACTGGAGCTTTTTCCTCCAACACAACGGGTTCTTGGAGTGTACTGCTCTGAATATAGGTGATGAGAGGTGGAAGGTTTGGACTAATTAAGTCAAATTTGATCTTTAAGATGGTAAATTCCAGGCAATTTGAGGCCACTCCAAATCCATTTAATTGAATAATTCAGATTTTCTGCCACAAGAGAATTTAATTTTTACCTTAATCGGATTGCTAGAAAATTGCTCTGGCTAAGAGTGCAAATGAGTTATCACATGTGAAATACCATAAACACCACCTTTATAAACTTAGGCTTCTGTGTACTTGAGTTTTAAATGGTAATATGAACCCTAACATTTAAAGTAAGATCTAATATAATAATTCCTTCGAAATTAGTGTTCATTCCTGGGGTTGGAAATTCAAACGATATAGAAAGAGATTTTGATAGTTTTGCCGAGATGTATCCAAAGAAACTGGACTGTTTTGAATATTGTGCATTAGTTTTCATTGACATTTCATTTGGATCCTATCAGCATCTTCCCGATAAGTGCACACTTATTTTATGCTTGGCTTCAGTAATGCTGAGCTATTGCTACCTCACAGGAGGGCTTTGCAGAAACACTAATGAATATGATTGTTATGCACTTTACAAATATAAAGTGCTACCAAAATGCACCAAATGATAATATGACATCATCTAGGCTGAAAGTTGTATCTACTGTTCGATGCAAGTCTAGAAGAGGTATTGAAATATTACAAAATAGTCATCTAGCTATTTCAGTGGATACCCAAAGCTAAAAATCTGGATCATTGTGGAAGCACCAGAGATAATAGATAATATTAATTTTTCACTTTTAATTGTTATTTTTCTTGGTGCTTTGGGATAATTTTACCTCTGATTTAAACAATAATTCACTGAGGAGTATCAGGTTCATATTTATAGTACAGTCTTTCATACGGAATGAATTACACTATTATAAATGAATGAATAGTTTAAAATTAGTAATAGGTTCTAGAGTAACTATTATTTATGAAAACTTAAAAAAATTAAAATTTACCTTAAGAAACAGAAATTAGGGCCTGATCTCCCTCCAAATAAGGCATTCTTTGCTTTCCCAGCAACACAGCTCATTCATTAATTCAATAACTCTTTTGATGACTCTATAGGCCAGGCATGGGGACAGGAACTAGGGAGTGGCAGTGTGGGCCTTAAGTGGCACAACATATATGAAAACATCCTGTCCACTCTTGTTTTTGTTGCTGTCAAAGAGACCTAATAACAGAAGGGCCTCAGAGAAATAGAGAAGGCAGTCTAGAATAAGGACAAGATGGAAATAATGCCAGTGTGTTCTGATAAAGGCTTGGAAATGGAAGGTGAGAACTTGGGGATTGCTCCCTAGAACAGTGGACAAATCACTGCAGAGCCTTAGTGAGAGAAGTGAGGCCAGGGAGAAATACAACTGTAATACTCAAGGGGATGGAGGATTTGGGATCATGAATCGGAGATGAATTTCCAACAGGTACGGTTTGAGGACATGTTTGCCCCAGTGACCACTTGGTTTGATCAAGAGGACTTTAAGCTCACCGTGGAGGGGGAGGGGAAAGATGCCTTGATAAACCTGTTAAACAAGTTACCATGGAGTAGGTATAGCATTGAGAGAAGAAAAAATGTGTGGGAGTTGCCCAGTGAGTCACATGAGAAAATAATTGGGGAGGGTGTTGGAAACAATACTTAGAGCTTCATATATGTATATGTCAGTGGGCTGTGCATCGGTGATAAACAACGTGCACTTGACCTGATAACAGAGGACAGTAAATACAGTCTCTTAAAGTTCATTGAGCTGTGGCAGTATGGGAATCAACGTGCTCAATGCTGGTCCCTATTTCATCAGATGAAAGGTCTTCTATGATACAGAATATGAATCACCTAGCATGGTGCCTCGCACAGGGCAGTTATTATTTGAAAAAGAAGAAATAGCTTTAGAGCCCTTGTATATTCCTGATCTTCTCTTCACCTCTACTCCCATCTCTTTAAATGCACTATTATCTATCCGGTTTTGCAAGCCTAGAAACCTAGCACCCTCCTGCCTTTTCAAAGCAAACACCAAATCTTGTTGACACCCATGCTACCCATCCATTTCTGTGTCTCTCCCCTTTATTACACTGACATCATCTCTGGGTCTAGTCCAGTAGTTTCCTAGTGAGTCTCCCCAATTCCATTCTTACTTCACTCCCATCCATTCCTCACCAGGCAGTCAGGGCCTTCGTTTTAAAACAAAATCCGTTCACGTATCCTCCTATGTAAAACCCACCCACTTTTTCCCATCACTCAGGGTAAAGACAAAGACAACCCTTAAACACAGCCTCCAGTGCCCACATGTTCTTGCCTCCACTGGCCTCTCCAGCCTCATCTCTCTGTCCTTGGCCATCAACTTTCAGCTCCTAGAATATAACAGGCTCCCTCTTGCTTTAAGATCTTTGAAGACATTACTTTGTTTGCTTGAAAAGCTTTCCTCTGTCATTTTTGCCTAGTTCATTCCTACTCATCCTTCAGAGCTCAGTTTACCTGTTGATTTTCTCTGGGAAAGCCCTCCCTGACCACCAGTACTAAGGGAGTTCTCCCAGTATACAGAGTTGTAGGATCCCTGGGATCATGACCTGAGCCGACTGAGCCACCCAGGCACCCCTATATCTGATTTAAAGAATAGATGTAAAAAACCCTTTATGGTACAGAATGTTGATATGGGAGCTGCTGTCGGGGGAGGGGAGGCAAGGAGTATAAAAGAACTCTGAACTTTCAACTCAATTTTGCTATAAATCTAAAACTTCTAAAAAAATAAAGACTATTAAATTTTTTTTAAGTATTATGGAAAATTCCAAATGTATACAAAATTAAGGAGAATAGTATATTGGATCCCCAGGGAGCTACCGCCTTAGATCTTAGTATCATTTGGGGGCACCTGGATGGATCATTTGGTTGGGCGTTTGATTCTTGATCTCAGCTCCGGTCTTGATCTCAGGGTTGTGAGCTAGGTGGGGAGCCTACTTAAAAAAAGAAATTAGATCTTGGTATCATTTGAGTGTTTGGGGTGACTAGTGAAATAACTTCATTTTAAATTGACTTCAGACTTCATGACTGACATAAGAGTAAAATGTCCTGTAGAAATGATAAATGAGAATTCTTTTTTAGAAAGCATACATAAGCCTTCACATTTTGGACTTTTCAGTCCCTAAAGGATCTTAGTGCGCTTTCACAGCTATCTGATTTCATTGGAACAGCAGGGCACATGCTCTTGGCTGCTTGGCTATGTCATTTGGACATCAGAATGCACTGGTTCCCTCAAGGGCATTTGAAACCAACATGAAAACCCTAATTCATTTCAATGACCACTCACCCTTACACTTCAACACTTTTAGACAAAAGCAAAGACAATTAGAAACTGTGAGCTATACAAAAAAAAAAAAAAAAAAAGCTTTGAAAACAGAATGACTAAGATGCTTAACCAAAGAAGTCAGTTCCTTGAATGTTTTGGGCTCCTGCCCAAT
Source organism: Zalophus californianus (assembly GCF_009762305.2). Lineage (NCBI taxonomy): Eukaryota > Metazoa > Chordata > Mammalia > Carnivora > Otariidae > Zalophus > Zalophus californianus. Next base: position 27,447,398 of record NC_045607.1, read on the forward strand.
CCCCAGGCCTTCGCACTTGCTGTCCCCCTGTCCAGATGATGCCCCCCGCTGATCTAGCGAACTCCCACATATCCTTCAGATCTCAATTTGAGTGACCTGTCCCCTGAGAAGCCGTTGGTGATCCTACTATTGCCCCGACATAGATGGCCTTCTCTGTTCCAGCGTTATCCTTTGCTAACCTCTGACCCTGTACTTGATTTACTTTTATTGTCTTTCTGTCTGTAAACTAGGTGAGAGCAGAGCCATTGAAATGTATGGAGAGGCATTATAATATAGAAATTAAACAACAACACATAAGCTTCAGAGTTTATGAGACCTGGGTTCAAATTATGACCCCAGGCCTTACTGGCTGTGAGGCCTTAGGCAACTTCTTGAATCTCACCCCTGGTTTTGTCACATTTTAAGTGAATGCACTAATACCTACATTATAGGATCATCACAAGAGTTATGAGAAATGATGAATATAAAGGCACTTAGAAGAATACCTAGAACATAGTTAATGCTCAATAAAGATGTTGAAAAAAAGAAAGAAAAGGAAAGAGAGAGCGAGAGAGAAAAAGAAAGAAAGAAAGAGAGAAAAGGACAGAGAGAGGAAGGAAGGAAGGAAGGAAGGGAGGGACGGAGGGAGGAGAGAGGAAGGAAGAGGAGTGAGTGCCCACACAGAGTAATGGAGGAAGAAAATCCCCACAACTGTTAATGGATTCTAATCTTGAGGATTGCTCTTCTCTATTTAGCTATGGCCAAATTAGAGGGGTTTTAACATTTTGAAGTTGAAATGCATATGTTGCACTGTCTTTTATGGAGAAAAACATGCTTTTCGATTCCTTTACACTGTTACCCTGAGGGGGAATGCACCATCTGCCTTTCCATTTCTCCTTATTGATTGATGTGATTTTCATCTTTCAACTACTCTTTTGTATCTTTGGGCTCATTCATTCTTGATGGGCATCTTATCTTTTATTAACATGAAAATGACATTTACTGGGCATCTACTAGTACGGAGTATTACAGCTAGCACAAATATGAAACTACGTGGTCTTTTCGGCTTTGCCCAGGAATTGGCAACATGAAGCTTACCTGAGGCAGAGGGGTGGATGAGGAGAGTCAACATGTGTAGCTCATGTACTTGGGCATCTTATTGCTGGAGCAGGGGTTCAGAATGACAGGTACTTTTATCTTTCTCAGAAAAGCTCAACTTTAAGCACCTGCTGTATGCCCAGCGCTGCAATAGACACTGCAGGGGACACTAAGGGAAGTAAGGCCTAACTCCTGCCTCCAAGCAGCTGACCACTGAGTAGGGGGAGTTAGACACTGAGCTAAGTACAAGCTAAAGAAGATGCCATAGGAAAAACACAAGGAGAGTGTGTGAGGTTTCAAAGGAGGCAAAGCACCTCTCAGGTTGGAGGTATTACAAAAGACTTTATTCATTCATCCCTGCATTCATTCAATGAAAAATATCTATGGATGCCTATTATATGTTGGGCACTAAGCTAGCTATTAAGAACAAGAGATAAGGGGCGCCTGGGTGGCTCAGTCAGTTAAGTGGCTGCCTTCAGCTCAGGTCATGATCCCAGGGTCCCGGGATTGAGCCCCACGTCGGGCTCCCTGCTCAGCGGAGAGCCTGCTTCTCCCTCTCCCTCTGCCTGCCTCTCTGCCTACTTGTACTCTCTCTCTGTCAAATAAATAAAAATCTTAAAAAAAAATCAATATCAATGATGAGAAAATAATAGCTTCCATTAAAAAAAAAGAACAAGAGATAAATGGGCCAATATTCCTAACCTCAAAGACTTCATAATAAAGTGGGAGGGACACATATGTAAACAAACTATATCATTTATCCATTCATTGATTTATTCAGCATTTACTGAGTGTCTGTTAAGTCCCAAGTTCAAGGATGAAGTAAACATGGTCCCTCTGGTAAAAAAAAAAAAAAGAACCCATGGTATAGTTCAGGAGAGAGGTGTATAAACAAAAAATTTCAATACAACGTGTTAGGTGCCATGATAGGTATGTTAAAAATTGCCAAGTCCCAAGGCAGATGGCAAAGGGGCAGTTAATTCTTTCTGGGGTCAGGGAAGGCTTTTGAGGGGAACACAACAGAGGGCTCCTGGAGGATGAAGGACTTTGCCAGGTAGTTGTAGAGAGGAGGGAGCTAGAGTGTTTGAGGCAGTTTGTACATGGGGCTGGCATAAGAAGCCAGAAGAGAGACATGTTGGGATAGAAGCCAGATCGTGGAGGGCTTTTAAGCAATTGTAGATGGAAGAAGGAATGTCAAGGTGCAATGACTGCTCAGAGGATCAGGTGACTAATTGAGCCCAGGAGGGCATGGAGGGGGTGTAGGGGGAAGAGTCACAAAGTAGGTGTTTGAGAGTCCTAAATGATGTGAAAGCATTCAGCTGAGAGAAAACAGCATTCCTCAGGGAGATGATCCCTTCTTGGATTCTGATAGATGCAAATAATGGAGAGCAGCAATTCCAGAAAGAGAAAGAGCTTAAGCCAAAGGTAGAAAGCTCACACACACATATAACTGAGGAGTAGTGAAAGCCTGTAGAAACAGCTTTTCCTGTGTGTCTAATCTCAGTTCACTCTGTGTCTGGCCCTGTGACCATGGCACAAATTAGCAGAGCAGGGATGTCCTCCATCGACTCCCTTCTCTTCAAGTGTGGGTCTTGGGGATGTAGAGGTTTTTTAAATTTTTATTTATTTATTTTTAAAAAAGATTTTATTTATTTATTAGATAGAGAGAGAGAAAGCACAAGCAGCGGGAGTGGCAGGCAGAGGGAGAAGCAGGCTCCTCGCTGAACAAGGACCCTGATGTGGGACTCGATCCCAGGTCGTTGGGATCATGACCTAAGCCAAAGGCAGACGCTTAACCAACTGAGCCACCCAGGTGCCCCTGTAGAGTTTTTTTTTTTTTTTAAGTTAAGAGATCAAACTTGGGTTAAAGGCCTCCAGATTAGTAACAACTGCTCCATGGACTGAGGGCCCTGTGACAAAAAGGGCCCCGAGGCTCCAATGTAGCAGTGACCCCTGGACCCAGCTCTTCCTTCCAGACTGATCCATATCAAGGCTTTAGGCCCTGTGTTGAGGACTGGGGAGGCCAAAAAGGAACATGCCCATTTTCTCCTTCTGAGTTTGGCACTACTGAAAAATAAGACTAGGAGTCATGCCATTAGAGAAAGAATAGACATATGGCTGGTGCTGACTCTCTGTGACTGGCTCCTCAGCTTTTCCCTGGCTGCAGTTGGTCCCAAGGGTCTTTGCCCCCACAGCTGGTGTCAGAGTCCTTAGCTGCAGGCTTTGGAACTAATTCTGAGAGCGATGGCTCCTGGCCTAGTCTCAGGTCACCCTGTTCCTAGAATGGGGCTCCATGCCAAATAACCGTCTTGCTTGAATTCTGTTTACTCCAACTGGTCCTTCTGGAGATTAAGTTTTCTACCAGAACCTTCACTCTTAAGGCAGAATTCTCTCTTTCTATCCTCCTGTGCTGCCTGTCTGGGCTGATTCCCGCCCCTAGCAGTGTGATGCTCCAATACCCGCTTCCCTCTTTCCAGGTTCCTTCTTCTTGATGAGCCCTTCCCTGACCATTTGCACTGTTCTCAGCAAGTCTCACTGGTTTTTGAGCTTCTGCCTTCCCCCCTTTGATTTGGCATATTTGGTGTTACTAGATACCCGGTTCTGACATCAGGAGGCTGATTTCTTTGAACAAGCACACTAGTGCTAGCTCATATCCAAATTAGGGCTGTCATTTGAAGGAGTCACCTGGGAAGGCTGCATTATGCGCCTAGTCCAGGGATGATGTTGTTGTTCAAGAACATTTCTGGAATTCCTCTGTTGGAATTTCATGCAGTCAACAGGGCAAGACAGGACCCTAGTCCACCACCCCCTCTCAGTTCTGCTTCCCAGTTTATTTTTGGGAACACTGAGGCTCTGGAAGCTTTTGAACCCACTGAGACCACTCATCAAATTATAGGAGGAACTGAAACCTGCCCTCTGCTTTCTTTCCACATGACTCTTCTTCAGAGCCAGCTTGCGAGCCATAGAAGAAACAATCTCATAACTCTATAGCAGTGTTTATTAATCTTTTTGCATCATGGAGTCCTTGGGGAATTTGATAAAAGCCAAGGACATGGTCCCTTAGGAAAAGACACGTACACTTAAAACTTCCACACACTCCAGGATGAGAACCCCTGCCCTATGTAAACAAACACCTATCCCCAAATTTCAACAGCCGTTATTATGCAGCATGAGTGTCTTCCTCATCCTCTAGACCTGCATCCAAAATGACTTCTGGGTGTTCCCAAATATCAAATCTCTGAAGGAACGAGATGTTCCAGTGCTGAGGAGGTCCAAAAGAATGTGCCATAAGCTCAAAAGGCATTTCCAGAGAGAGCATTCCAAAGATGTCTGAAGAAAGCCAGGGTCCCTGGAAAGTGTGGCTTCTCCAGATGACCACTTGGAAGAGGGTAGCATCTGTGTTCCTGTCCTGGTAGGCTCTTAATCAATCCCTTTCCCTCTCAGGCAAAGCTCAGATGGACGTGTTGGCATGTTAATTTCCTATCTGCTAATTCAATGAGGGATAATTACAAGACTTAGCAGATACTACGTCCTCCTTCACGCAGGCTTCAGGGACCTCTCCTAGCAGTTCATGCTTCTTCCTTCCTGTCCCAAACCTTTGTATAAACCTACATCACTATTTTCATCTCTACTTCTCCCAGCCGGCTTTGGGTATAGACCTGAAAGGCAGACACTGGATTCCTGCATTTCATCATTCAACATTTACTAAGAGGCCACTGTGTGTTAACACCGCAGGCACAATGGTGAACAAAACAGTCCTGCAGTCTCTCAAGAAAGGCAGACAAACAAGAAATCACACAACAAAGTGTGTTGAATGCTATCCTTTAGGAAATTCAGGGTGCTTTACAGTCCAACCTGTCTCTTGGGGAAGGGTATCTTTTAAGCCAAGATGTGATGTATCTGTTTCCAGGGCCCAACACAAAGTATGTGTCTAATCCTGAACATTTCCCTGGGCAAGATCCTGTGTGCTCACCCACTGGGGACAACTGCTCACTAATTAAAGAGTGGCTGTGGTGAACCAGGGAGAGCCAGCTAGCATCAGGCCCTGCTGGTTACATCTTCTAGCTTTTTCTGAGACAGCTGTGAAGTCATGGAAAAAGCAGCGGATTTAGAACTCCTGTAGGCTGTGGTCCTGAGGCTTTGTACCGACTACACTCATGAGTTCTCTCACTGTCCTTTCGTATACTGACGCCGGGAAAGAAGGATCTTCGCCAACTTAAGGACGCAGTCTATCTATCCATCTAATGTCGCCTGACTAGTCCCAGCTTTGCAGGGGTTAGAGGAGGGCAGGGTAACCATAGATTTAAGAGCAATGATAGGGCATTGCTTTGCAGGGCCTGTGCCGGGTCTTTTCCTGCTTCATATGACCCGAATTTGGCAGGGAGGGGGCAGTTTGAATTCCAGGCGGGCTAAAGAGCCTTGGCTGAGAAGCTCTATAACGGATTTCACAACACAGCAGGGAAAAGCTTCCCAACGAGAGACGGGGGTGGGGTGGGGGTGTGGGGGCGGGGAGAAGGCTGCAATTCTGCAAATCCGAAAAGGGTAGGAAGTGGGAGAGGCCTGAAAGACAGGATGAGGTAGAACGAGAACCACTCCCCCTGGTCATCAGACAGCTCCCCCCTCGCCTCGCTATAACAACCGCGACCCGCAAACCGTATTATCGCAAACTCGCCCGGTGCCCCACCTATGTCCCCGCCCAGCGCGCCCTGAGGGGCGCGGATGGAGCAGGGGACGCCCGGCCACCTGCGCATGCGCGTAGCTGGCCCAGCCACCACTTTCTAGACACTCATCAGTGGCCTCCCGATCCTGTCCTTTTATCTCCGGTTGTGCCTTGTGCTCAATCCAAAGCAGCTTCAGAGTCTGTAGGCTGCCGGAGGGCGATGGGGTTTGGGAAGAAAGGACTCAAGGAGCTCTCGGTCGGAAAACTACAACTCCCAAGAGAAGCCGCGCTGGCTCCGCCCCCTCGTGGGCGGGCCGAGAGCCCTCCCACGGCTTAAAGCGGCGAGAGCGCTTCTTGCGGGCTTGCGGGCCGCTGAGCTCGTGCGTCGTTACATGCTGAGCAGTGGGAAGCGGTGGTGTCTTTCCGTTTTTGCCTGTTTGAGCTTCAACTAGCAAACAGCACAAAACAAACAATAGCTGAGCGCGTTTGGAAGCTTCCCTCAGGCTCAGGAGCTTGCTGCTTCTGCTTCTGCTTCTGCTTTTGCTTCACAAATTCTGAATTGTCCATTTAGCAAACGAGAACCTAAAAAAGTAGCTTGTATGTTTAATTTCTGTAAGATGAACGATTTTCCTTGCCGTGTCAAGGCAACTTTATTTTCTTTTCTAGTTTTCGGGTGGCAGTGAGTGATATTTAGTCTCACTTATTTTCTCTAAAGACTCAACACAGCAAATAAGAGGGTAGTCTGAAAAAGTCCTGAAGTAAATCATCCTAAAAAAGTAAAAGCTTACTTGTTGATTTGATAAATTTTCTGCTTTAATTTTCTAAGGTTTATATTTTGTAATAAAGCGTCTTTAAAATGTAGCACACTTGAAATCCTGATTTAAGGTGCAGATTTTAAAATCTACTTTTAATCGTAGTCTAATCTTTGAATAGGTTGTAGAGGAGTGAGGTTTACAACTGCTACTCCTAGCTTCTTGCTATAGGGAAGCAAAAAGTGTTGGTTCTTACATGGCATGAGGAATAGGTGTCAGAATAGTGCCATTGGGGTCCTCGGTCCTCATGACTGTTGTGGGTTTCTTGAAGAGTAGTAACTGTGATAAGAACTGACTTAAGATCTTTTTGGCTTTACACATTAAATGTAAGAACTTCCCTACTCTACCTCAAGTCCTAACCCTGATTTCTTAACAGCTGCTAATAAACCACCTCTGCTTGCTAACAATGAACTCTTTTTGGTTTTTTTGCAAACAAATACATTTTAAAGGCCTCAAAGAAATTCAGAAGTTGAATGTGAAATAGTTTGAGTTGGTTTTTTCTTTGTCTTTGGATGTCTCAGCTTCAACTTGCTGAGTTTTATGACTATGTATGCATTCAGTCTGTTTAGTGTGGTATTTGTGGATAATATGAAATTAGCCATCTTTGCCAAAAATGAACAAGACGTATAATTTCTTATTTGTTCTTTGTGTAGGGAAGCCCGGCAAGAGGCATACCGGAAAATGGAAATAATAGTTGATGTATAGTGATTTGGGGGATGACCAGAGCAGCTATTGTGCTCTAAACAAACCCTCCATACATTATGAAACATTAAATCAGGGAGAAAGTAAGACTCGTGATATTTGGAAAGATTTAAAATTTCCCCAAATTCCCAAGTGTTCTCTTTATGGCTTAAAACAGAACAAGTTTTCTGGCTATCAACTGTTTTATTAAACATTCAGTTTGTCAAGTCTTAGCCAGCAGAGTGAGAAAAGAAAGCATACCATACAAGACAGTATTATTGTGTACAAGACAATTTCAAGAGAACTTACAAATTATTAACACTTTTAAGAGAAGGGAGCTGGAAATAACTACAATATACAGTAAATAAATGTATTCCTGTCACCATCAACAAAGGACAAACATCAATTTGACAAAAGATTCCACTTACATTGGCAACAGAAAACATCAGGAACCTAGAATAAATCTTTTTAAAAAAAGGTGTGCAGAATTTTAGTGGAGAGAAGTGTAAGACTTTATTGAAAAACATTAAGAAAACATTTAAATAAATGGATGGATACATCGTGTTCATGAGTGAAAGGATTCTATTTTATAAAGCCATCAGTTGTCCTCAAATCTATACATTTAATATCACCTGAATAAAATTCTCAATAGTGTTTTTAGTGTATGTACATTTACATTCTAAATATACTAAATGTATATTCACATATTGAATAAATGTTTAGTGTATTTAGAGATTATGTGTGACCTGACAAGCTTATTCTAAAATTTATGTGAAAGATCAATGGTTCTTGAATAACATTTTTAAAAGAATAAGGTGGGGAACCTAGTAATAAGACAGTATGGTGTTGTTGCTGGAATAGGCAAGTAGAGAACAGAACACAGACTATGCATATATGGGGACTTACATGATAGATCATTGGGAGAAGATGGACTGTTCAATAAATGGTGCTTGAAATGATTGGTTAGCCATGTGAAAAAATAAAAGGATCGCTAAATCTCAACATCCAAAAAAAAAAAAGAATAAATAAATTCTAGGTTAACTAGAGACTTAATGTGAAAAGCAAAACTTTAAAACTTTTAGACGTTCTCCTATATATCTTTATGAACTTGTCTAGAAAAGGATTTCTTAACCAAGCCACACAAAGCCCAAACGATGAAGGAAAAGATAGGTAAATGTGGCTACATTAAAAACAAGCAAGAAAGCAAACAAAACTGTACATTAGAAAACACAAGTGAAAAGGCAAGGCAAACACTGGGAAAACGATTACAACTCAGAGATGAAAGATTAGTATTCAGAACATTTAACTACTACAAATCAATAAAGCAGAGGCAAATGATACAATGTAATGATACAATAGTAATGAACAAAGATATGACTTGGCAATTTCCAGAAGAGGAAAACAGGGTCGCCTGGGTGGCTCAGTCGTTAGGCGTCTGCCTTCGGCTCGGGTCATGATCCCAGCGCCCTGGGATGGAGCCCCGCATCGAGCCCCACATCGAGCCCCGCATTGGGCTCCTCATTGGGCTCCCTGCTGTGCGGGAAGCCTGCTTCTCCCTCTTCCACTCCCTCTCCTTGTGTTCCCTCTCTCGCTGTGTCTCTCTCTATCAAATAAATAAATAAAATATTAAAAAAAAAAGAAAACTGAATGGCTAATAGTGAGAAGATCTCAACCTCCCTGGTAATCAGGGAAATACTAATTAAGACAACAAGAAGACATCATTTCACATTTATCTGATTGGAAAAATTACTACGACAAATAATATCCATTGTTGTCAAAGATGTTGAGCAACAGAAACTCTCATCTACTTCTGTTAGTGTAAGTTGGTTCAGTTTGGCAATAACACGAAAGTCAAGACTATAAAGCAAATCCACTTTGAGCATATTATAACCTAGAGAAACTCTACGTAAGTGTATGCATAGGCATAAAGTGACATGGTGGAAAATATTTATAGATGATGACAGTCCCAAAATTGGAAACAATGAAAATGTCCCTCAAGAGAAGAATGGAAAAGTAAATCAATTCATTCAACTGAATGCTGTAAAGCAGTGAAAATGAATGAGATAGAACTGCATTATCAACATATTTAAATCTCAAAAACATAATTTGTGCAAGAACAAGTTACAGAATGATGTGTCCAATGCCAATATAATACCACTTATACAAAGTTTGGAATATACAAAACTATACTAGTTATTAATTATAGGTACTTAAAGTTTTTTGCACATGCACAAGGCTGGAGTGGGGGTTGCTGGGGGGAAGAATGTTAAGCAGGCTCCACGCTCAGTGTAGAGCCAGATGCAGGGCTCGATCTCACGACTCTGAGATCATGACCTGAGCCGAAATCAAGAGTCAGACACTTAACCAACTGAGCACCCAGGTCCCCCTAATTATAGATACTTTTATATGTAGAGAAAATATAAAGGAGATACATAAGATTAATAAACACCAAATCAAGGGGAAGAAATAAAATTGGAGCTTCAAATATGTCTGTAAAATTGTGTTCTTTATTTCTCGAAATTTTCCATTAAAATAAAAAGAAAAGGACTGACCTCTGGTGAACTGAAGTTATATTTACATTTTCAAATAACTTTCTGAGTGTCCCTTGTAATTCAATCCCGTGAGTCATTGCTCTCTGTAGGATCCCTTGGCACTGAGGACTAAGCCATGTAGAGGTCTTGCTGAGGACCATCTGCCCAGCTTTCTGTCTTCACATCCCCAAACACAGTTGTATTAGTGAAGATAACATGGTTAGCCACACTGAGGAGTTTGAAGCTTGCTGAGACTCCTTACTCTAGGAACAGAACAGGTGCGAACTAAGAGCAAAGCTCTTTACTACCAATCTGTGATAGACGCAGATAGAAGCTACAGTTTAAAGCACTTAAAACACCTCATCTCTCCGTCGGCATCTTCCAATCAAAATAGACAAATTAATTTGTTGGAATCCCAGATACTAGTGGGATGGTAGCTGAGCCAAATTCTTGAATGAGGGTCTCTTCTCCCCCGCCACTGCAATTGCTTTTTAGTTTTAGAAAAGGTGCTTTTGGGGGTGGGCGATATGGGTGAAGGTGATTCAAAGGTACCCTTTCAGTTATAAAATAAATTAAGTCCTGGGGATGTAATGTGCAGCATGGTGACTAGTTAACCATACTGTATTATATATTTGAAAGTTTCTGAGAGTAGATCTTAAAAGTTCTTATCACAAGAAGGGGTGCCTGGGTGGCTCAGTTGGTTAATACTTGGACTCTTGATTTTGGCTCAGGTCATGATCTCAGGGTCCTGAGATGGGACCCCTGTGCTGGGCTCTGTGCTCAGCACAGAGTCTGCTTGTCCCTCTCCCTCTGCTCCTCCCCTTGCACACGCTCTCTCTCAAATAAATAAGTAAAATCTTAAAAAAAAAGTTCTTATCACCAGAAAAAAAATCTTTGGTAACTTCATAATGGTGATAGATGTTAACTAGACTTGTGGTGATCATTCTGTAATATACACATATATCAAATCATTATATTGTACACCTGAACTAATACAACATTATATGCCGATTATGTCTCAATTTAACAAAAGAAAAGACGCTTTTTATGTTACTTTTTAAAGGATTGAAAATAGCAAAAAAAAAAATCCACCTGCAGATTACATGTTATACCTTGCTTTACTAAAGATACATAATTATGAAAATTCAGTTTGGCTGAAATTTTCAGTACTTGTTTTCTTATTATTTTGGTAGCACACGGTCACTATCCTAATCACCTATTGAAAAATGTATCAAATTTTTCTTTTTTTTTTTTTACTCCTCAGAGTAAGAGCACTTGACATAGGACACTGCATAGGACTTATTGGCTCCTTACCACCTTTACTTTAATACCTTGAATCACACATCCTCCTGGATTCTCAAGTGATGCATGACCTTGGAATGCTTTTCCATCTATCAGCAAACAAAGCTTATTAATTAGGCACCCACGTTTGTGCAGTACTCGACTGAACACCTAATAAGTTTTACGCTGTCTTTGTACCATAGAGCTTATAAACTAAAGTAGAACCAGTTGTACGGGCTATTCAGCCTTCCACTTTGGCCTCATTGTTTACCTTTTTATAACCTTCAGATTATTGGAATTGCTTGAGCCCAGGCTTATAGGGACCCCACTTACCCTCCAGTCATACAGTGGGCATTCACTACATGCTTTGCTTATAGGTGGCAGGAAAGAGTTTCTCTGTCTTTAGGGAACGTCTGCTAAATTTTTGCCGTGGGCAATTGGCTTTTTACCTTCTCAACAGGTTTTAAACACATAGCTGCCCAAGTTTCTGTGGACAAAAAGCCAGGTATAGCTTCTTTCAATAGAGTTGCACGCAAGGAAGGGAAAATAGCCCATGTTTAAACCACAGTATAGAGCTCTACCAAGCAAAATCACCAAGGCAGTACCCAAAGCTGTTAACACCCACCGACATATAAACTTGAATTCATTTTAGGGAGCTTTTCCCCATGCATAGTAAGCCAAAAAGCATTCACCTGTATAAACATGATAAAGTTCTAGTATCGTACCACTAAAATAAATAGCAGTTTAGTCAACAGAGATATGATCAATAGTTTAATGTGAAGAGTCAGTTTCCACCAAAAAAAAAAAAAAAAAGGAGAATGAGGGTCTTAAGAGTGGGTTTCTGTATTCCAGCTCATTACTTTAGTTATTTAGCAATTTATAGCCCAGGCTGCCTCTTTCTTGGCCAACACAGCTTTCCAAGGCAGGGGTTTCAGACTCCCAGGCAAGTGAGGAGAACGACTTAGCTCTCTTGGATAAGTGATGTGCTGGGTTTGAAAGAAAAGAAAGAAAGAAAGAAAAGTGATGTTCTGGTTTGAAAGAACAGGAAGTCAGGTAACTGTCGCTGTGGGTCCTGGGGACTTGGGCAGCTATGTGTAAGGAGGGTAGTGGGGGCTGTCTGCAAAGGCACTGGATGCCTCATCACTTGCCCAGGGGACATGTGAGAGTATGATTTATTTCTCTGTGTTTGGTTGATGGGCGTAAAGTATTTTTAATCATCAAATGCTGACAATCCATATGGATAGTGGAATCCTTGGTGAATGGGGAAGAGGAGAAATTATGTTTTGGGGTTCATTCTGCTACTTAGAGAACTAAGAAATTCAATGTGCTTCACAGCACGGTCATTTATGATTTGCAAGTACTCTACTCATGTGATAGCAAAAAGAACAATTTCCTTCTTTTCCTTCTTTCCATTTTTCCACTCCCCTCCTTTGTTCCCTCCCTCCTTCCTTCCCATTCCTTCATCCATCCATCCATCCATCCGTCCATCCATCCATCCATCCACCCAATGTTTACTACTCCTGTGTGTCAAACTTCTTAGACCTGTGGCTGTGGTCCAGGAATAGAGAGGGTGGAGGCTTGTTCAAGGGCGGGGCAGTGGGGACAGAGTAGGGCAGAGAAGTGAGGGAGGTGACAAGACGTGACAAGCAGTAGGAGGTGAGGGATGATGAGAGAGGAGCCAAGGATAACTCCTGACCGGAAGCCTCTGCACTGCCCCCCCACCCCCATTTTGTGAAGTTCTGCAGTCTCTGCCAGAAACTCTGGAACTTGGGCGCCACCTGAAACAAACAAAATGTGCTAAGTACTGTGATCTTTCTATACACACTTACAATGCTTAAATGTGCCTCCCAAGATTCTGCTGGGCAAGGTTCCACTTGAAAACTATAGTCAACCAGTATGCTACCATCCAGTGATTGTGTATCAGTTTGCATAGTTAAAAGTTATGAGAAGCTCAAATGATTGAACTGTATAAAATTTTAATAAGTCTTTGATCCCCAAAAATCATATAAGAAAAACTAATGAGATATAGAACAATCAGATAATCCAGGAGACCAACTCTAAAGATGGAGAATACTGATGGAAGGTACTGGAAATGAGACACATAAAAGTGCCCTGGAACTAATCATGTAGAAATGCTGAGGGCAAATCATAAACAAACCTGGAAAAGCATACAAGAAATATTTATTACAAAGAGCACTTCAATGCAGAGCTAAAAATATGCGCTAGATTGTGGTGATGGGAGGATTTCTCCGAACCCTGTTTCAGACACCTACTATGTCACAAGAGTTTTTATGGGGGTCACAAGCAGAGTGGGAAGCTGCGGAGAATACATACAGGAGGCCAGCTCAGTACCAACATCTCCATGTTGCTGAATCTAATCACAAACAACCCCGTGTTGCTCTCTTAAGAGCCTGATTTTTGAACTCACTAAGTGCATTGTAATGAAATGTACGAAAGAATAAATGCATTACTACTTTAGTAAAATCTATTAAAATGTGATGGCCTGTGGAAGTGCCAAGCGCCAGAGGGGGACGAGGATGGCTGAGTCTTGGGCTGCCCAGGGCCGCCATGCCGTGTTGATGGTTACCTTGTGTGTCCAGGGATGTGGCACACAGGTACTAAAGATGGTGAAACATGCCAAAGGAAGAGGACCTTCTCCCCTGCACGGCATATCTCCTAGAGTAATTTTAGAAAGAATTATGGTGGTAAGAATAAAAGCCAGAATAACTGTTGGCTCTAGTGCTAGGGAGGGGAACAGAGCTAGAGGGAGTGAAGTGTAGGTCTTGTATCCCAGAGATCTTCGTCCTACATCGTGCGGCAACTTAACATTTTACTTCACTTATTTTTATATACAGCAGAATTCACTTTTTAAAAAGTGTATGGTTCTATGGGTTTTGAAAAAATGCATGGAGTCATGCAACCATCACCAAAATTAAGATGCAGAACAGTTCCATTACCCCCCAAAGTACCCTGTGCTGCTTGCTCCTTTGTAGTCAACCCGGCCTCCCACCTTTGACCCCTGGCAACCAGTGATCTAGTCTCTGTCCCTTTAGTCTTGCCTTTTCCAGAACGACACGCAAATGGAATCATACAGTAACACAGCATCTTTTTAATTAGGGGATTTAAAACAAAAGCAAGCAAACATACCAAAACAGAAAGAGCTATTCCCTGAATATTCTAGTTGAGTAAAATTTACCGTGCCAGGTTCCTCACCTATTCCTAATGCTTCTCAAAATATTGTGCTTGACTGAAGCAACTTTTGCTTCTCTTTCTCTTGGTCCTCACCCTCTGTTGCTTAGGAATTTGGTGGGGTGCTTTACAGTTGATGATGCTGATAGTTGAGTTTGACTGTACAGAGGAGACTTGCTTTGTAAGATTTTAATATTTTACTACTCTGTCTGGAAGAGAGATAATGTTGTATTTTTCTAGAACTTTTATAAATAAGGTCTGAACTAAAGAGGAGAACTAATTCCATGGGTTTCAATGAGGATTTTCCTGAAAGAGAGCAGACAAGAAGGGTGTGGGAAGCACAGCACGGGACGTAAAAATTAGAAAATCTCTAAGGGCCATAATTTATGAAGATCAACTTCCTACATAAAGGAACATAGAATTCCGGAAACATAAAGCTGCGAGGCACGCAGAGGGAAGGCAGCGCCTGTGGGTTTGTTCAGAAGCCCACAGAGACTTCACGAGGCAGACAGAGTAGCCCTAGGACAGCATGAGGTCTTAGCTGAGTTCTCCATCACTCTCTCCACTCTTCCTCTCCGTGATCCAGAACACATTTCAGATAAAAATGAATGGTACAGAGCGAGATTTTACCTTGAATTCCCCTTGACTATGATTTTTTTTTTTTAAATGGATTTGGGGATGTGGACTTGTTTTGTTCCATCCCATGAAGCGTGGAATCAGTAACACTTCCTACTGGGGATAAGGGTGGGGTAAAGTATAGGCTGCTTCCTGCTGTCTCCATCTGTGCTCCTGGTGTTTACTGTGCATCTCTACTAGGCGAGGAGAGTTGCGGTTTGGCTGGTGCTATCTCGGTGCAGTTACCTTCTTTCCATGATGTCACCTTGCTTTCCCTACCAGTTATCAAATCATTTGTATCAACCCTGTGTGTGTGCCTGATGGCGCTTATCACCAGTATCAGACCTCAGAGCAGTGCTTGGCCCCCGGGGGAAGGGCTATACAAACACAGTGATGGGGAAAGTGGCATGGAGACCCACAGGGGTAACATATGCTTCAGACCCTGCTATTTTCTCAACTCTCCTGTTGTGATAAAATCCAGGCCCTGGCCAGGCATTAATATGTATTTTTATTTGCAGTGGCATTATATACAAACTCCTATTGAAATCTGTCATGCTTTATTAATAAAAATGAAAACAAAACTCAGGTCTGCTTGCAGTCAGCCTAAGTTTTAAGATAGGTAAAAGTAAAGTCATTAAACTGGTGGGTTTGGTGTGCAATCCCTGGCATCAGATGGTGAAACAGATGGTTTGTAAGCAGATAAGCAAAGAAAACAGCATGAGTTTACTAAGAGCAAGCCATGCTCAACTAGCCTTGTTCCCATTTATGAGAGGGTTGACACTGATAGAAAGGAGAGATTCCATAAAATCAGTGTATCTTGATTTCAGTAAGGTTAAAGTGTTTTCTTGAGGACAAGATGGAGAAAAGTCACCCGAATGGTAATGTAGTAGATTTATTGCTAGTTCAACAAGTGGCTAATGGGCCTATGGCAACCTCAAGGGAGGTATATAGTGGCATGTCACAGGACTTTTAATTGTCCTGCAATTTTATCAGTAAGTTAAATAAAATTTGTACATACCTTTACACAACATTTTAGAGATACTCAATACAGTGAATATCAAAATCAAGATTTTTTTTTAAGAAGGAAAATAAAGCCAACTGAAATAACACCCCAAACTAATAAATAATTTTTGGGGCATCTGAGTGGCTCAGTTGGTTAAGCGACTACGTTTGGCTCAGGTTATGATCCCAGGGTCCTGGGATCGAGTCCCGCATGGGGCTTCCTGCTCAATGGAGAGCCTGCTTCTCCTTCTCCCTCTGCCTCTCTCCCCTGCTTGTGCTCTCCTGCTCTCTCTCTGTCAAAGAAATAAATAAAATCTTTTAAAAAAGAGAAAAATATCAAACTAATAAATGATTTTTAATAAAGGCAGTGTAAAGTCCTAAGTCTGTGTCTTAAAAAATGCCCAAGTATATGATGGAGGAGAACGGTTTTCTTGTTAGTTCATGAAAAGAAGACATGGATATTTTAGTCAATTTCAAATGTCACATGAGTCGACCGTATAAAATGGTTGCTGAATAATAGAATGGTATCCATAGCAGGTGGAAATGCCTATCACACTCTACTTTCTAATGGTCACACTGCTCAGTGGTACTGTTTCTAAAACCATGTATCTGGTTTTAGGAAAGACATAAACATAAAAAAGTTGATGAGAATCTGTAGATCCTATCGTGGGAAGGAGAGGGGAAAGCCCTAACATGTCCTGAATGTCTACTCTGAGCATAAGAGAGGAGAAAAGGCTAGAAGCAAAAAGGAGGATGGAATAAGAATTGGTCAGTTTCCTAGGGGTTTAAAGAATAAGTAAATGTGTAGGAAATAGCCCCAGAGCACACATTATCTCGAACAGGGAGAGTCAAGTAGGGCATTCTATATAGCTGTTGCTTTCTTGCCATGAATTAAGCTCAGGGGCGTGTGTGCCTCTGTGTCCATGCGTGGGCGCGTGCGTGTGTGTGTGAGTCAGTGTGCGCGTGCGTGAGTGTATGTGTGTGTGAGTGTGTTTGTACATATGTCTAGGTACACAGGTAACTAGGAGGTGATCAGAGTGTATTATCTTAGTCAGTATGGCCTGCTATCACAGAACACCACAGCCTGGGTGGCTTCTAAGCAACAGAAATGTATATCTCACAGTTCTGGAGGCTAGAAGTTTGTGATCAGGGTGCCAGTGTGGTTGGATTCTGGTGAAAGCCCTCTTCTGACTTGCAGACTGCTGTTTTCTTGTGTTCTCAAACAGCAGAAGGAAAGCGAGAGAGCTGTCCCGTGTCTCTTGGTAAGGGTACTCATCCTGTTCAAGAGGGCTCCACCCTCATGACCTGATTAACCTCCCAAAGACCCTACCTCCTAATGCCACCATATTAAGGGTTAGGATTTCAGCATATGAATTCTGAGGGGACACAGACATTTAGTCTGTAACAGGATACATTTCTGCCCCTGCCCTTCTTTCACAGTGGCTTCCTCCGGGAGAATCCTATTTGTCTTCAGCCACATTTGTTGGTCATTCTGTATTCACTCTTGCACTTACTTAGTGCCAGGCCTTGTGGTAGAAATTGGACACACAAGGTGGACTAAATCCAGTTTGCACACAAAACAAGCATAGTGTCGAGGCGGCAAATGGGCATTGTGCCTGCAAGCAGGCCCACTGAGAGCCTGAGCAGTGCCCCGAAGAGTCTAGTCTAGAGACACTCTCTTCTCAGTGAAGTGTCTAAGTGTCAGCTCTGCAGACTTCAGAGCTGGAGGGAATTTTGGACATCTGCTCAGTGCCTGGTTTTCAAATAGCTCCTTGTGGCCTCCTGGGGCTTTTACAAATATTTCTTAGGGGTTGTTGTGTGTGAGAGGGAAGACCAAATCACAAGATGTCTGGGGGTCCTCCCTCACACTTCAAGCAGAGCTGCTTCGCTTCTATCTGTTTTATTGTTCATCATCTGTATCCGAATTAAGTTGAGAAAGGGTACTGCTACTGGTAAATGTTTAACCACGTTCCACACCCATGCAGGAATGTAGTGAATGGTAGCCAAAAGGTATTGTGGTTTGCTTGATGTGATGAAAGAAATGTTTTTGTTTGTGTGCTCATAAAGACTGTGAAATCTCTTCATTCAGTGATTTGCTGAAATACCAAATAAGCAAAGATCCCGTATGTTTCTAAAAATCATC
This sequence comes from Zalophus californianus, assembly GCF_009762305.2. Taxonomy (NCBI): domain Eukaryota; kingdom Metazoa; phylum Chordata; class Mammalia; order Carnivora; family Otariidae; genus Zalophus; species Zalophus californianus. Next base: position 27,465,389 of record NC_045607.1, read on the forward strand.
CTAAGCTTTTCCCTCAGACAGTTAGCTTTCTCAGAAGGCTTCAGACTCCCTGAGGGCAAGAACTTTGCTGTAGTCATTTTTATTTCTCAAGTGAGTAATGCAGTGCCTGACACATATGGGCATTTCAAATGTCTAATGGCTCTATGAAGAAGGAATTAAAATAATGTATTAATTGGACCTGGAACAGATCTTCTGACTGATTATGGAAAACAAAATAAAATTCTGAAACCTCATTCAATTCTCAGTAACCTGATATGCTGGATATACACATATTCATTATTCTGCATTAGCAGTCACTATAGCAGTCAAATTAGATATTGATTGGTGTCAGAGAAGAGCTGAACATTTGGCTCTGAAGCGGTGTCATTTCTTCCATCTGTGAACACCCAGTCTCCTGTCTCTTCTTAGTGAATCCTGGAATCTAAATCATGAATAATGGCAGAATTCTGCCAAATGTATTTCTCAGAGGAGGGCTATGTAACTTCTTTCCTTGTGATGCACTGACTCACTGAACAGCTACCCTTGTGGATTCCAGTTAGCAGTAGTTCTCACTCTTTCTGGTCAGACTTATAGGCAAATCTAAAATCTTCAGGATTCCTGTAGTCAGTTCTGAGTGTGGGCTGGAAGCGCTCAGACACCCCTGGAGGCACTCCGTAACCAACTGATCCATGAATGTCTGGCTTGGGTTTGGCCAGCCTGAAACCTGCACATCGTGGTTCTCCTCAGAGAAGGTGCCTTTTGGGTGTGAGATAAAAAAACAACATAACTAGATAGTGTATGGAGAGGGTGCTTTTTCGAGTTTTACCAAAGTTGTTAACCTATAAACCTGCTTCTGATACACACACACACACACACACACACACACACACACAGAGCCACTGACATATTCATGGAAAGAGTCTTTAGTCAAGAATGGAAGCCAAGATTTCATGTATAGATCAAGAAAGGGAGGGGTGGTGTTCTTAGAAGGGAGTTGACAGGCAATAGCTGTAAGTTATGCCAAGAAAGCCAAGAAAGGCCCTGAAAAGCTATGGGAGTAGTTAAGGATTCTGCTTTTGATTAGCAATACATAAGTCTTAAATTTTATACTTTTTTGGGCTGCCCCCCTTATCTAGAATAAGTGGAATATCTTACAAATTGTTCCTCAGACTCTTATTTGTACATTCTGAGACCATGACTTTATAGGAGGGTATAATTTTCCCCATTCTGAGCAACTGAATTCTATAACTAAGGACACTGAGACAAACTTTTTGTCAGATGTAGATTGGGCAGATTGTGTCTTCTCCCATGAATGTGAAATGGCATAGGAAGCAGAGACCCTCTTTTAGCTAGGGGATTTATCAATGGTACCTGTTTTCCTCAAAACAAATCCCCAATCTCGAAGATGGCTCCATTTTGGGGGTAGGGGTTGGGTAAAATGGGTGAAGGAGGGAGGAAGATACAGGCCTCCAGTTATGGAATGAGTAAGTCATGGGAATAAAAAGAAGAACATCAGGAATAGTAAGTGATATTCTAATAGTGATGTAATGGGACAGATCGTAGCTATAGTTGTGGTGAACATAGCATACTATATAAACTTGTCAAATCACTAAGTTGTACACCTGAAACTAATGTAACATTGTATGTCAACTTTACCAAAAAAAAAAAAAAGATGGCTCCATTTTTTCAGGGAAGTTCATTCTTCCTCTGAACTTGCTTTTCAAAAGCTGGAGTACTCACTTTGGCAGCACATATACTAGTAACGTTGGAATGATAAAGAGAATATTAGCATGGCCTCTGTGCAAGGATGATATGCAAATTAATGAAGCGTTCCATGTTTGAGACACCTGGGTGGCTCAGTTGGTTAAGCGTCCAACTCTTGATTTCGGCTCAGGTCATGATCTCAGGGTTGTGGGATCGAGCCCCTAGCCAGGCTCCAAGCTCGGTGAGGATTCTGCTTGAGATTCTCTGTCTCCCTCTCCTTCTTCCCCTCCCCCTGCTGATGCTCTCACTTTCTCTCTCTAAAATAAATAAATAAATCTTTAAGAAAAAGCTGGAACCATATTTTATTCTTTTACCCACATTCAGTACATACAGAACACCTACTATGTGCCAAGTTCTGCACATTTATTAGTTAATTAGCCACCGTCCTTATCTTCAGGAGTGTACTGGGAAAATGGACAGCTGTTTCTAGTATGTATTGCTGCCTAAAAAGCCAACAAACCTAACACTGGAAACAAAACCAATAATTAATTTTGCTCACAAATCTCTAATTTTGGCAGAGTTCAGAGCACCAGCTTATCTCTGTTCCATGTCTTCTGGGGAAGCTCAAAGGATGAGGGCTGGGATCACCTGAAGGCTTGCTCACTAACCTCCCTGGAGGTTGATGCTGACACCTTAGCTGGGGCTGTGGTCACAACACCTAAGTGTGGCCTATCTGTATAGTCTTTCCAGTTCTTCCCTACATGATGATGTTAACTTTAGCTTTTAAATTCTGTACCTCTAAGTGCAGAATGTTTTTGCCTTCAACTTGCTTTGAGTTTTGAGATGTTGGTTAAGTTATGGGAAGCCCACTTATTTACCAACACTGGGGTCTGCACACGAGTTTCATAATTTTGATGTGTATTCAAGGTACTGTTGGTATGTGTAGAGCATGTAACAGATGCAGTTGATGCCCTGCTCCTATCCCCTTTACCTACCCATGCTCACTGGCGGCAGTGCTAGATACTTTCCAGAGCATGGACAGCTTCCCACCCCTGCACCTGCTTCTCTTTTTCTCTGCCTAGGGACTTTCTTGGCACTCACCTGAGGAGCTTACAGAGCCTCAGATGGGTTCAGCCCAGAAGTGCAGGGACATCAGCACCCCTGGGGCAGGGGGCCATTCCCAACCAACAAGAGATGGAAATCAATGAGTAAATGCTGCAGCCTTCCCAGTAGAATGATTCAGAGCAGGGCTGACTGTGTTTTGCATGACTTGACTTGGCCGACCTTGAGGGCGAGTGCCTCCTTAAATTTTGCACCCTCTTCTCCCCCTCTCTTGTCCCGACTATGATTCTGAGGCAAGTTCCTCACAGTTTCTGAGAGGGTTCCCAGCAGGACTGAGCCCCAGTAGTAGCTCGTAGTTAATGGCTTACTTATGCACATACCCTTTACTGATGTATCTCCTCCTGTTCTTGTCTCACTTTCTTGTCCCTACTTTCTCACGGGGGAATGCTGGGCTTGCCTTTCGAATACAGTACCAGTACCCATTTCCTTCTCAGCTTCTACTCCTGCGGGTACGTAAACTTAAGGCAGGCATTGCTTAGGAATGATGTTTTCTCCCCCCCCTAGCCGTAATTTATTTAAGCACATGATCAGCTTATGATATGATTCCAATAATGGTAAAGGTTTATCTTCTTTGAGACAGAGCTAGAACTCAGATGCTTCTGGTGCTCAAGGTTAGGCAATCACTTTCTTCCAAAGGCCTCTTTGTACGAGTCCAAACACGTATGCGTGGGCACTTTTTGTTTTTTGGGTGATTGAGGAAGGAGGTGCCAGATGTTACTCCTGTGTGCTTTTTGTTGTTGTTGTTGTTGTTTTTTGGTGTGTGTGTGTGTGTGTGTGTGTGTGTTGGTGGAGAGGCACTGGGGAGGTGTGAGGGGAGATAAAGACCATACAAAGCTAGGAAGGCAAAAATTGTCTGGATAGTTGCCTCAAACTCTTCCCTTACTTTCCCTCATGGCTGAAGGCCTGGTTGTAAGCCTCTGTGGGAATAGTGACAGAGCAAGTAACAGAGTCTGTATTTCGTGAGAGACTGGGAGGCTTGGGGTACACACACTCCTGCTTTGGGACCAAAGTGGCCAAAGGCCGCACATAGTGAGCCTCACATGCCCCGCCCCCGCCTGTCCCCCCTCTGCTCCTGCCCTGGCTTGGCTCGCAGAGTGCTGCTTCTGCCCCAGAGACCCATCTGCAGAGATGTGCAGAACTTGGTGGAGAATCAGGAAAGACCCAAGGGAGGGCATAGCAGCTGAACTAACAGAGTCTCTATCTTCCATACGGGGCTCATGGGCTGCAGACTGTCCCTGAGCAGACCAAGCAAAAGATCCTAGGTAGGGAAACTTTGCGGAGGGGGATACATTCCTGAATGGGCAGGTAGAGGCACAGAGCTGACCAAGTTTGGGGGACTTTGCTCGTGTGACAAACTTTGTACTCACTGGCTGGCGAAACCTGGGCTCTTCAGCTATGTGATTTTTGCTATGAGCTTGCTGGCATCCACATGATTTCATCAACCTGTAGGACAAAAAGCTTGGGAGTCAATTACCCCGCACTCTAGCTCTGTCACTAACGATAACGTGGGGCAAGTCACCTGATTTCTCTGTGCCTCAGTCTCCTTCATCGTATAAGGACCTCACTGGCAAGATGAAAGCTGGAGGTCCTTTTTATAAAGTATTTTTTATTTTTATTATTTTTTTAAAGATTTTATCTATTCATTCATTTGCGAGAGAGAGAGAGTGAGCAGGAGAGAGAGGAAGAGAGAATCTGAATCAGACTCTTGCGCTGAGTGTAGAGCCCGAGGTGGGACTCCATCCCACCACCCTGAGATCATGACCTGAGTCAGAAGCCTAACTGACCAAGCCACCCAGGCACCCGGAGGTTCTTTTTAATATTAAGATAACCAGACTTCTTTCTCCCGAAAGTGTTGTTGGACACATGGAGACCTAGAGAATGTCCCATCATGTGGCTCCTGCCTTGGAGTTCGGAAGTGGCCCGTGGGTCTAGGATCCTCTTTCTCCTACAGAGCTCATGGACAAAATGCTAGGTTATGGGCAGACCCTGTGGCACTGAAGAAGACCGTCAGTCGCAGCTTTTGCTTTGCCACTTTGAGGCTTTATCTGCAGTGTTTGAGAGATAACTCCTAAATTGATGTCTTACTGTCCTTGAGCCACCATGCCTTTGTTGAGTTCATCATAGATCATAAATGTGAGGGTGAAACGGTTTGCCAAACTGGCAACTAACCGCACCCACTTGTGGTTGGTTTGGAACGAACCTTAAAGTGCTTCTTGCAGCTGTCTGCTTGTTCTCTGCCTGGCCTCTGATTTCTCTCCCATGCTTTCTAACTCACACCTTTGTATTATTTTTACTCCCCACAGAGTTGGCAGATTGCTGTTTCAGAAAGTTAAATGGAATGCCTCCTGTGGAGGTGTGATCTCATGGTATCCCTGCTTTCAAAAGTGGAAAGCTCATCTTCCCAGTGTCGTCATCTGGGAGCCGTAGGCCGAGCCTTCTCCGAGTTAGTGGCCTTCGCTGGTCTAGGCTGTGCTCTCAATGGCACAGCTGAACTGGCTGTGAACTGTTCATCCATTTCTGATGAGCAGCCAGGCTGGTCAGTGGGCACACAAGACCAGTCTGACAATAGGAAAATGCTGCTCTGCTTCAGAAGTAATTTTTAAGGAAGGGTATTATCCCAAGCGGGCCCGGCAAGACTGTTGAAAGAAAACACAAATCACATGTGATCTAATCAGAGAGTCAGTGGGAAAACACATGACGAAAGAAAGAAACTTTTAAAAGCATATTATTAATATCTGAATATGCTCAAACGACCTAATAACAATTATACCTAATATTTTTTGAATACCGACTATTTATCAGCTATGTGCCAAGTGCTTCTACATATACTCACTAATCCTTACCGCAACCCTGCAGGGCAGGTGCTATTATCCTTACTTTATAAACGAGAAAACCAAGGCACAGAGATGGTAAATAACTTGGCCAAGGTCACTCAGCTACTGAAGGGTCAAGTCTGGGATTTGAAATCAGACCATTTGGTTTCAGAGTGTCCACACTTAGTCACTCTACTGCTTCAAGAGCAAGGCTGTGTCTGTCCACACAGCAAATGAAGTAAGGAAGGTCATTAACTAGAAGCATATTTCAGGCCAAATTAGAAGTAGAGGGGACCCCTTAAACTTAGTGCAGTATGTCAACTCTATCTCAATAAAACCCAAAAGGGAAAAAAATTGGAGGGGCCACAGTGAATCCAATCCCTCTGGCACGGCTTCTCAGGCCTTCCTGAGCCACCTTGGCTAGCCTTTCTACTGCAAAAGGTGCCTCCCCATGCTGGGCTCCAGCCACAATAGGTAACTTTGTCTACACCCACCTTGATTTGCTTGACTCCCTGTGCTTTTATATACCTTTACATACCCTTCCTGGAAAGTTCTTCCATCTAAGTTTGGAGAAATCCTCAGCTCTTTGGACTCAGCTCAAATGTCAACTCCTCCTTGAAACTTTCTCAGGCATTTCAGGCTGGGTTGTTGCTCATTTCCTCCCCACCTGGCTTATCCCCTTCACCCTAGCTTGTTCCCGGTGATACTGTCATTGCTTTCTCTCTCTCTCCTCACTAAACTGTGAGCTTCTTCAAAGCATGGTAGCATCTAGCACTCTCTGCGGCACATAGCTGGTGCTCCGTAAGCGTTTACTGAAAAAAATGCCTGAAGCAAGTGTGACCATCATTAGATAATTATGGGCCTTCAGAGAATCTGTCTTCAAGCTAATGTAAAGGACTTTATTTTGGGCTCTAATTATCCTGATAATTTTCTCAAGCCTTTCACTTATTTTGCCTTGTTTGCATAAATTGTTGACACTTCATAAATATTCGACAATTTGATGCTGCGATGTTACTTACATATGAATTAAGCAACCACTCAATGATGTTGACGACAAAACATATATACAAGTAACACCCTTATTTCAGGGCGAGTCACGAAACCGTCCCTTTTCATTCTACCCGGTAGGCAGGCGTGCAGGTGGAACCTGTAGGGGGAGATGGTGTTTCTATCCTGGACATGACAGGAGTTGAGAATTTTTGACATAACTAATGAGCATCAGAGCACCTTAAAGTATTTAAACATGGGATTCATTTGAGAATAATCTCTTTATAAAATATAGACAAACCGTTAGTTGATTTTACTAAGGAGGGAAAATTACAACTGATTACAAGTTCTGCCTTTGCTCCGAGCGTAGCTCTGCTGTTTCCCTGAAGAGTTGCTGACCTGTCATGTATACCTGGCTTAGAGTGACTGAGGCCCCTCAACTTTGTTTTTTCTCCTCCTTTGTCATGGGGCTTATCTTCTCCTGCTCCAGTGCATTAATACCCAACCATTTGCTTTGCACAGACTCTTACAGACACCCTTCTTCTAGTTTTTCTTTACTATGTTCCTTTCCCTTGTGCAGTTTATTCTTTGGCATGTTAATTTTTTTCTCTTCTGTCATTTGCTTTCTTGGTTCTCCCCAGTGCTTGACCCCAGTCTTGGAACCCTCAGCCTCTCCCTTTATCCATCATTATTACCTTTAGGGCCACCTCTGCTTGGCTCAGCATTAATCCTGTTGACTCACTAAAACTGTTTTGGGGTATATGGAGTCTAAATTAGGACTTTTAGTAATGAACTCTTGATTTTTAGAAGCGTCATCTTCTTGCCTTCTGTGGGGAAGGAGATGTTATTATTAGCAATGTTTTCAGGGAGAGTCTCTCTCCACCCTCACCTCTATCCTTCCCCAAAGAATCAGAACAACCTTCCTATCCATGAAATAGCTTGGCTTTTTACTTTAAAGCTCAGCGGAACATTTTGCATAATGTTTTGATGTGGTTGTATAAAACTGATCCCTGCTGAAAGAGAAACACTGTTCGAAAAAAAGTTCTAATTTTCAAACAATGAGTATAAGCTGACCACCCTTACCCTTACTCCACTTCTGAGCTGCTCCTCATTGGGCTGGGCTACAGGTGGCTGGTAATAAAATTGAATGTTTACCAATTTAGACAAGTGCTTGAGGAAATTTGATTGAGTATTTCTATAATCTCAAAATGGAGAAGGAATCTGTAAACATCAAAGCCAGAAACCCTAAAGGGAAAGATATAGATTTAGCACAGTAAAAAAAAAAAAAAAAAGAAAGAAAGAAAAGAAAGAAAGATGGCAGTCTGGGGAAAAATATTTGTGACATGTAATAGTTGAGTTAAAACGCTTAGTTTAGCAAGAATTTAACAAATAAATAAGAAAAAGATAAACATTTGGAATAAAAAGTTCAATGAACATATGAAAGGGGTTCCATTTTATTGGTAATTAAAGAAAATATAGATTAAAACAATAATAAGTTAGATTGGACATAGTTTAATGTCTGATAGGAATGTTGATAAAAGGGTGAAAAATGAAGTGTAGTCATACCAATACACACCTGTTGGAAAGGCTAAAATCAATCCTGAGAGTACCAACTGCTGACAGGGATGTGGAACAGTACAAATCTCATACATCCCATTTGTGAGAATGCAACATGGAACAGCCCTTCTGGAAAACAGTGTGGCAGTTTTTCCTAAACTTAAACATACACTGACCACATGACCTAGCAGTCTGACTCCTGGATATTTATGCTAGAGAAATGAAAACTTGTATTCATATACACATGCACACAAAAACTATATGTGAATGTTTATAGCAGCTTTATTCATAACTGAAAAAACTGGGAAAAACTATCCTTCAATGGACCAATAAACAGTGGTATATCCATATAATGAAATACTACTTGGCAAAACAAAAACAAAAACAAAAACAAAAAAACCAGAACTATTGAAACATGCCATAACTTAGACAAATCTCAAAGCATTATGCTGAGTGAAAGAAGTCAATTTCAAAAGGTTTCATACTATGGGACTCCAATTTTATGATATTTTGAAAAGACAAAAAATTATAGGGACAGAGAATAGATTAGTGGTTGCCAAGGGTTCAGATGCTGGGGAGGTGTGCTTATAAAGAAACAGAACAGGGGAGATTTGGGGAAGATGAAACTGTTCTGATTATGGTAGTGGTAACACAAATCTGTATGTGTGTTAAGATTCATAAAACTGTATACCAAAAGAAAAAAAGCACATTTTACTCTATGATAATAAAAAAATCCTAAGCATTCTCGTCCGCATTCATGAGAGTATACATTGGTGCCAACTTTATGGAAGATAATTTAGCCTTATCTACTAAAATGCAAAGTATGTCTATTCTATTAGCAATCCCACTTTTCCAAAAATATTCTAAGGAACCTTTGGCATATGTGCAAAGATAGTACAAGGATGTTCATGGCTGCATTTTTTATGATTGTGAAAAAGAAATAGAAACTATATGTCTGTGGAGATTTGATTTCAAGTTATGACACCTATGTACAGTGGGAGATCATACATCCATTTAAAATGATGTAAATCTACACTTGTTTACATGGGGAAATGTCCATAATTTATTATGTAGTGAAAATAATAGTTTACAAATAGTGTCTATGGCATGAACTTGCTTTGTCCAAATATGTATTCATAGAAAAAATTCTGGAAGAATATACACCAGGGACATTGACAGAAGTCGTCTCTGGGTCGTGGGCTTATAATGATCCTCACTTTCCTTCTTGTACCTTTGTAGTCTTCTTATCTTTATATCTTCATTATTGTCTGAACATTTGGCTAGGAGCATGTATTAACTTATCTATTTTAAAAAATTCATTTTGATTTTTACAAAAACTCATGCAAAGTTTGAAGGTTTGAGTTTTAGACCATGATAAAATTTTCTCAAGTCAAACAGATGTGTTCAAGTATCAAGGGCTACACAGAAGTTTATTCTGTCTATATTGTATACCACATATACTATAAAAAAGGGCATCTAGCTGCATCTTTCTAGGACTGCTGAGACCAGCAATGTTATTTCCACTGTTTAACTTTTCACCCTTCGATATGTGTGGGTTACCAACACTCTTCCTCATTTGTTAGGAGTTGTAATTCTTGGGCTGAAGGAACATAACTTATATGGTTAAAAACCAAATAATGCACCTTGTTTAGTACAAGGTATGATTCTATGCATATGGTGATTGGGAGGATAAAGTTTATCTATTACTAAATTTAGAAACTATGTGCTGATAGATTGATGGTTGATTTAAATATAACTTCTTGTCAAGCATCTGTTTTTAGAATCAGATTACTATGACTCTACAGTTTCCTTGAAGTCTCACAGTCTCACATTTCTCTTTGCCTTTGCATGGTTTTAAGAAATGAAGAGTGTGAAGCTGCAAATTTAGTTCTCATTGTGTCATATTTTATATGACACACTGGCCATTTCATAGAAATAGAAGGTGACAGACAAATTGCCGAAGAAATAATTGTCATTATCTCACTGAATCTTAGCTCATTCAGAACTCTCTCCCACAGGCTGAAGACTCATTTGGGAATGCTTTTTTCTCCCCAGCTGCCCACATGTTTTTCTGATTCATCTCTTCTCCAGCTTTGCCTTACTGACCACCCCCAGTGGAGCGCTGACTCTTTTTCATCTTGCTTCCTTTGTTTTTCTCCAGGGTCTAATTCAATAAACAAAGTGGTTCGGACCAAACTTTGGGCTCTTCTGGGTGTGGACGTGTTCTTTGGTGGCATTTTTCGTTACCAAAAGAGGGTATTGTTTCTGACCTCTCTGACTCTTCCCTGCTGATTTTTCTAGAACTTTGATACTAGTGAAGGGTGAGATTTTTGAGGAAGTGGGCTGCTTTTGTTAGAGGTGGTAAAGCCTTTTATTGCTTTGTGTCTCAAGTTGTGTTCGGTTACAATTGTAAAAGCGTGCCTTAGAAAAATCAAATTCAAACTAGCGAAAGTAGAAAGTCTAGGTTACCATCCGGAAGGAAAGATGTGATTCTTATTATTGATGCAGAAATGAGACCTATGTGGTAAAAGGACTTTTAGCTAGGTTTAATTTCACCAAGATTTAGGTAATTCACTGCCTTCCCCACTCACGTGCTCAGCCACCTCTCCTGACCCCCTCTCAGGGTATATGAAGTACTAGTGTCTCTCTTGCCACCACACTCCCCAAAGAACTTTTAGGCCAACAGGCCACAAACTCAGAAGACTAAAGGGGCTGGGCCAGTGGTGCAGCGTAGTAACCCCGGCTGTTTAAGAAGACGGTGGGGACTTGAGCAACGTGAAAACAGCATGTTCTTTCCAGTGAGAAACTTTTCCCAGCATCAGCCAATTGTTGCTATGTGGGCATTGGCCACATGTGATCAGATCTTCCACCTTTTCAACAGAAGCAAGAAATAAAGATTTTTGTGTGACGTTTTCCATCTTGTGAACTACTTCAAATAAAACACCAACACATTTTAGCCCAAACCATGTGTCAGAGGGCCGACCGTGGCCATGGGCCACCAGTGTGCACCTTCTGAGGAAAACTAACACGCATGAACTTTGGGAGTCTAAAAGCAGGGTGCCGCTGAAGGCTGTTTGAAGGTCAGGACCAGTGTGGACATAATTCCAGCAGTGGACAGGGGACATGGGACTTCAGTGATACTGCCATTGTGTGTTAGTGACACAACAACTGTTTGCTAAAAATCACAGCCTGATTAGCCTCTCTGGATCTCTTTGGAAGCCCCCAGGGCTCTTAGGCAATTCTCAAGGAGGAGACATTGGACATCCTGCCAATAGGCAAGTGGGGTTTGAGTAATTAAAGATTAAAAGGGAGATCTGACCATATTGGAACCCCAGCCGGGTGAGGTGGTTTATACTGGTTAATCTAACTGAAAGCATCAATTTAAAAAATCCACAAATTAGAATTTTGGAATGGAGTCCTATTTATGAAGTTATTATTAAGCACTGAAGGACAATTATACTGTTTTTGGGGATGATAATAATAATAGCAATAATAACAGATGGTAATAATAATCCAGGAACTGTCATTCATCGAGCACTTACCATATGCCAGGCCCAGGGCAAGTACTTCACATGCTTGAACTCATCTAACACCTGCAGCAACCTTACACGGTATGTTCTACAATTACCTCTGTTTGCTAGTTGAGGAAACTGAGGCACAGAGAGGTGAAGTAACATGCCCAAGGACACACAGATATGCCATACAAATAAGAAATGTTCACTTAGCAGTGGATCCCTTAGACTGGTTTAAAATCCTCTCACTTTTTTTTTTTTAACAGTTTATAAACCTACTCTCCAAAAAGTTCTAGCTGTCCTAACAATTTTCATCTCTCCATATTCCTTTCTGTTCTTCATTACTGTGCATGCATTATTTTAAAATATGTTAGGGTTTACTGTTTCCATGTGGTAATTTATGGTTTGCCTTTCTGCGGTTGTAAACTATCTCCTCCCGCTACTTATCTGCAAACTCTCCTCTTAATGCCATTTTTCTTAGCTAAAAAACAGCATATGTTTATCCTAGAAATTTTGTAAAAAATACAGACATATATGAAAAAATCACTCCTAAAACCATCATCTGCAGAAAAGAACTGTTCATTTTATGTGGGATTCTTTCCATTCTTTTCTATGTACATACATTCAACTAAAAAGGCTACAAGTAAACTGCTAATTATTTTTACCAAATATAAAACATATATACACATAACTATAGCTTTGCCTTTTTTCAATTAATGTCCATCTTGAGCTGTTTCCCACATCACTCCCTTTGAAAACATTATTTTTATTTTTAATGACTACATAGAATTGTATCACATGAGTTTACCAGAGTTTTGATTTTAGAATTTTCATGCCATTGGATGATTAAATATTTTTAAAATGTTCACTCTTGCAGATAACATAGGGACCAACAGTTTGAACATAAAGTCTTTGACCATATTTGTTGATATTTCCTTAGAATAAATTCCTTCCAGTAAAATTAGTGGGTCAAAGCCTCTAAATACATGTTGCTAAGTTGCCTGTTAGAATGTTGAGCCAGTTCACAAGCCACTAACACCCTCAGTTTTTAGGATCTTCATTTCTACACCATTTCCCTCTTCCCTTAACTGTGTTTTTAATTCTTTAAATGTCTTAGAACTAGACCCTCAATTTAGCTTTCTTTTCTCATTCCAGTGTGTGTCCAGGGCAGGCCATGCCCAGCAGTAAGTAGACAGATGTGGGAGCTTCCTGCTGAGCTCTGCTGGCTAATGGAGTCAATCAAGAAGAAACCAGTTTTAGGGTCAGCTCTGTGGGAAGCCCCAGGCCTCTGGAAATGAAGCCTGTTTCCCACTACTTTACAACTTGTGGGTGATTCTGCACATGTAGGTTTCTGGGGCAAGTAGCCAGCTAAGAAATTGCTCGGATTTCACTGGACAACCTCAGTTACCAGAAGCATGGCAACAAAGAAGGGACATAAGGCCTTGCTCCCATGGCATGGTCACAACACAACATCTGGACAGTTAGTCTTTGCGGAGACAAAAATATTCATTCTGTCTAGATAATTTCAGAAGCTCTGGAGGGTACTGGTGCAAGGACAGGTCAAACCAATCCAAGGCCACCGAGAGGTCAACAAAGGGAAAACCATTCCTTAAGGAATCATCCTCAAAATGCTGAAGGGGAAAAAGAGAGGCTTGCCTCTCTAGGGGATTAAGAGAAAAGGGAAATCTGGAACATTTTCTAGGGTTTATTTGTTTTTAATGACTTATTCTCTTACTAATATATCAGAGAGAAGGAAAGTTCCTGGCTAAGAAATGAAACCAGTCCTTCCTCCCAGAAATCACAGCCAGGAATATGAATTCTTAACAGGTGTCAAAAAAAGCACACCGAGAGAGAGAGAGAAAAAAAGCACACTGAATAAGGAGAGAAGAATGCACATGCATCATTTCTGTTATAATCAATGCTTGATTTCTTTTAATCCCCAGAGTCCAATTATTTTCTTTCCAAGCTTAAGGGCACTGTCTACCCTCTGAATCTGCTGTTATACTTACAAATGGATCTGAGCTGATGGTATTATTTGCCTACTAATTTGGGTACTTAAGAAATATCTATCTTTAATAATTCTCTCTCCCTCTCTTTCATCTACCCTGTGTCTCACACCCTTCCATCTAATGAAGGAAGTGGTTTCTATACCCTTTCTCTTCTCTGTCCCTTTGGCCTCCTGCTTCTACAACAGACCTAGTTATCTAACCCCACCCAGGTCCTCCAATATATACTCTTCCACAGGAGGATAGGGGCACAGATGAGAAGGGTTTCCCCACAAGGGGAAGCTACTGGAGCAGAGACAGGGAAAGTTTGTGGAATGGGGGGTGGGTAGAGGTGAGATAGGGATGGGGCATGGGGGAGGAAGCTGGGCCTACAATTAGGCTTCAAAGGCTTTCAGATGTCATGTTTGCAGAGGCCTTTGTAGGCTTTCTTAAGGAATTGAGGGCATTTTTTCTTTGTAAGCAATGGAGAGCCATAGGAAACTTTGAGTGGGGTGGGGTGGTGGGAGAGATGATTAGACAGTTTTTGTTTTTCTGCTGGTTTTCTTAGCTTTTTTTCTCCCCAAGCAAAAATAACTCCATTGTGGTAGGGAAGATAAATAGGAAGGGGAAGAAATTAAAGGCAGGAATAGCAGTTTGGAGGTTACTACAACACAGAAGCCCAGGCCTTTGGCTTGGACTTCGGCAGGGCGATGGAGAGGAGAGGACAGATTTAAAAGATACTTAGGGAGTTCAGCTGACCTGACTTTGGTGCTTTTTAGAATGATAAGAGAAAGATGGAGACAGAGAGATGGAAAGTTAAGCAAGTATGATAATGATTTCCCATAGTCACTGAGTGGGTGATAATATCATTAAATGACATAAAAAATAAAATACAGATGGAGAGGGGCACCTAGGTGGCTCAGTCGTTAAGCGTCTGCCTTCGGCTTGGGTCGTGATCCCAGGGTCCTGGGATCAAGGCCTGCATTGGGCTCCCTGCTCCACGGGGAAGCCTGCTTCTCCCTCTCCTACTCCCCCTGCCTGTGTTCCCTCTCTCGCTGTGTCTCTCTCTGTCAAATAAATAAATAAAATCTTAAAAAAAAATACAGATGGAGAAGGGTAAGTTAAAGGGAAGATAAGAAAATTGCTTTGGGGGTTTACTTGCAGAATGTCCTGTACAGTGTGGTGCTGGTAAGTGTTAACAATTTGCTTTCCAAAAACAGAAAGGGAAAGGAGAGGAAAGGAAAAGAAAAAGAAAGCCCTGATTATATCTGATTTCCAGTCGTGTAAATATTCTCACCATTGGCCGATTTTAAGCTAGCCCCATGGAAGTCATTCATCGCAGAGTTGGGAGAAATATACAGTCAGCTCTTCTGAGCTGGACTGAGCTGACTCTAGCACATGGCTGGTCCTGCCCGATACTCTACCGTGCATTAGGGAGCATAGTCCTGGAGCTCAGCAAGGAGATGAGAACTAGAGATATGGGGTTTAAGTGAAGCCAAGGGAGTGGAGCATTGTAGAAATAAAATGAGAAAACCAGTAATAGGCGACATCTATATAAGGAAAGAGGAGTCAGAAAAAGAGCAGCTAAAGAGGCAGGAGAGTCAAAAGAGAACCAGATTCATGAAATACAAGAGAAGAGTTAGTTTCAGGAAGGAAGTGTCAAGTACCAGACAGAGATCAGGTAGCCTAAGGACTTAAAAGAGGTCCTGGGCATTACCAATGAAGCAGTCTTTCTGTGTTTGAGACATTTTTCTATTTTTCTACATTGAAACCATTTTGTAATGATAAAAAAGAAAACACATATGCCTCTCTCTTTCTTTATGAGAAAGGAGATCATTAATGAATTTGGACAGAACACACTCAGAGGTGGAAGCAAGAGTTTGCCTGAAGTGGGCTGGAGAGTCTGAATAAAAAGGAAGGAGTAGAGATGAAATCTTTCCAGCAGTTTGGCTATTAAGGGAAGGAGAGCTCGAAGAGTGGCATATTGGAAGGATGGCTTTTAAAAAGAATTATAAGTCATTGATCAACTAGTAATTCAGGGGAATATATCTGTCTATAATCCAGGCTAACTTGCTGATCCTAATGACAGGCAGAACAAACATCTTACTCAAGTTCAGAAGCAGTAATGGTTTTGAATGTTGCTTACATGTCAATAGGAGTCACATTAATACAGAAGGCGATTGATTGCATTGGTCCAATTGAATTGAATTTGTAGGTATTCAGAGCTTGTGTGATTCATGGTTTACTCCATAGATAATAGTATTCCTTGTATTTTTAAAATTTGAATATTGATTGCTTGATGATTGGTTTGTATCCAACCATGTATTGGAATTAAACTGACTCAAATATGAACTGTACATCTTTTTATTCCTTCTTATATGAAAGAAGAATTACATATTTTTTTCCCCTTAACTTTGAATGTCTGAATGTGAACCACATTCTCCAGGAGTTCTCAAAAAAATACAGCTATTAGGTCTTAATTGTATCACATTCAGCTTGAAAAGTTATTTTTAGAATACTTTCTTTTTTATTCTTCATTGACTTCCTGGGAGACTCTATTTTTTCAGAGTTTCCAAAGGAAACCAAGGGGTGTGTGCATACCAACCAAAAACACGTGTGTAGTGAAAATCGTTTATGTTTTAAACAATGTGTATACATACATTTATGTAGACCAGTTAATAGATATTATCTATCGAAGCAACATCCAAGCAAAGACTTGTAGGTAATCCCTAATTTAAAAATCTCAATGAAATGATAAAATTGAGCTTCTCTGAAGTTCCATGACCTCTAGCAGGGTCTGCAAGGCCACAGCTGCCTAAAGGGTGAGTCTGTAATTAGAAGACACCAGGGTGATCTCAGAATAGAACTTCAAGCCACCTGGGCTACATTTTCAGAATCAGCTTCTCTGGAGCCACAGCAACAAAGAAGGCCTTCCTACTTAATATTTGGGAAAGGTCACCTAGGGTGGGGATTTGGGAGTTTTGTTGTTGGTGTTAGCAGGAATCAAGAGTTGGAGAAAAGCTCACTGAAGCATACTCAGGAACAAACCATCCTATGATATTCAAGGGAGAGCATTCGCATTGACAAACTTTCTCAAGGGACACATTCTCTTACACTCTAACTTTTGGAATTCAATATTTTTGTCACATGAATCTGTCACACTTGCAAAGTATGGGCTTGGTATCAGCGGACTTAAGTCCTTGGGGTCACCTGGCTAAGTCACGTAGCCTCTCTGGGGGCTTGGGCTCCTTTAGTGGTAGAAATCAACAAGACTAATAAACATGTTTCAGACATTACAGTGTGTTCATGTATTCGTTGTAGGGGTGAGCAGATTCTTGGCACCACGGATTGTTCTTAGTTAAAAATGGTCACGGGGCCGCCTGGGTGGTTCAGTCAGGTAAACATCTGACTCTTGATTTCGGCTCTGGTCATGATCTCAGGGTTGTGAGATGGAGCCCAGGTCAGGCACTGCACTGGGGGTAGAGCCTGCTTGAGATTCTCTCTCTCCCTCTCCCTTTGCCCCTCCCCAACCCCCACCTCCCTCTCAAAAAAAAAAAAAAAAAAAGGTCATGTTTGTTGTTGGAGCCATAGACTTATGTATTTAATTTCTATCCTCTCTCTGGGGCTTTTCTTCCTGGGCTCCTCTCCTTTCTCCAGCATCTTATCTTTGTCTCGTACAGAATTTACTGTCACTCATTCCCCAGTGGCACAGTCTAAGGGATTATTTTAATAGGGGTTTTCTTGGGAACCATAGCCTTCAAAATTTCAAAAACAATGATTTTGGTGGTGGGATTTTAAGCACAGTGACACGTGGGTGGAGGGTGGGCAGTAAGGCAGGGAATGTTAGGTCTGGGAGATCTAATCATTCCCGTGATCATACTTGGAATGGTATCACCTCCTCTAGGAGCTTTCCTTTATATCTAGAGGGTCAGAGAGATTACTTTTAACTTTTTGCAAGACCTAGAGTTTAATGGTTTAGCATGGTTTGGAAAAACTTTACAGGCCATGGCTGGTATCTGAAAATGACATTAATAGTCAGCTAATAACACCCTCTTTGTTTACAGTGTCATTCTTCCGAGGAGGTCAAATGAACAAAATTCACTTTCCAAAAATCCCTGTGAGGCAGGGAGAGCATACATATTCTCTTTATCTTACAGATGAAGAAATGGAGGCAGAAAGTTGCACATCATGGGGTTTGGCCACATTTGACCCAGAACCCAGTCTCTTGGCCAGGGTTATCCTTTGAACCAAGGCAAGATGATCACCCTGGGCTTCAGAAGGCTTGGCTCTGGCCCTCCTCAAATTTCAACCCTTCCTAAGGGTGAGCAGTCCACTGGGCCAAGGGGCCATGCCACCAGAGTTATGAGTACCTGGGATCCCAGAATTCCTTGCCCTAGGGCTCCCAAGTGCACTTCCAGAGCCTGCATGGGCCTCCTCACTGGATCCGTCCTGAGTATTGACAGAACCACTGATGTGTGTACCTGCCTAGGTTGTTGCCTCTGGATGGTAGTATAGTGTGGTGTAGTGTGGAGGGGGCTTGTGCAGCTGAGGTCCACATGCATACAGTGAAGGTTCTTCTGGAATATGACAGAGCTGGGGGTGGGAAGAGAAGGAGTTTGGGGGCCCACCCTCCCACTCTACCACATTCTTGCCAAAACTCAGGTGAGACTGTGAGGAGTCTGAATGTGAACCTGTCCTTCCAGGTTCCTTCAAACACATCTTTGTCAAGGTAGGAGACCTTTATTTTACAGTTTGTTCGCTTGATTTATGACTTAAATATTTAGACAAAGTATGTGGGCCTCCATTTGTACTTCTGCCTCTGTCCCTCAATTGTTATGGGCGGTCTGCTTCTGACTGTCATGGCTAAGCCAGAGGAGGAAGTTGGAGAACTGAATAGTTATATAATTTCACAACTGTGATTCTCTAGCTGCACTTTGCAAATCTATATAAGCCAAAACACAAGCTCTGTGTATTTATCACTGGGACTCTGACCAATATAATGAAAACATAAAGGGGACTGGTTCATATTCCTTTTTTTTTTTGCTGCTGCCCACTTCCCCCCAGTTTGCAAAGAGAAGGAGCAAGAGGCTTTTCATTAGCCTTCCCAGGGACCTGGGAGGCCCAGGCTGGGAATCCCAAAGGCAATAAATAAGTCACCTATTGAATACCAAAGTCAGGGTTTGTGGTGGAAAACAAAAACTGCTAATTATCCAGAGGACTGTCCGTCCTCCCCACACCCTGGGCGTTTGAAAGGAAAGGCTAAAGGGTTGGTGTCCTGAAGGGTTTGGGGCCCCAATCCCTCCGACTGGGTAAAGTAACAAAGGAAAAAAAAAATTGCTGAAAGCAGGAGTTTAGAGGAAGCTATTTCCACTAGTGCTGTTGGCCGAAGGAAACCTGGAGGAGACAGTCTCGGGCTCAGCCCCAACACCCAGGTTTCCCGCTCCTCCTGGGCGGGCAGGCTCGGGCAGGGCGGGGGACACCCACCCTGGACCCGCGAGACCAGCAGCACCGCCTCCTCTCCAGCCCTCCGCCCCCAGCCCTGCCCGGAGCCGCGGGACGTCGCCCGTTTAAGGGGCGGGGCGCGGCTCCACGTGCTTTCTGCAGAGTGACTGAACTACATAAACAGAGGCCGGGGAAGGGGGCGGGGAAGGAGGGAGAGAACAGGCTTTGACCGATAGTAACCCTGGCTCTCAGCGCAGCCGAATCTATAAAAGGAACTAGTCGCGGCAAAACCCCGGTAATTCTGAGGGAGAGTGAGTGGGGCAGGGACCCGCTGAGCCCAGCCGACACCTCTCTCCTCGGGCGCAGGTGTGCAGGGCAGGGGGCGCCGCCGGACCGGCGCAGCCAGAGCCAATTTCTCGGGGCCACTTTGCTCCTCTTTTTTCCTTTAAAAAAAAAAAAAATTTTTTTTCCCTTTTCCCCTTCTCCCGAAGGGTTTTTCAAGGGGTGGGGGGAAAAGACGCAAACACCAAAGTGGAAAACAGGTAAGAGGTTCTCCAGTGGCTTGGGCGTTATTGTTTTGTTTCGGGGCGGAGGAGACTCTGGAAAGCGCTGGCTTTCGGGGACTAGTCCGGACCCCCACCTCTTGCAGCGCAAATGGGGCGGGGGCGGTGTAAATGGAGAGGACGTCCTAGGACGAGCTCTAGCGACCCAAAGACGCTGGCGCTGCTGCGCTCGGGGCTCGCCCGGCGGTGGAGCCGGGAAGCATCTCTGGGCGTCGAGACCCGGGCGCCGTACCGCGGGCGCAGTGCGATGGGGGGGGGTTCTGGTCTTACTGGGGGCGCTGATGCCGGGGGTGGGGGGGTGGGCGGAGAGTGGCAGTAACAGCTCCGAGCGCTTCCCTTTGTTTGGAAGAACCCTAGCCGGCTGGAAACCCCTCCGGCTACGGGTCGGCCGGCGCCCACCGGGACAAATGCCAGCACTGAGTCCCCAATCCATTCTTTAAGGAGCTGGTCTGAGTAGGGCTCTGACCTGGGGATCGGCCCCGTGCGCCCCCGGACTGGAGTGGCGCGTTCTTGTTCCCCGAGAACTCGACTGGGTGGTGGCCCAAACGGGGTCTGTAGCGCTATTGATCACTTGAAGCCTCGGGGGCTTTGTTTGACTTGGGGGTCATGCCTCTGGTCTCCGTGCGCTCACCCAGCTGGTGTCCTGGCTAAGCGGGGGGACGCGTTTTCTTCCTTTTAAAAACAAAAGACTTAGAAGAAGAGCCTGCGGAAACCTGGAGCTGAGGTGCCCTTTCCCCCACCCCCCATCCTTCCTGCCCTTTGCTGCTTAGTCTCCTGGGGCGGCCTCAGGCTGGGCACGGATGGGGAAGCTGGGGCGAGCTGGTGCCGGGGAATGACCGGGAGTAACCCCGGCGGGCGGCGCAGAACTCGAAGCTCCGCCGCGGGGCTGGGCCGGGTGGTGGGGGGAGGGAGGGCTGGGCTGGGGCTGCGGGTGGCCCCGGGGGACTGGCCCGCAGCGCCTCCTGGCCGAACGGCCTGGGAATCGACCCTCTGGCCGGAGGGCGTCCCGGGCTCCCCGAGGGGCTGTCGCTTGCGGGTTCCGACTAAGATCCGGTGAAGACGGGTCGTTGGAGACCGGGAGGCCCGGAGGATCAGGCGGAAAGGCCGTCTGGTTGTTGTTTATGAGAACGGTTCCCGATTCCCAGACCCTTGTTAACATGAGAAGGTTCTTGGTGTGGGCCAGTGCCATGGTTGTGTGTAGGTGTCTGTTTTTCAGCACTTATCTTATAGAAGGAAATAAACAAGATGTGTGTGTGTGAGAGAGAGTGAGAGAGAGAGAGGGAGGGAGAGAGAGATGGAGAGAGGGAGGGAGGGAGGGAGAGATGGAGAGAGAGAAGCGTCTGGCACTGGAAGTAACTGGCCCTTATCTTTTGCAGCATTGATAGCATCAGCTTTTAAAACCCAAAACTATTATTCAGTGACGCCTCACAAAATGAGTGAGTGGTGTATACATTCATGTAAAAGAGGACAAATTTGATATTATAAAACATTTCTTTGGTGATGAAAATCAGCAAGTCACTTTTTAAGGACCCATCTGCCCCCCCCAACATCTTACAAAATTTTCCAAGTTCAAAAGCAGTTTTACTGGTTCTTTTAACAATAGTTTGGTACCCAAACCTAAGTTTTGATCTTTTCAGACAGAACTTAAATCCTAACTAATAAAGTGCTTATTTTTCATCTCCCCTTTTATTTCAGCCCATTTTCCCTCATATCTACCACAAAAATAATGGAGGCTTTCTGTTTGGATCATTCCCTTGAGACACTTTTCCCAAATCAAAGAAAGTGTGAAAGCATGGAGAATGTTCTGAAACAGAACCTGTTCAGATAGTATAGTAATTCTCAAGTACAAAGTTTCCGTTGTCAGCCTGTTCCCCAAGTGCTCCTGTAAAGCAAATAATTCATGATAGAAATTAAAAAAATATTGGATACGCAGAGCAAATTGGTATCTACTTGGGAAAAAAAACAAAAACAGCAGTAGAATCAGAGTGATCAGGCTTAATGATGATCACAGTCCATTTAAGGGACAAGAATTGCTATTCCCGTCAGAGTAATTCCCTTGCAAGAACAAGTCTCATGTTCCAGAATGACATACCTGATTTTGAAGGGACCACCTGTGATATGTGTGTCTCCTGTCCTCATGAGCATTTGAAATCCCAACTCTCCTAAATATTTCAATTTACATCTAAATGGAGGCCTATAATGGACACATTCTTGACTTAGGGCATATTTACAGTTCCTGTGAGACAATGGTAAGTCTAGGATTGAAAAAGGGTGATTGGGGCTTGGTTGTTTTCTACCTCTGCTCTAGGAGGTCTCAATGCTTACATTATTAAAAATGAATGAAATTCGGCAACACAGCTTTTTATTACCTTCTATAGTATTTACCTTATATGGAGAGAAGTTGGAATATTTCCATCAAAACAATGTTTTTAGGGATCTGTCCTCCCATAAACCAAGTGATTTATGCTAGCTTTGTGGCGATTGAGAATTGTTAATATTTTTGCTATTTCAGTTTTGAGCTCATAAAGTAATTAAGTGGGCATTACCTTAGACTCTTTAATTATGAACGTTTTGGATATCTAGGAATTACCGGTAGACATGTGGTTTTGTATTTCTTAAATACTCTTAAATCCAAATACATTTTTATTTACTGTCAGGATATTGAATAATGCAAGTAAAATGTTCTTTATGGCTGTTATTCCAGCATCACATTTTATTTTATTTTTTTAAAAAGATTATTTATTTATTTGACAGAGACACAGCAAGAGAGGGAAACAAGCAGGGGGGGTAGGAGAGGGAGAAGCAGACTTCCTGCTGAGCAGGGAGCTGATATGGGCTTGATCCCAGGACCCTGAGATCATGACCTGAGCCAAAGGCAGATACTTAAGGACTGAGCCTCCCAGTTACCCCCCAGCATCATATTTTAAATGACCTTTGTGAAAATTTGTTTTATTTAACTGTTCTGGGAGAGGGCCTACATAAAAACCTGAGACCCTCTTCATATCTGCATGTGGAAATAATCATAAGTGCCAAAGTAATTGCTATGTTTAATAGACACTATATAACACTGTGCCAAGCACTAGTCCAAATGCTTTTCAAATACTAATAATTTAATCTCTGCAACAATCCCGTTTATTATTCCTATTTTACAAATGAAGAAACTGAGAGGTTAACTAACTTTGTCCCTGGTCACACATCTTGCAAGTTGGCAAAACTAAGATTTGAACCCAGCCAGTGAGCCCCAGAGTACTTTCATGCCCGTACTAAACTTTGAGGTGGTAACAATTTTAGCTGCTGTAAGCAGAGGACTTTTGAGGATGCTTGTTATGTTTATGGTACAGTCATCTGCTAGAGACCTTATCAGACTCTACAGCCTGTATCATATTTCCCTTGTTGCTGGGAGTGGGCCAACCAAATTCTCTTCAGCTAGGGACGTAGGTTGCATAGGGAATTGCAACACTATGGAAAGAACAGACAATAAAATTTACTCAACTTGAATTCTTTTCTTGGTTTAAAACAAAAATTTTACTATTGTTACAGTCAGATATTTGTGAGCAGGTCTATGCTATCAAAATGTTTTCCTGTGTAATACATATAAAATGGAATGGCAGAATATTTGGCTGTAAAAGTCTAAGGAACAAAAGACAAAGGAAGGAGAACTATTAGTTTAGCTGTCAATCCTAACTTGGGTGAATTTTTTTTTTTCCTCTATTGGTTATAGTACAATACAGTTTCTGCTTGTTCTATCCTTAATTATGTTGTGGACCTTTTGAAATAAGCTATTTCTCTGTTAACTGCCATTACTGTCTAGGAATCAAATTTAGCCATTTCTTAAGGCATCTTCCTTTGACAGTAAATACAGTTTCAAAGTCTGCGTTATAAAAGTGAATTAAATTGTCATAGCAAATTAGAAATCAGCTCTTAGGAAACATTTCTGCTTGGTTAGAAACAGTTTCATTTATTGTTGATTTACTGGGTGCTGGATGTTGTTTTAAGCATTTTACATGATGATTCAGTTCATTGTCATGAGAATCAAGTGAGGGTAGGTACTATTATTCATTTTACAGATGGGGACACTGAGGTATAGACAGGTTATGGAGCCTGATCATGGAGTTTGTTAATTAGTGAAGCTGAGGTTGCCTCTCTGGCAGTTTAGTTTCCATGAATTTACCAATATCCGGGTAAGGACTTTGTCAAAATACCAAGTTTTGACAAAAGAAATAGTAGCAAAAGGCAAAGAGTGATTCTCTTTTTCATTTGGTTATTTTCACCTAAAAGTAGTTCCCTGGATAGGTAACCAGCATAGATGTTGTTAGAGAGGTACATTTTAGAAGTATTTGAGGCCAGAGAATGAAAATCTCGTATGTAAAATTACTTTGAGATAGAGCTTTCAGTTACTTTGCATTCCGTTGAGATGATAAACTATATTAAAGCAAAGAGCATTTTGCTTTAATTTAACTGCAGGTGCATCACACGTGGTTCCTAGAACAAAATAAAGTTTGAAAGTCCTGTCTTTTTCCATTTTGAAAATTTACTTTAAGACCTGATTTGAATGCCATCCCTCTCATAAACTGGATTCACTCCTCCCTGCCAACACAGAGTGAAAACTATCTCCTTCTTTTTTACTCCCATAAGGTTGGGTCAGCGCAGTGTTCATGCCATGTGTTTAATTGCATTCTTTTGTTACAGTTAACATTTATTTGTATTCCTCTTGAGTGTATGTTTCTCCTTGAGAAGGTCTTTGATTCATTCTCCCCAGTCTTTAATTCAACCCCCTTGATATGAAAGGGGTTCAGTAAACGCTGACTTGAATGAATCAGACAAAGAGAATGGGAAACTAATGTTTGTTTGCTGTATTCTAAAAGACAAATTAGAATGATGACATAATCACAGAAAAGCATTAGAAATAGAAGTATATGAGAAATAACTGTAGTTAAGGTTAGGTTTATGATAGAGATTGAGCAATTTTAGTACATAGTCGATTTAGACCAGCTTAGTTTTTTTGTAGAACAAACAATTCTGATTCCATTCAGTTTCATTTCTCTTTTTTTGAGGCAGCTGTGATTTGAGAAAATGCTATTCATCTGTGACATTTCACTTTCAAGTACTTTGATTTACACATTAATTTTTTAAAATAAGAATGAGATAATTCACTAATCTAGAATTTAAATATTTTTTTAAAAAACAAAATAACCTTTTATGCATAGGATCTTTTCTTTTATTCATTCTCTCTCTCTGTGTATGTGTATGTGCGTGTATTTATTTAAAACTCTGCAGCGTTTTCTATGCCAAATCCAACTTCCAAGAAGCATTTGGAAGCCAAAGCATTTTATCTGGCTAGTCTTGAAGTCCAGATGTTTTATCATAACTGGTATTTAGTGTGGGACATTTCCCAGAAAGAATTTACATATATAACCAATCAGTGGTTATCATTTATTGGGAGAGGATTTTTAATGATTTTGAGCATATGATGAAAACAATGGATTCTCTTCAGAAAAAATATACATAGTCATGTACACTCCAAATTTTATGTATAATTACATATAATTATATTTTACATATGATTTCAGAATTCCACTAAAGAGCCATGTGACCTTGGACAAGTCATTTTACTTTTCCAAGATTTAGGTTCTTGGTTTATAAAATGAAAGCAGAGGAAGCACATGAGCCCTTCTTGCATTTACACCCTCCAGCTCTAGGTCTGTATTTAGGAAAAGGATGATTCTTTGATTGGAGCTGCTTAGATACCCATCCTGCAGGTCATCCTCAGCATTGGTGTAATAGATCATGTGCATTTCAGGAGGTAGAGAGAACACGCCCAGGGAATGCGTATGAGTATTCCTGATGAGAGTGAAGGTGGCCCGAAAAGGTGATGGGAAGAAGGGAAAGTACAGGCAGGAAAGCTGTGGAAATTGCCTATTTATCTGTGTTAACGGAGGAAGACGTGAATCATAGAACCAAAATGGCGTTCTCATCTGAAATTCAAAGGAAGGGGGAGTGGGTTCATCTCAATACATTTCAAGAGAGCAGATATGATTTGGTGAGACATTGTTCTCGTCTCCACTTCACCATTTGGAGAATCTCTCTGAAATAAAATATTCATTTGGACTCTCCTGTCCTGGACATCTCCGGTATGGGTATAGGTTTTGCTTCTTATACGCACACCATAGTCCTGTTAAGCCGTTATGTGG
Source organism: Zalophus californianus (assembly GCF_009762305.2). NCBI lineage: Eukaryota > Metazoa > Chordata > Mammalia > Carnivora > Otariidae > Zalophus > Zalophus californianus. Next base: position 27,491,244 of record NC_045607.1, read on the forward strand.
AAAGGAGTGCCGGTGCCCGTCAGAGGATGAGAATTGGACTGACCTGGTAAGGATTTTCCTAAATCCTGCAGAAGACTCTCACTGGGGGTAGGTGGGCAGGACACAGAGCTTTCTGAAGCATTGTCCTGAATTTGTTTCAGAGGTCACAACAGATTGGGACCAGCAGGAAGAAGGGGGGAGAAAAAGGAGCAAGAAGTTTTAGGATGGGGGGGGCGCGAGAGGAGGAAATACACTGCAGAGAAGTTGTGTGGGTTTCATATCCCTTTCTACACTTGCTTTGCAAAATTCCCGTAGGATGCCAGGGTGGGAATAATTGCTTTTGCCAAGGGTCAAACCAAGCTTGTTTTCTTGAAGAAGCAAGTCCCCAAGGGGCTGGCAGTTTGAAATTGATTGCATCTGGGGTTTAGATGATCCGAGTTTGACATAAAGACAACACTGAGGAAAGCAATAGCTTTCCTTGCAAAGGCCGAAGGCAAGTGAAGACTCAGACTAAGGAGTTTATATTGACCTGAGCTCCCTTCTCTACTCCCAGACACAGGGCTTTGGGATGGAGGCGGCAGTTTATCTTAACTGGGGTGAGGTGTGGTCTCTAGTACTGGAAGAGGGGGGCAAGAGGTAGATAAACGATTAGAAAAATGTGTTAATATACAAAATATGTTACTATAAAGAAGTGAAATGTGTTAATATACAGAAAATACCGTGAAACTGATACTCATTTCTTCAGCAGATACTTTTTTCAAATACCATGTAAAGTATGAGGGTGCTGACCAAATGTCAAAAGACCTTGAGGATCTGCCACCATAATGATCTTTAGCTTGGCATTCAGAGCTCTTTGAAACAAGACTGACCTATTTTGACAGCTTCATCCTTCATTATAAGAGGATACCTGAACTTGACTGGGTTTTTTTGCCAGTGATTAGTGTGGCTTAATAACTATTTGTTAACTGAATCTCTCTTTCCAGGTTTTCCTCGTTGTCTCTGACTTGGACTCTAGGAACCCCTTCCTGCTAGTTTTTGGCTTCTCACTGTTCTGGAGTCTCACGTTCATCCACTGTGGTTGGTTTTGTTTGCACTGCGCCCTCTGCTTCTATTCCTCACTGACTGAGATTCTCCCCACCCGCCGTGGGTAGAAGAGAGCACGGTGAGGGCTAGGCCTTCTGTCACGTCACCTCCTGTCATTGTCACCGAATCTTTGGTAGGTGGCACGTCAGCCACTCAAGTTATTTCAGTTGACTCAGATTTTTGTAATCATCAGTGGATTTTTAAAAGTTAACCTTGTGTGGGTCCTCTAAATTGAAAACTGATCACAGTTGCCTCAGATAAAAGGTTATTCACAAAATAGCATGAAAACAAGTTATTTTTCTCAACAGTCTTGTCTATAAAATAAACTTGCCTCTCAAAACATGCTAGTAGACTGTGACACTTGTTCTTACTTTGTTAAAAAGTGGAATTGGCCTGTGTTAAAGAGGTGCTGAAGAGAAGGCCAAACCCAAACTTTATTCTCCTTAATGTAATTAAAATTTTTGTGAAGGCCAAAAAAGTGCTGAAAGGAAAAAGAAAAAAATTTTTCTCATGGTGTGAGTCAGAGTTTAATACTGTGCCTGTCCATCTAAAATCCTCTAAGTGGAATTTGAGTAGCTTTTTTTTTTTTTTAAAGATTTTATTTATTTATTTGAGAGAGCGAGAGAAAGTGAGCTCATGGGGAGGAGTGGGAGGGGCAGAGGGAGAAGCAGACTCTCCGCCGAGCAGGGAGCCTGATGTGGGACTCGATCCCAGGACCCTGGGATCATGACCTGAGTCGAAGGCAGACACTTAACGATTGAGCCACCCAGGTGCCCCTGGGATTTGAGTAGCTCTTAAATCCGTATTGTATCACTCTTCTCACATTTGGGGGAATGTTGAGGTTGCCCCATTTTTCAGATGGCGCACCTGTTACAGAGAGTTGTTAAGTAACTTGTTCATGGTTCACATATTTTGTTAATGGCAACGCCTGGGATTCAAACTCAGGTCTGATCCTCAAGCTCCAAGCAGTTTTTTTTTAGATTCAGAAGATCTACTCTTGGGTACTTGGGTGGCTCAGTTGGTTAGGTGTCTGCCTTAGGCTCGGGTCGTGGTCCCGGGGTTCTGGGATTGAGACCCGCATTGGACTCCCTGCTCAGTGGGGAGTCTGCTTCTCCCTCTCCTTCTGCTGCTCCCCCCGCTTGTTCTTCCTCTCTCTCTCTGTCAAATAAATAAATAAAATATTTAAAAAAAAAAAAAGGTCTTCTACTCCAGCCTCTTCATCATCAAGACTTGTTTTCTGTTCTGTGGCTCAGAGTGGTAGAGTGACTTGCCTAGATTCACACTCCAGCAGTCATTAACTGGAAATTAAAAACTTGGCCCCATGTGTCTTTAATCCAGGGTTCTTACTACTGTACCAGAATTTCGGGTAATATTTACAGTGTCCTTTCAGGAGAGAAAAAAGAAATTGTGTCTATAAAAGTCTGTCCTTTTCAGCTTAAAATGGACACTGAATCCTTGAAAATTGGACTGGCCTCATTTACTTACAGTCTGTTGATCCAATTTGAATCTTAAGGGGTTTTTCAACTGTATTTTTTTTTCTCTCTCTCTCCAATAAAAATTGGTCCTTGGTTGTAAGTTTGAATCGGAAGGAAATCCCCACAGCAGTGCTGAAGGTTGAGTTTTTGCTGGGATCTGTTTCCTTTATGCAAAAGTACAAAACCCTGTGCTAATTTTGGCCAGTTAAGATTAATTGTGATTCAAGGCAGAGTGGTGTGTGTGTGTGTGTGTGTGTGTGTGTGTGTGTGTGTGTGTGTGTTTGTATGTGTTTTTTAACTTTAATGATTGCGTTCATTGAATAAGGACCTTGAGTTCAAGAGAAAGAAAGCCTTTGGTCAAGTTGTGTTTATTCAGTTGTCATTCCTGTTGCAGGATTTGCAAATTTAGTGGAATTAGTGCCATTTTCCAGTTTTCAATCCCAGTCACATTTCACAGGATCACAGCGTGGCTTTCTCCTCCTCCGCTGAGCAAATGGAGGGTTGTCTGACGGGTTCGAAGGGCCTCCTATAAGGGGAGTGCTGGTGTGCCTGGGGGCTGCAGGGACCCGCCAGGCGCTCTGTCCTTTAGGCGGAACCCCATTTGGGGACGCGGTTGCTCACCTGAAGTGGATACTTAGCCCATGGCTGCCTGCGAGATGGGATTGTGCAGATATTTAAATGCCACTCTAAAACCACTGTTGAAAAAATTAGGCTAGCAGGAGTTCCACCCAATAGTTTAGTGTTGTTTTCTCCTTGAGCACTTTTTTTTTTTTTTTACTCTGGCACATAAAATGTTTGATTTACAGTGCTTTCTAGAAGGAATACTCAAAATTGTAATAATATTGGAATAATACAAATAATACAAAATAATACAAATAATACAAATAAACAAAGTTTCCTCCGAGAAGAGCCTCCCAAACCTCAAATAATGGAGTTCGTGTTGCCAGTATTTAAAAAAAAAAAAGGCTAACATCCTTCAGTTTTTGTTTTTCAGAATCACAAGCATGTAGCTTTAAACTTGTGATCTTATTCCTCTTTCTTCTTTTAATTTAGCCAAGCAGCCAGCAACGTGGTTTGTTTGGGTTACTCTAGAGAAGGAGTTCAGTCGTAAAATTGGGAGGGCAGGGCTTAGACCCTGTACTTCTGGGTCTGGCCTAGAACGCAGACTGACTTCTCACTTACCTAGTTACCTGGTCCTTGCTGGGCTGCAGAAACAAGCATCTCAGACACGAGACACAAGCCTGCACTGCCTCAAAGAGCTGGCTGGTGAAAGAAGGTGTTGTGGACGAGATTGCTGGGTTTGGTCGCATACTTAGTGAGCTAGAACTGGACAAGAGCCTGGAGATGAGATAACTCATTTTGGCAAAAGTAAAGGGAATAAAGTATTGAGGTGGAAAAATTGTATCTGGGTGTTGCTGTGCTTCATTGAGCGCGATTTTGACTCGAGCTTATGGGTGTAGAGTTCAAGAGCCCTGACCTGTGCTGACAGTCTTATATTTAGGGTTGAGCCCCCAGGGGAGGTGTTCTTGGAGCTGGCATGCTTACAGGGGCTGTAGAGCCTATGTGTGGCAAGTTACGGATTCTCCTTTGCTCACATGAACTCAATGCAAATGAATGTCCTTCCCGACAAATAAGAGCAGCTTTGAGGACAACCTAATTAAACACGTTCCAGCTTGAACTGGAGTTTCTCTGAGCACAGCTGGAAATTTTGTCATGCTTTTGGGCTAACTGAACCTTTACTTTCAATGAAATTTCTGATTTGTTAGTGTAGTGAACCTGCTTTAATTCTTTTCTCCCATTCCCATTTCAGAAGTCCTCATTCCACAAATGTTTACAGAGCCTAGAGTCATCCTGGGTACCTGGCTCAGTATGGCAAAGAACAAGATGGTGAGACATAGTAGCTTGCCACACATGGCTTACAATTTAGCAGGGACCACCTGATACGTCAGTACCCTGGAGAAGATTGTAGGGAGAGCTGAAAAGATGGAGGAAGTATAAGGCCTAGGTAGCAAATAGGGTTGTTGACATAGAGGCTGGAGGAGGTGGGGTGGAGAGGGAAACTGAGCCAGGCGCTGAGGACTTGGAAGAAGGCAGCAGAGTGCTTGCATGAAGAACAGGAGCCGATTGCCAAGAGTGCGGAGAGAATAGTATAATTGAGTGGTGGGGGCCCCCAAAAGGGGGTTTTATGGTAAAAGAATGCCAGAAGCAGCACCAGGGTTTCAGGGTCACCCCCCCACCCCACGTCTTCCCCTGAGCTGGGCACTGGGGAGAGCTTCAGTTCGTTCTGGAAGGGGAAATAGTACCTTCTGTGAACAAAGAAGAGAGAAGAGAGATTCCTTTAATAAACTGCCCACCTTGTGTGCCCCACCCTTGATGAATGCTTCACCCTGTGAAGTCATCAGCACTAATCATTATAATAGCTACCATTTACTGGACACTTACTTTGTTCCAGGAACTGACTTAATGTTTTGTATACATTATTAGTTCTTTCTTATGGAGAGGGTACAGGCGCTCCGAGTCCCTATAGGGTCCCAGCACTGATAAGTAGTAGTCAGGGTTCCAACGCAGTTTTCTCTGACTCTGAAACCTCCCTTCTTTCTCTTAGGCCAGTGAATTCAAGAAAATAAGAGTTAAGGATGGTTGGGGGGAGTTTGCTGTAAAGTAGCATAGGCCCAAAGGAAGGGGAAGCCAGTGAAAGGATTTGGGTTTTTCTGCCCGCAAGTCCTTTGAGCAGTTTTATAAAAATAAACCCTTTAGGCTAGGAGAAGCTTGGACATCTGAAGATGTTGACCCTTCAGAGATGTAAGCCAAACAAAATGGTTTTTGCTGATATAGTCACTAAGCCTTATATCCTAAAATTCTCTTGGAAAACCCTCCTGCAACAACGATAGGGAGGGAACACGGTAGTCAAGATTTTCTGCAAATAAAGGATTGATTGCTCATGGAGACTTGCTTGCTTGTGTTTCTACAGCTCAGGGTGTTTATGACTTCAGTAGTTCCTTCTCTGCAGGCCCTTCTTATTTTGGCATTATGATGGTGGTTGAAGAACGTGTTTTTCTGTGATCTGTAATGTTGACAGGTTGATTTCTTTTCAACCGGAAAGGTTCTTTTTTTCCTATGTCCTGGGTACCACCCCCCCACACCCCCCCAACCAGAGAGAAAGCAAATAGTTGTATTGTTTACTAAAGTCTTCCTTTGAAGGTTGCCCTGTGTTTGTTTAATGGAAATCAGCAGGGGGAGAAGGGCTCTCTCTAACATTTTGTTAGAATTTCTCCATACTTCTACAACAATGAAACAAGAACTTGGGTACAGGATGGATTTGCTTTTAGTAACGGTGGCTCTTGACAGTTTTAGAAGTCCTGAGACTGTTTTAGCTAGTAGCAACCGCCATGTCGAGAGTGATAACTAGGATCTTCGGTTGTCCAAATATCAGTGACATGATAGAAATACATTTAAACCTTGTGAGTCTCCTTTAAAATAGAATCGTTGACAACAGGAGGAATAATGCTTCTCCGAGGCTAGTTATGGATTTGATAGCATTCGTGGATCTCTTTCGAAGTTTTTATGTATTCATTTATGTGTTCGTTTCATAGCCTTCATTTTGAAATTAGCTATTAGCAGATACTTTTGTCCAGGAAATTGAATATGTATTCCTCTGTAAACTAACTGTTAGTAATAATCAAGTGTGATGCATTTGGTACTTTTAAAAAAGGTCTCCCGGAGCCGCAGATTGTTAGAATTGATAAAATTCATTGGATCTCTATTTTAAAAATGGGTATTGTGATAGCAGAGCCTGTTCTAGAATGATCAAAATCTTCCAGGATGGTAGACTGGCTTCCTTTTATCCTTGACTATTTACCTTGGAGGATTTTTTACATCTTGTTTTCTCCTCAAATTTGAGTATTAACATGTTATGGTTTAAGTAGGAACACACCCTCAGGGGTGGCTGAGTACCCACATGTGGCCTTTCTGCAGGCTTCTAAAGTCCTAATGACAATTAAGGGCAGTTTTACTAAATTTGTGGGTCCACAGGATGGTTGGGAAGTACGAGGGGTGGAATTAGGGGGTTAGCCAGGATGGCTCTACGGGTAGAGAGCTCGGTGGCATCTGGAGACCAGAGAAGTTAAACTGAGGTAGTCAAATGCACTTCAGGCTTACTAAAGCTCCCCAGGGTCAGCAGGGGAGAAGTCACAGTCCATACCCCCTCCTCCTACCGCAGCAGCTCCGTCCTGTCTTCAGTCATGGGTGCAGTGAGCCTGTGGCAGCCCGGTTTTCTGACTGTCAGTAATCTCATTAGCCTTTTCCCTGAATGTAGCTACTGATCCAGAGCCATATGCTCAGAGAGATGCAATTAAAGAAAAGACCTTTTCCGAAGCAAGCATGCTCTGCTCGGCTTACGGGTTTCCTATCCCAATTTTACAGGACCCTCCACATCTCTCTGGACATGAGGGAGCATCAACATCTGTGGTTCTTGCTCTTGTATCAACATCTCATGAATAGGCAATCAGTTAAGCTTTAGTGCCAACTCATTTTCAATTCGGATGTGATATGGTTAAATCCTGCCTGAAATCTACCTGCTGCTTTGTAGGTTACTGGCTGGCTGTTTATTGACATAAGACATTTAGATAACGTTTCATCAGGAGAGATGCTCAACTGTTGTCACAAATTTCAATGTCTGTCACTCCTAGTAACTATGTAGACATTTGTCAGTGAAGTGAAACATACACTTTATTTATTTCTTTAAAATTTAGAGAGCTAATGGTGAGAAGACCACTGTTTTGGAAAAATGAAAACTAGTTGCTGACTGCATATTCTGGGTATAGGAACTATTTGGGTAGAACATGCAAGAAAAATGTGTTCCGGAGAATAAACAGAACCATGGGAGAAATATGATAGTGGGAAAGAGCATATAACAGCTGTTGAAAAAAAGTTACTTCTTGAGAAATGTGGGGGCAGCTCTAACTCTCCAGGTTGAGTCTGGGCAAGTCATTTGCTTTTTGGAGGCTTCACCTTCTCTGTAAGGTTGGGGCAGGGGTGTGGCGGGAACGGGTCTCCAAAACCACATTGAACTCTTACCTCCTCATGAGACCATCGGCTGGAGTAGGGCCTTGTGAGGGCTTGTTCTCTTCTGCCTAGAGGGGCCAACTTCTCTGCCCCAGTGGGAAGTGGTGAGGGTGTGGTCCCTGCCTGAGGATGGTCCTCCTCTGGCACATGCCTTGGCTGAGGGGTCGTGTCTCCCTACCCCCCGACCCCCGCTGCGCCCGCTTCCCCACCTTAGATGGAAGCTCAGCTCTATAGCTGCAAGGCCCAGCTTCACGTGCTTCCAGTGTTCTTGCTGGAAGGGAAATGACCAACCAACCCTTTGGTAACTGCTGAGACTAGGAGGAGTTCCTGGCAGCGGTGCAAACATGTGCATTTTTCGTCCCCCCCCCACCCCGTTACGTTTCCGTAGACAGATTTAACGCTTGAGAATGGTAGAAGGCAGTCACGGGAGGTAGGTCCTGTTTTTCTTTTGGCTTTGCCAAGTGGGGAAAAAAACCCTCCTATTTTGTCTTTTTAGCAGGACTTCCTCTTTCTCTCCCCTTGTTTCTACTTTATATTTCCCATCGCTTTTTGAAACCTACACGTGACGTTCAAAAGAGCCACACGTTTTGGTGAGGAAGGGGTGGGTGGGAGACCAGTGGGGTAGGTGCTGACTGGGGTCCTATACTTTCCTCTTCACACCAAGCTTCCTGTAAACCTGTAATTATAGTTTTGTTTTTTCTTTTGTCAGTGCCACTGAGTCTGTCTGACATTCTGGGTTTTGGTTTGGGGAAAAGTTGAAAGTATTCACGATCGCAGCTGTCATCTGGTGACCCTTTTGCCAGCAGCACAGCCCAGTGTCATTTCACTGTCCTAAAGGCACGTCCTCAGAAAGGACTTAACCCTCTCCCCCATACTCTCCCCTGACTCTGCTTTATTTTTCTTCATTACTCCTACTGCCCACTGCCTTAACAACCCACTGCGATTTGTCTTCCACCTAGAAGTTCCACAAGAGCAAGAACTTTGCCTCTTTTGTTCACTGCAGAATCTCCAGTGTCTAGAACAGCACCTGGCACATATTAGGCACTTAATAAATATTTATTGTGCTAATGGGACCCTCGCAGAGTGAAGGCTTCCTTGTTTGTGGAATGAATATGCAGTGAATATTTTATCCACTGTTCACCTTGCTAGTGAATCACACAATAATAAGACTTTATACTATACAATTCTCAGGTCCTCCCAGGCGTGACTGGACTAGTGGAGTAGATTAACTATTATAATGGAAGGCAAGTGATTTTTGGGGGGAGGGGGTCAGGTTATTGATGTAGAATTTACATAGAATTAAATTAACCCTTTTAAAGCGTACAGTTTGATGAGTTTTGATAAATGTCTATAGTTGTATAACAACTACCACAGTCATGATATAGAATATTTCCATCACTCAGTGCTCCTTTTGCAATCTATTTTCACCTCCACCCACTACCAGGGATCTGTCCTCATTGCTTTACCTTTTCAGAATGTCATGTAGATGGGAGTCCTGTGGTAGGCAGTCGCTTGTGTCTTATGTATTTCCCTTAGCGCAAGGCTTTTGAGATTCATCCATGCTATTGTACCTATCAGTAGTTTGTTCTTTGTTTATTGCTGAGGGGTATTCCATTTTAATTTATCCCTTAGTTGATGGACATTTGGGTTATTTTCAGTTTTGGCTATTCCATAAGACTTCTATAAACATTCACACACAAGTCTTTGTGTGAAGATAGTCCCTCCTATCTTTTGAGTAAATACCTAGCATGAGGTGGCTGGGCTGTATCATAAGCCCGTGTGTAACTTTACAAGAAATTGCCAAACTGTTTTACAAAGTATCTGTTCCATTTTACATTCCCATTAGCAGTATATAAGAGTTCCAGTTGCTTCACATACTTGCTAGCACTTTAAAATTTTAAAAATCTTAATACTTCCAGCAGATGTGTAGAAGTATTTCATTGTGGTCTTAATTTGCATGTCTCTGCAACTAATGATGTTGAGCATGTTTGCTTATTTGAGAAGGTTATGTTTTAGCAGTCTGTTATATTCTCTAGCTACTAATAATTTTATAGTATCAGTGGCATTTGAAGTGAAAATTTCTTTAAAAAATTGGTTAAAGATTTGAAAAGTCATGGATCACCTGGGTTGCTCAGTCAGTTAAGTGTCCAGCTCTTGATCTCAGCTTAGGTCATGAGTTCAAGCCCCACACTGGGCTCCACACTGGGCATGGAGCCATCTTAAAAACAAACAGAAGATTTGAAAAATCACTTCCTCTAGGTCCATACTATACAAAAGAAGGTGAGGGTGTGGAAACTATGTTATGTTTTGTCAAAGGATGGTCCACCTGAGTGACTGATGACGAGAGCCAGAGAGGGAGAGCACCTAGGACTTGAGCATGGAGATTGGCAGAAGGCAGATTTCATGGCTCTGCTGGCCTTGGGATGGCTTGCTTGGGCCTTAGCTAAACCTGGTGTTTGTGGGAAGTAGACCTTGATTTAATTACATTTTCCCGAATGCCCCAGGAGTCACCTGGAAAGCTCAACAGCCCTTTGTGGCCGGGGAGTGTTCGGTAGAAGCCCGCTGAACCTAGAGCTCCCTCTCTGGGGACAATTTGCTGGAATCAGTTAGTTAAGCTTGAGAAATCAGTTACCGCAGGCCCAGGAATGCCACCACCCTGACATTCTGAAACCCTATTTCTCTTGTCCATCTCTTAATTAATTAAGCAAGCATTCCCTGACTGCTTACCACATGCCAGGTAACTAGGAAAACAGGGATGAAGAAAACAGGAATGGTGCCTGCAAACTCAGAATGTGAGAGAAATGCTTCAAGGGAAAACAGAGGCAGCCCTGGGAGCACCCAGGAGGGGCTCCTAACCCAGGTGTCAGTGCAGGGGAGGTCATCAGGGTAGGATCCCAGGCAAGAGGCAGCTAAATGGAGACCTAAGATTGAGGAAAAGTTAGCCAGGCTGACAGTGCTGGGAGAAGGGGTTTCCAGGACAGGGAAGACACCAAGGAGTCCCAGTGGTAGGAGAGAGTGTGGCCCATTCAGAACCCGTAAGTAGTTTCTTCAGAGCACGGTTCAGAAGGTGGGAGCAGCGTGAGAGAAGTAGGAATCACCAGGGAGAGTGGCTAAACCAAGACACAGATTGGACCGCACCCTCATGGGGGTGGGGAGCTGGCCAAGGGTTCTAAGAGGGGGAAGAGCATATGTGGATTTACAGTTTAATTGAAGAACTGCAGCTGCTTTGTGGTAAATGGATGGGAGGGGGACAAGACTGGAGGCGGGCAGACCAGTGAATTGGCTACTCTGGTCACCCGGAGTGGGATGAGAGTGGCCTGTTGACTGGTGGCAATTGTGAAGTAGGACCCTTTCCAGCCAGTAACTGGAAATGTGCACACGGGCAGGAGCAAGTGTGGGACTGACTTTGAAACATTGAGAAATCTGGTACATAGTACTGCATTCTTTTTGGTTTTGGTTTATTTGTTCACTTCCCTGGAAAACTGATGTAGAAATGTCCCTTTGGCTTCAGTTACCTGAGCAGAGGGGTTTGGGCATTGCCAAACCCTCCTTTGTGGACAGAATTGCTCCAGCAACGATCGCTGTGTTCTAAAGTGGGAGGAGGGAATTATGCGGGAGGCCAGGGCCATGCCAAGGCGCGTGGGGGATTTGGGGAAAGAAGCCTGCCTGCCTGTACCCAGCAAAGCCAGAGCAGTGCTGCGCTGGGCTACTTCTTCCTAACAACCTTCGGGTCGTTACCCGGGCCCAGAACCCTTGTCTGGAGATCCAGAAACTCTACTTTCGGGAAAATAGTCTCCAAAAAAACCTCTTCCTGGCCTTTCGCAACTCACGCACACTCTGTCGGGGTGTGTCTTCTTTTCCTCTTAAGATTTTCGATTCAGATTGGGCGGGGGGGGGGGGGGGGGCGGGTTGTGCTCTGGTTTGTCCATGGGGCTCTCTAACACTAGGCTATTTAGATTTTCTCTTTCCTACTGGGCCCCTCCTACCTTTCCAGAAACCCATGATGGGTTTGCTAGAAGTAATGGAATAGAGATGAATGTTTGGACAGGACGTAACCGTTTCGCTGTTAGAGGGTACTGATAGAACAGAGAGAGGTGGGGGAAGGGAACTCATTTCTTTGGCATTTACAGTATGCCATGTACCGTGTCAGGAATTTACTTATATATTTTCTCATTTAGTCCTCCGAACATCATGCAAGGTAGGTGTTGTCATCTGAATTTTTTTGATGAGGAAATTGATGCTGGAATGTAAAGGCTTGGCCCAGGGCACATAGTTGGGAAGCTGGGGCTAATTCCTACTGGGGCTCTTTCTGCTACGTTAATTGTCCTTTTTAGATTACGAACTTGCATTCCAGCCTCCTCACTGTTACCTTGGGGGTCTGAAAAGATTCATGTAGCTTCTAAAGCAACCAAGTGATTCCTGGAGAGCAGCTTTTGCATGAGAAAAATCTAGCTAATTATTTATTTCCGTATTTCTGGAAGGTAGGTCCTATCCTAGGCCACTTACAAAACGTCTCATAGTGGCATCCTGGCTCTCAGTGCCTGGGAGGTCAGTTGATTATCTTTAAACAACAAATTGGGAACAGACCCGAGGCATTGCTAGTTTACCTCTTCTTTCTGGGGTGAGAAATTTTGGGGGCCTGTGTCCTAGAGGTTTGCTGAGCAAATGACAAAGAAAAGAAATAGGTCCCAAAGCTTGAATATTTTGGAGGAATTCCCGATTTGTTGGATTGTCAATGAATGAATTAAAATACATAATGTAATAATAGGGTCACTCCTTCTCAGACACTGAAAACTCCCTCCAATCTCTTTTCTTCTCTAGAGGTTTTAAATGCAAGTCCTTGAGGGGTATAGGGGACAAAAGAGTAAAATCCTGCTAGAGGCTGAGCTTTGCATTGAGATCTCACTTGGACTCACAGATTTTTAGTCCAATACTTGGCTTTGTATTGGTAAGTGGTCACTGCATTCATTCTTTTTGCTGTTTGTTCCTCATGCCTAATAGCCCACTTCCACCTCCACCCCACTTGGGGCCACAAGGATAAACCGAGCGATTTAGAAGTAAAGCTGGTTTCTAGTGTCTGCCCAGAGTTCGTGACTACCAGGTGCCCGCAGGGCCCAGCTTTGACCCGTGTGTCCCTCCCTTCTTCTACTTTTCACTTTCTGCCCCTTCCCCAACTTTAATTTTAGCACGGCTACTTAATATAAATTCCAGCATTTAGTAAATACAGTTGTTGAGTGGGCAGCTGGGACACACAGAATGTTGTACCCCCGTGTATGAGAACCATCCCTGCCCCCAGCATGGGGAAGCAGTCCTCCAAGGAGGTACCCGCAGCACCTGACACGGAGTAGCGGGCCCCCGTGTGCAGGTGCAGGTGGAACAGAGCCAGGGTGTGCATACGGCTGGGCAGTGGGAGCTTGTTGCTTTCACAGGTGATGCTCTCCGCCTGCCTTAGCCGACTTGTTTCTCCACAGGGTACTGTTTTCTTTCCACAGACATGCAGCGCTGGGATTGTCCCCATCACCTGGGAACCAGGTGTCAATGGCCCTTCCTTGGTGTTTCTTCACCGTCTTCTAGGACGCACTTTCCAGATTGGGAAACTGCTTTCTCGATGGTGCCATTTATCATTTGAAGGACACAACTGTGTGGCCAGATGAAAATGTAGTCCACAGCAAATTTTCAAGGAATAGCATAAATTACTGCAGAGCTGAGGCAGAATTTATAAATGCGGCTAACATTTTATGTGAAGGGAGGCATTTTCTTGGAGAGGTGAGGCAGGTCTCTGGGAGTCCAGGATGCCATTTCCAACCTCAGTGTTTTGACCAAACGCTCAAGTCTGTTTTCATAAGTGCATTTTTCATTCCCAGACGATCATACCAATGGAACTAAAATGGTTAGGATTATAATGACTGGCTTCCAGCCTGCTGCCAGAGAGCCTCCAGAGTCCCCATTTACCAGAGAACCCCGAAGCCAAAAGTTGGGGTCTCGGGACTTCCTGGGAGCAGTGAGGACATGGATCCGGGTATTGAGGTCTCAGGTGAGGGGGCTGGAGTAACAGTCCTCACTGGCGTCTGGCTTTGCCGTAATCACTGATCGCGCTCTCCCCTCCTGCTTTATCTTTCAGTTAATGACCAGCCACAGTGGCCCTGCATGAGCTGCGGCCACAGTCTCCACGGGCTCCTGAGCCACACACACTGCGGGGGGCGCCCGCGGAGGTAACATGGCTTACTGGCCTCAGTTGAGGTTGCTGCTATGGAAGAACCTCACTTTCAGAAGAAGACAAACAGTAAGCCTGGGTCTCTCCGGTTCGGGGAAGGGGCGGGGTTCTCCCCCGCTTTTCTTCACGGTTTTGAGTTGGGTGTTGGAGGAGGGAGGAGAGGGAATCTTCTTGGTTTTCTCAGAGAGACCGAATGAATCTGGCCCCGGTGGGCACAGGTCCGTGTGGTCCTGCAGTAGCCCTGTTGCTTACTGGAGAGGGAAGATCAGCAGCCAGGCAGAAACGTTAGCTTTAGTGTGTGTGCTAGTGCCCAGGCACGAGTTCTGACCTCTGGAATCTGGCACAGAATTGCCTCTGACCGCCCCACTCTTTCCCTTTGCTGCAGCCCTGGGGGCCACCTGGCTCTCCGAGAGTGCCCGAGGGCCCCTGTATTTCTGGGAGGTGGGAATGAAGTGAGTTAAGGGCCCAGCTCTTAGAGACTGGGTCTCTTCCTGTCAGTGTGGACTCTCTCAGCTTGGACTGCTAGCCTGGAGGAATATAAAACTGACATTTGTTTGATCTCTGTGGAGGGTTCTAAGCCATTCACTTCCTGGATGGGACACAGAATTCTTTGCATAATCCTGAGAAGGTCATCCTTAATGCTTGGGTGAATGGTATTTTTACGAGGAGGAAGGGGAAGGCTGTGAGGCATGGTGAGCTCCCTGAAGCTCAGACATCGGTTCTTGGCTTGTCTATCTCCGAACACTCTTGGACACGTCCCATCTAGGCTCCTGGCTTTAGCTGCACTGCTCTGTAGTTGGCTTCTTTTTTTTTTCCTTAAAGATTTATTTATTTATTTTAGAGAGAGAGAGAGAGAGAGAGAGCACGCAGGGGCTGGGGGCAGAGGGAGAAGGAGAGAGAATCTCAAGCAGACTCCCCTGTTGAGCGCGGAGCCCAACATGGGGCTCTCTCTCACAACCCTGAGATCATGACTTGAGCCGAAATCAAGAGGCGAACACCCAACCGACTGAGCCACCCAGCCAACTACAAGCCCCTATAGTTGGTTTCTAAATCTGTTTCCCGCTTTTTTTTCTGAGTTCTAAGCCTGTGTCCCCACTGGGCTATCTTAACTAGGCTTAACATGTCCATAACCAAAATGATCATCTTCCTTAGACTCAAAGAGCCATAAGAGACCTTTGAGAGAATTTAATTAGTGTTTCTCAAACTAGAATAATGCTTGGACCTTTTTTAGAAGTACAAAAATGTCAAGGTCCCCTGTGTTCACGAAATTTCTTTTTTATTGTAATGTTACTTAAATGTGTACCCTATGTGATACTAAATATAAACCTCTGTACTTATAGGCTGTCATACAACCATACGACCCATGCATACTTACGAAAGAAATGCAGACAATATTGCAAAACCAATACAATGCAAATTAACATTGTGAATGGAGTAAGACATCTGCCCTTGTTCAGCTGAAACCAAATTGTAAGTGGTAATGTGAAGATGGTAGTGAAGCCTGTAGTGCAGATTCTTCTGAGGTTGGACAGTCTATATTACTATGTGCTAATGATTCCATTCTTCAACCACTTTTCCAGTGACCTTCCTTTGATGTCATTTGGCTTTCGTTTGGTCCAATCTCATCATTTATAAATTGCGTCTGCATCTGTTCCTTTCTCATTAGTCGGCTACATTTACATTGGTGCCATCGCAATCACAGACACAAATATAAACTTAGGCTTTAAACCTTGTGCCAGAAGTAGTTATAAAGTAGGCATTCAGAAAATTCAGTTATGTTTATTTGAATTTGTTTAGATGACCCCTGAAATGAAAACACAAAATGTTTAAAATCCTCACAGAGACCTCATATTTAATCCCTCAGGAATATATATTCTAGTCTGAGAAACAATGTTTTTTTTTTTTTTTTTTTTTAGCCCCTTCATGTTACAAGTGGGGACCTGAATCTTAAGGTCACTAGTCAGAGAGTGGAGATTAGAATCTATGTAGCCTATCTGTCTTGGTGATAATAGAAACAGTAAAATATAACATACTATTATATAATATAATAAAAGCAAACACT
Organism: Zalophus californianus; assembly: GCF_009762305.2. NCBI lineage: Eukaryota > Metazoa > Chordata > Mammalia > Carnivora > Otariidae > Zalophus > Zalophus californianus. Next base: position 27,507,121 of record NC_045607.1, read on the forward strand.
TAGAATGGGTTTCCATGTGCTAGGCACCTAAGTGGCTTATTAATTGGATTAATTCTTTAGAACCCCATGAAGTACTGTTTTTTATTTCCTTGGGTGGTAGCTGGGGTACTTGAAGTACAGAGAGAGTTTAAGTAATCTGTCTGAGGTCCACATCTCTGGTCAGGAGCAAATGTAAGGTTCAGATCTAGATAACCTGACTTTAGCATGGGTACTCTAAATCACTATGTCAAATTGCTTTTCAGTAGTATCGTTATTTTTTCTATTTTCAGTCTCAAAATCTTGACGTTTCTGACCTTTTCCTCACCTTTGCTCCTGTTTCTCATGGCTGTTCTCAGGTCCTGGAATTTCCAGGTCCTATGTGTTCATCACCTGTCCTCACTTCTTAACTACGGTGTGGTCTGGGTCCCCTGCCTCCTCTCATCCTGGTGGCGGCAGCTCACATAATGGGAAACTGTGTCTGCCATCGTGTGTCCGTTAGCCACTGAGTGGTGGAAAGAATTGTATCATCTTAGCAAAGAAAGCCGGGCTCAAGGGTAGTCCAGTCCTTTATTGATTGATTGATTGGCAGGCTTTGCTTTGTCTGCACTGAAGGTTTAATGCCCATGGATCTTAAGTGCTGACTAGTAGCTATTTCCCAATCCACCTGGCTTGGACTTCTGGATTATATTGTTGAGACAATGGGACTTGTTAAGGGTTTTGGTGCCCCTTTGTTAGCTTGCATAGTCAGAACCAGCCCTGCCCGCTAGGCAGGGGGAGAAGCTCCATGATAGTTCTTGCTCACAATGTGTGGAAAATCATTGCTTGTTTCCCATTTTCTCAGATCCTAGAGTATACACACTCGGGCCCAGAACCTGGCACCCAGCACATGCTGAAATCCTATTTGCTGAACGAGTGATGAATGTGTCAAATGGGCCATCAGTTTGCAGGTCTCAGGAGGCTCCCCTGTTATAGGGGCCTTGTGTGCTGCTGCCGGGAAGAATGTGTGAAAGCTGGGAGCTGAACAGTACACTCCAGAATAACCCCGTGGAAAGGCAGCGTTTGCCCTTTCTCTCCGTGTTCTTGTTTGCTGATAAATCCTGGGGCCCTCTCTTGTGCCCCATTGTCCCCTCATGGAGACCATCAGCCAGGGTTAGCTTTCCGTTGTTGGGCAAAGAATACACTGAGTTGTGAAAGTTGGGGGCAAAGCTCAGTTTGGGTCCAAAGTAACGGTTAACTTGTGTGGGTGGCAGTCATTCAGCACAAACAGGGCTTGGGACAGGAAGGGCGAGGGGCTTGAGAGTTCTCAGGATCCTCCTCTGGTTTCAGGCTGAGCCAGAGGCCAAGGTCCCATGGAGCAGATGGGACAGTGTGGCCATGTGGCCTCTCTCTTTTGCCTTTGCTACTAATTGTCTCCATGAGATCTGACTAGCCACGTGGCTGGGAAAATAGGTAATTCTGATTTTTGCATAGTATCAGTATTTGGACATTGGTTAATGATAAGGAATAAACTATCAAGTAAATAAAAATTAAAACTCCTCATTTAAGAGCCACTAGAGAATTTTCCAGGGTAGATGAAAAATTTCCACCTTCCCTCCCACTTCCAGTTCCAGCTGATACATTTCTTCCTTGTCCTTGTTCCTGGCCTGGTAGTGACGGTTCAAATCCAGGTAGTAATTCTAATTTTTATTTAATTCTAATTCAGTTCTAATTCCACCTTGGCCACCACGTGCCTCCAATGGCTGAGGGAAACCCACTTCCCTTGAGTTTTAGTTTCGTCTTCTGTGGAATGAAGAAAGTTAGAACACATAGCCATTTATGTTTCATTTGGATGCATATTTATTGAGCATCTACTACATGGGGGGCAGCGTGCTGGAAGCAGACAGACACGATCCTTGCCCTCGCAGAGCCTACTGTTCAGTGAGGGGAGCAGATATGAGATACATGATCACAGAAGTAAAAATAAAATAACAAACTGTGTTAGGTGTTAGGAAGAAAATAAATCAGACAAACTGTGGCACTGTGTTAGATACCACCTGGCTATGGGTAGGGACTTAATTCAGGATGGAAAGTTAAAACAGGTAAGCCGAGAGCCCTGAAGTTCAAGCCGGGGAAGATCAGGAGCTCAGAAATGAGGAGCACCACATTCCAGGTAGAGAGAAGGTGTGAAGGCCACGGGGCCGAATGCATGCTCCTGAGTCAAGGAACAGAGAAGCCAGTGACACTGGTGGGTGGGGTGAATGAAGGCTGACTGGGGATGAGCTGGGGATTGGCAGGGCCAGATCATGCCTGGCCTTGGAGCTGGGGAAGGACAGCTGAATTTTATTTTATGTACAGAAGAAGTCTCTGAGGTGGATGGGTCATGATTATGAGGATTGGATTGTGTGGTCCTTGGCACTGAAGGGACTTGAGCGACAATAGCCCAAGGCGACAGTTGTAATCCTCACATGTATACGTACCATTTTACGTTCTGTTTGCTTCTTCCATTTGACATTATTTGGTGTGTATGTTTCCATATTTCCAAACAATCTTCATAGTTATAATACTGATTCTTGGTGCGTAGACTGCGTTTTGTAGTTTTGACATGCTTTTATGTCCATTATCTTCTTAAATTTCAAAACAATTCTGAGAGGCATGCATATAAATTTGTGTTAGTAAGAGAAGGATCTTTTGGCCCTAGCATCGCAGGATGCCACTGACGTTCGTGGTAGTTTTACAGTAATCCACCAGTGTAGTTTTAATTTGATAAATTCATACCCTGTTGGCAACATTTGAATGTTTGTTTATTAACTCTCTGGGCCTCAGTGTCCTCATCTGTAAAATGGGTGCAAAAGCACAAGGGGGTCACTAGAACTGGGTTCAAGTGCTAGTGCTCTCTGTTACCAGGTTATGGGTGATAACCTCTCCAAATCTTAGCTTCATGGTAACAATTCAACCTATCTCACAGAGTCATTATGAGAATTAAATATTAGAGATGAGATATATAAAAATACCTGGTATGCAGTAGGTGCTCACTATTGGCTGTAACTGTTACAATTCACATTACCTCGGTGGAACCAGGTTGATGTTTTGTGACCTTGCCACCAATGCGGTCGTTTCCCACCGGGGACACCTGCTGTTTCAATGCCATGTGGCCTCTGGAGTTGGGCAGAACTAGCAGTTAATCATAACTCTGCCTCTGTCTCCATGACTTACCCCTCCTTGAGCTTTAGCCTTGCCACATATAAAATGGGGACAGTAATGGTTCCTACACCACAGGGCTGTTTGGAGGATTAAATCGAGATAATCCATATGTAGTGTGCCTACTACATACTGGACTCTAAATAAAAAAATTGTAGCTACTATTTATCCTAAATGTACAAATGGTAACTTCAGAGTGCCAAGGTTGGTGACTCTCTTACTCATACTCTTCATTTAATTTTTTGTTTTTTTTTTTCTGAATTCATTATTCTTTTCTGAGTTCATTCACAGTTATGCCATTTTTAAAATGTTTATTCCTGTTCATATTTGTAAGTGATTTTATGTAGCTGTAAGCTTGTAACGCATACAATTTTGTGTTCTGCTTTTTTCACTTAGTGTTACATGGTTAATGGTGTCTGTGTTTCATAGATGTAAGGACAGCATAATATAGTGTCCAGTAGATGTACCATAATTTAATCATTTCCCCAGTACTGTGCAACTAAGTTGTTTCCAATATTTTGCAATGACAGTGTTTCAGTGGATGAATAACTTCATGTATATAGCTTTTTGATATTTTAAATTTAGTTCTGTAGGGTGAATTCCTATGCACATTACTTGGTCAAAGGGGATAAACGTGTCTTTTGACTACATATGGTCAAATTGCTTTCCCAGACAGCTCAACTGATTTATATTTCCATCTTTATTATTTCATAAACTTCAGTTCATTCTCTTACTCAGTCTTTTTTAAGACTTTCTATGTGGCAGGCTTAGTGAGAAGAAAGTGACAGTGGGGGAGAAAGTCCTTTTGAAATAGGGCCCCTGCTGTGCCAAGTGCTGGTGAAGGCACGGAGTACCTGGGAGACTCCAAGGAGGGACTTCCAACTCTGCTGGTGGAAGAGACCAAATGTCATTTGAAAGCTTGGAGATTTCAGTGTATGTTGCCTCTTTGGGATTATTTGTAGAAATATTAGGAAGACCAGCCATGTCTTTGGTCTTGGAGACCCCACTGACAGCATGCTTTCTTCCAAAGAGGGACCCATTCATACCCCAACCCTCCATCACCCTCCTACGCCCCCATGTGCTATCAAATAGTATAAATTATTCTTCATGGGAATATGGTAACAGTGGATTTTTGTTCCATTCAAGAAGTAATACATGCTCATTATGGAAGATTTAGGAAACACAGGAAAGTGTTTAAAAAAAAAAAGTCACTTATGTTCTTATCACCCCAGGACATCTACTATTATCATTTTTGTATTTCCTTCCAAAAAGAAGATTTTAAAAAAGACTTTAATGGGTAATCATACCAAAGGTCTTTGGAAATTAAAAATGGGTTATTTAAAATACCAAAATGCAACCACAAATGGTAAACAAAAAAGCAGAAACACTCTGAAGCACCAGCAAGAGCAGAGAGTTTAATTAATTATGATCTTTTCACAGTATGGAATATCAAAATGGCCATTAAAATCCATTTTTAAGAGAATATTTTGTCATGGAAAATACTCCCATTGTAATGTTAAATGAAAAAGCAAAATACAAAATTATATATGCTGTATAATGTCAATTTTGTAGAGAAAAATATTCATGTATGCATAGAAAAAAAGACCAAAATATTAATAGGGGGCACTGTTAGCTCAGTTTACTAGGGATTATCTTTGGAAAGTAGGATTAAGGGTGATTCGTATTTACTTTTTCCTACTTTTCTAGAATTTTTTAATTTCAAATTTTCCACAATAAAAATGTATGGACTTAAAGATCAAGAAAAAAAATTCTGTTTGAAAAAAAAAGGGGGAGGGGATTTCAGGCCAGTGTTCTATTGACTTTGTGGCTCTGCAGCCACAGTTTTAATTACTCATAACCACAAGGCCCCCATGACTCTTCTGGGCTCTTTGGTGTTCATCCTAATTAGAACCTCAGAGTCTAGAAATGAAGGGAATGAAAGAGGTGAGTCTTCGGGCAGTGTAACTAGTTGTTTGAACACCCCTGGTTCAATAAAATTATGTCTTAACGATTTCCATCTTGTCCCTGGGCTTATTTATCCCTTGGTAACTCACTGAGGCAGGGTTTTCCTTTAGAGATACTGCACTGTTTTAATCAGAGTGGATCGTGCTTACTTGTAAGTTTAATGATCTTCTAACCCCCTGGAGAAGGTGGTACTGAGACCCTGATAGACGGGGAAGGAGAACTTTGCACTTTTCCCAGCTCTTTCCAGTCCTGGAGGCACAAAGGTCCATATGGAACCCTGTGTCAATTTCCATTGTCCTTTGGAGCCTTAGCCCAATTCGGGGGTGGAGGGGGGTGGGGGGGTGGGCAACTGTGTGTGCCGTTAAAGGAGCGGAGGTGGTGTGTTGAGCCCAGCAGGTTGCCCCGCCCTCTCCTTTCCACTAAAGGTCCTTCCCTACCTGACACTGCCCGAGGGCTGGGAATGCAAAGCTGAGTGCTTGCCTTCAGGGTGCTCCTATTGCCTGAGGAAGCCCGTGGTGGGTGATTTCAGGCTGGAGGAAAAGGCTCTGGGAGGAATATGCGTGGGTTACTGTTACAGGAGAAGGGTTTCTCACTTAGCCTGAGATTTTAGTCAAGGAAATGGTGCTGGAGTGTCTTGAAGAATGAATAGGAAGTAATGAGCCAGATGAAGCAGGATAGGAAGGGTTTTCCCTTTCTCCAGGAGAACACAGAGGTATGGAATAGTATGTTATGAGAACTGCAAACAATTCAGCATTGATAAAGCCTGGAGAGTAGTGGGAGAGGCTGAAGAGCCCATCAGTTGTTTAATTAACAACTGTGGATTTCCCAAAGCCCAGTAGAGTTAAGCATCCATGTTATTTTTTAAACTCACAGTGCTCTGTCTTATTTCCCCCTCAGTGTCAGCTATTGCTGGAAGTGGCCTGGCCTCTGTTTATCTTCCTGATCCTGATCTCTGTCCGGCTGAGCTACCCACCCTATGAACAACATGAATGTAAGTATCTGAGCCTCCCGCGTGAGACTCTACTGGCACGCGACATCCAGGCAGTGGGCACGGACTACATTTGACCTGTCCTAAGACACTATCTTTAGGAAACACCGCACATGGTTTGGAATAGAAACGCTTCCAATTTTCTGATAAGGCGCGAACTCAGGAAACCATTTTCAGTCCTAGCCAATGGTGATAACAGTAATTATAATAATAGCCAACATCTGTTTCATACATTTTAGATCATGGAAGTAAAAGCAGCTTACGGATAAGTCAGAGGATGGTGATTAAAAGAGCCCCCTGAGGCAGTGCCTTAACTCAGCTGTCATCTGGACCCTGCCAGGCTTTTTTTTTTTTCATATGCATTACATCTTTATTGCACAGTTGCAAATCAGGGAACATACCATTTTAAGCAGCATTTGTATAGGACTGCTTAGATTGCCTAATATGATTTCATTGGATTGTCATAACAACCTTGTATAATAGACCCTCATTGTTAGCGTTTGCTTTAATTTCTCAGTAAGTAAATTGGGGCTCCAAAAAGTGCAGGACTTGCCCGAGGTCACACATCTAATAAGTGACACAGGAAATCGAGCTCCAATCATCTGACTCCCGGGCATGTGTTTGGATAATGGCCTATAATAGTGAGGGTAGAAAATACAGTAGTGGCTAAGAATACAAGCTCTCGATGTCTGGTGACCTGGGTTTAAATCCTGGCCTCAACACTTAACTAGGTATATCACCCTGGGCAAGTGACTTCACTTCTCTGTACCCGAGTGTCCTCAAATCTATCAAAGAGGAATGACGACACCTACCCCATGTGGTTGTCCTGAGTGTCATTCTGTCATCACCATCTTTGTCTCCTGGCTGGGCTCATTGGATGGACTGACTGCAGAAATGTCCCAGTCTGAAGGGTCAACATTTATGTGGGAGGTTTCACTGGGACCTCTGTTCCATTGCTTCAGTGCCTTTTCCTACCATTAGCTAGCTCCGCTCACAGCCCGCTGGCTGCTCAGGTTATTTTTGCAGGATATCGTTCTTCAGGGAAGAGATGGGGTTAGGGACACCTTTTAATTGTGTTCTTAGGCTGGTCCCATCTCTCTCTCAGCACGTAGTGGCAGTTTTTTTACCTGCTAATTTGCTAATACATCTTACACATATTCAAGTTTTAAAAAACCGCAAATCCACAAAACCTCAAGAACGTTCCACCGGATGCGTTTTTTTCTGATTTTGCCAGAAAGGAAAATAGCATAAAATGAAATATACGCTCAATTTGTGGGCCTGGGAGGTAATTCTGCTTTCTCTTTTGGTGCCCCAAAGATTAATGAACAAATGCATATTTGATTGTATTTTAGCATTACCCTAAGCTTCACTGAAGTACATGTTTTAGGGTTTTAGGGAAAACTCAGCCTTTTTATCTGTTACGTTGTGCTCAGGAACGATCACAAGCAGGCAAGATGGTGGAGTGGAAATAGTGCAAACCTTGGCATCAGACAGATTGGGGTTTGTTTGGATCCTTGCTACACCTCTTGCTGAGGTCATGACCTTGGGCAAGTTGTTGAATTTTAACCCAGATCCCTCTAGATCTAGATTATAGATTCTAAGAAATGTGAAATTGCTATACTTAAAGAAGGCAGAGGCGACTTTTGCCCCCCCCGCCACCTGTGCATTTCTTGCAACCTTACCCTCCTATTCTCACCACCCTCTAGGGACCTAGCTAGAAGGGCAGAGAGCTGAGATGAAGCCTGCAGAGGTGTCTTGTGCCTGGCAACAAAAGATGGGCGTTTAATTCTTCCCCATAAATCTTTCCGAGTTTGATCGAGAGCCATCAAGGTCCTAATCACTTCCCTGGGCTGTGGAGGTCCATTATGCTATTTGACTGTTGTCCTGTATACCAAATGCCAAGTCCCCATACTGCCTTTTTTTTTTTTGTAAATCGGGTGGGACCTCTAGGGAAGGGTCTTTGTTTTACTCCCCAAGGATTAGCTTGAAATAACTTCCCCTCCACTGCCCAGTGCTGCCTGGACCAACACCACCCTATTTTGGCTGCCAGTATCTTCAGGAGGTTAAAGAGAATCCCTTGATTCTTCGAGTATTTGGTTGGGTTACATAAACTTTTCCCTGCATGAGGAGCAGCTGACCTAGGCAAGGGACCTTGTTTGGTTTTCCTTGAACTATTAACAGGGAGATAAGGAGGTTTACTGAGTAAACGTTCAACAGGCCAGAGTCCCTGCAGAGGGTGGCCACAGTGATCAGATCTTGTTACATCCTTGCTTTGGAGGTTGCCTCTCTGGTTGGACTATGATAGAAGAAAAAGAAAAAAGGGACCCCAATATTGGAAATGCAGAGGGTAGCAATTTCTGGCTGTAGCTTACCTTCTGGGGAGACTCTGTTAGCATATGTGCATGAAAAAAAGTAAGTGAATGAAACAGGATTCCTGCTCTGGAGGAAGGTCGTAGCTGTGGGGTGGAAGGAGTATTTCTGGCTGGACAGTGGTGGAATGAGTACTGTCGTAGGCTCACAACCAGAGTGCTGCAACAGTCCTGACAGGCTCGCTCTCCGGGCCTTTGCCCTGGGCCAGGCTTTCCCTGTAAGAACTCACGCACCACTCACTGCAGCTCTGTGGAGTCCACTGTATTTCTGTCACACGAGGAAACTGACATAGGGGTTGGGTAACTTGGCCGAAGTTGCTACTTAGCAAGTTGCGGGGACTGGATATGAATCCCCATAGGTCTGACCCCAACCCCTGTAAAGCTACACAGCCCTTTGTCACTTAGAGCCATTGTTTTTAATGGTTGTTAACTCTCTTAGGGTCACAGGTAACCCTGAGAATGTGATGAAAGCTGGAGCCATGGCCTTTCTGTCCAAAGGAATTCACACATGCTTGGTCCTTCGGCTAAAACCCCTGGTCCCAGGGCACATTTATCTTGATCTTCATCATTGGCCCGTGTGGCTGCCTACTACAACCAAGGTGTGCCTCTGACACCTAGGACCCGCCCAAGGACCCCCAAACCTGCTGTTTGTCCGCAGCTCCTCCGTAGTGAAGGGAAAGGAGGGTGAGGACGTGGCCTATGGGATGGGGCTCGTAGTGTGGATGAGCGACAGAACAACACTGACAGCAAAGGTAGCTTCACAGATGACATCTGACCCCAAGTTAGCGTGTTTATTATGTGCCTTTGAGGAGCTTATGAGCTGGCAGAGGAGGAGAAACTAACATGTTTGGCCAACAAAGGACAGTACCCAAGGGGACTGAGAAGAGAGAGAGCACAAGGGAAGCCTCAGATATAAGGGAAGGAATGTGGATTGGGATCACGGAAATGTGGGTTCCACTCCCAGTCCTGCCCACTGACTCTTTGAGCATTTTTTTTTTTTTAAGATTTTATTTCTTTATTTGAGAGAGAGAGAATGAGTGGAGGGGAGGGACAGAGGCAGAGGGACAAGCAGACTCCCCGCCGAGCAGGGAGCCCGATGCGGGGCTCGATCCCAGGACCCCGGGATCATGACCTGAGCTGAAGGCAGACGCTCAACGACTGAGCCACCCAGGCGCCCCTCCTTGAGCATTCTCCACCTGCCACTTCATCTCACTGTGGTCTCCTTAGAGCATGAAGGAATTGGATCTGGCCATTCCCAGGGCCCTCCATATCTCTGGCAGGTGAGGCAGGCAGTGGAAGGTGAAGTAAGGGTCGTCAGGCACTTTCTGTGTGTGGTCTATTCTGCCCCTCTCGTCACTTCCCCACGGCTGAGGTCATGAACCCCTATCTACCGATGATGCAGGTAGATTAAGAACTACTGTCTGATGCCAAGTTTCCAGCTGAGACTGGGATCAGTCCAGAGGTGGCAGGTGTCGGGTGTGAGGGATGGGACACACACATTTGGGATGGAGCAGTGTATGGGTGGAAGCGAAAGAGATAAAGGTTCCTGTCGAGTCCCCAAAATTGCCTCAGAGAATTAATGTTTCTCTTTGTGTTTTTCTTCTTCTTGATTTCATAGGCCACTTTCCAAACAAAGCCATGCCCTCTGCAGGAACGCTTCCTTGGGTTCAGGGGATTATCTGTAATGCCAATAACCCCTGTTTCCGTTACCCGACTCCTGGTGAGGCCCCTGGGGTTGTTGGAAACTTTAACAAATCCATGTAAGTACTATATCGGGTTTTCTTTCCATACTTGTCAGTTAATACTCTTCTTCCCTTCTCAACCTCTGGAGAATTTTGAATGGTTGAATTTGAGTGAGGTTGCTTTTGTAAAGGTTTGAAGAACAAGGGCAGGGAGAATTGCTGCCAGGATTGAAGACTGCGGGATCTTACTTTGGTGCATTTTAGGAGTAACAATATGCAGCTCTTACGACAATAAGGGTCCTGTGGTTGGGGGCCATTCTTCCAAAAACTGGTCAGTAAGTAGGGGAGGGGGAGACACAGCATGTCAGCTCTGTGCATTCATTAGCCTACTCACTTAGCAACATTTCCTGTGCATTTGAAGCGGCTGGTCTAGACGCTGGGGGAGGTGGTACAGAGATGTGCATGGGAGGGGGCCTGCCCTCAAGGAGCTCACTGCCTGGGCTGGGCGAGTTTGTTCCTTTGCTTCCAGATTCTCTCTGACTCTGTCACTGCCCTGTCATACTGCGGTGTCCCAGTGTCTGCGGGTCTCTCTCTTCCCCAGTGTGAGTTCCCCGAGGGCCAGGATTTTGCTTCCTTTGCTTTTGTCTTCTGGCTCCTGGCTTCAATACTGGACATAAATATGGACTTAATAAGTGTTAGCTGAATGAGCCATTGAAGATTCTTGGAATGCACAGAACCATGGCATGAGTTCAAGTGGACAAAGGACTGTAGATGTATCAGGACAGTTCCTAGGAAGCTGCAGCCGGGCCAGACGGGGCCACATTATAACATCCATGGACCTTAGGCTTTGTAGCTTTTAGGGACCCCTCCTTGCACGCAGAAATATTAAAAATTTTATTTGATAACTGTGTTGGTGTAAAGATGACTATAATCCAGGTTGGATTCATTATCATATATATTCATCCTGAATTTCTGAATTTCATTTTTTTAAATTCTGATTTTAAAAGACATTAAAAGTTTTTGTGGACCCCTAAGAGCATCCTGGGCCCTAGGCACTGTGCTTCTGTGTCTCATGGATAAGTTGGTCCTGGATGTGTGTGTGTGTGGGGGGGGTGGGTGGGTGGGTGTGAGGCCTTCCTGGAGAGGAGGCACGTGGGCTGGGCCTTGAAGGGTGGTAAGATTTGGTTGTGTGGACACCCGGGAAGAGCATTCGGGGCAGGGATGGCGGGTGGATGGGAAGGAGTGTAGGCTATTGGTGCTGCTGGCTGTGGCGAGCAGTGGGAGTGGACCAGGGCTGGCCCATGGAACACCGGGCAGCCAGGCGGGGGCATGTTTTCCTGGCAGGTACTTTCTTCAAGCCAGAGAGGCAGCTGGTCTAACCAGGGCTTTTCTTCTTTTCTTGCACCCCCTGCAGCGTGTCTCGCCTGTTCTCAGATGCTCGGCGGCTTCTTCTGTACAGCCAGAAAGATACCAGCATGAAGGACATACACCAAGTTCTGAGGACGTTGCAGCAGATAGAGCATTCCAGTTCAGGTAAGCAGACGCCTTCTGTGCATTGGTTCATGACTGGAAATTGGCCTGCACGGTGTGAGACGGCAGCCCAGGTGGCCTGCTACTTGTTCCTTCAGCACTTTCCTGGGGAGCTTTCCTCCTCAGCGGCTGGCCTGTGTGGCCTCTCTGCAGGTGTTTGAGAAGAAACTGGGAAGACAGTGAATGTGCCAGCCTCCTCCAGGGAGACAGAAGAAAAATCACCAGAGAGGAATGGCACAGGCCCCGCATTAGGACAATTGGGGGGTGCAGCTTGCTGCCAACTCCGTTTTTTTTGGAGTTGCCCGTATGGTTGCTGCGAATGGGCCAATTTATAGACAGGGGATGATTATGTATGCATAAGAGTGATTAAAGTTGCAACTTGATACGGATAGGTGAAAGTTAAGCCTTTATTTCTAAAAGGGAAATGCAGCTTATCTTCCGCCTAGTCATTTGATTTCGTCTGAGGGGCGCTTGACGTCTGATCTTTTTAAGTGAAGTTTTCATCTCTGATCTGGTAAGTGCCCAGGGAGCTTCTTGCCGGCCACTGAGGAAGTATCTGAGGAGCAGGCACGGGCTGCAGAAGTCATGGAGCAGCCTGCCAGGCAGTGGCCTACCAGGGGGACAGTCTCCTGGGTGCAGGCAGTCATGGCGTGCCTGGTCTGTAGAGAATTTAAAAGTAGTAATGAAGCTGACTAAGAGTGGGTCTGCTTTTTGTCTTCACCATGTACCGGTGGTTCTAAACAATGTCAGTCATAAATTACTCCCCATCACGGGCCAACTGCTGCCACCGCCCCCTCCAGGAAAGTACCTTTTACTTGGTTTGGTGTTTTAGGAGGGATGGGGAGGGTCAGCTTCTGCTGAAAAGCCTCCCGGTTTGTGACCCACCTGGCAAAAGAAGAAGTGGTGTGAAGTGCTAGAGTTTCCACCAGACTTGGAGCATTTTCTTGGGAAGACAGAACGGCCCTTTCCCTGGGCAAGAGAAGAGGCAGTGAGCAGCATGGGGCCCGATGGCCCAGGGAGTCGTGTGCGAGTGGCAGGGAGCAGGGGTCACTTCCGCTCGGAGAGCGGCGTGGCCATGCATGGGTTCCTGGGTCAGCTGCGATGAGCTCCTGGCTGGACCACTCTGGGCTGCCCGGCCGGGCCCTCTGGGTGCTCTTTCCTTGCCCTGTAAGCCCCTGACCTTGCACACGCATCTCTGTCCCAGTGTAGGACCTAGGGCTCACAGCCACCAATCGAAGTCTCCGTCCTTTCTGATCTGCTGGAGGGCCCCTGCCTGGCAGACCAGAGGCAGAGCTCGGGTTATTTCTTCTACTACAGAGACTCAGTGTGGCCCATAGGAAAGAGTGCTAGGGTATATTACTTGTAGCTTTGTGACTTTGTGAATAAGTCATTTAGGCCCCTTGAGGCTATTCTTTTCATCTGTGGAATGGGGACAATAGGAGAACCTATCTCGTAGGATTGTCGTGAGGAATAGATGAGATAACACACGTAATTGCTTAAAAACAGCCCCAGACACAGAGGAAGTACTTAGTGAATATGAGCTGTGATTATTTTGAAGTGGTGACATCTTAGCCAAACCATTTAACCTCTCTGAGCCTTAATTTCTTCAGCTGTAAAATAATAGGTAACCTGCAACTTAAAATGTCAGACCTGACACAGTGTCTGACACATAATAGATGTTCAATAAATGGGAGCCACTCTAATTCTTAGGTGTCAGTGAGGCATTTCTGAGCACCTGGCCTTCCTCTTCTGCCTCTCAACTTCATGGCTGGGGAAACAGACTAACAGATGGGGCTGAGTTTCAGATCTTAGTGGGGGCTTCCTTAGACACAGAACCATTTTTCTTCTTTGAGCAACCGGAGACATGAGATAGGGTGGAAAAGAGAAGACAAACCTTATCTGTCCAAAAAACCTTATCTGCAAAGCTCTGAAGAGATGATCTCCTCTGATTTTGATTGTATTATATCAATGCTTATTACTCATCTCGCCATTCACCCAGTCCGTTTCCTTGTCTACCCTGCAGTTCCTTCTAGATTGGTCCCACCTTTCTTTGCCTATCTTGCATCACTAAGCCAGGCCTTGGACTGGAGGGAAATGCGCAGAAATGTTGCTTCTTCTAGGCAAAATCAGTCACTTTTTGCCAAATTTGAATAGCACTCTAGATTTCAGAGACAATCCAAGGCTGGGGTATGTCAGTGTAGATCCTGACCTAGAGACCTGTGTTTATCTGCACTGACAGCCCTACTCACAGTATGATGATGGGCTTAGCCCTCTTATACGATCACTGTCAGGATTGGAAGCATCCTTGCCCTCGTCAGCCTTCCCTTCTACACACCCACTTCCTATGATGAGACCTACCTCTCACGTGGCAGCTCATTTTGGGTAGTAAGAGCTCTAATTAGCAGAACATACTCACTACCCTGCTATACCTTCCAGTCGATGAGGCTAATTCGATTTCCCTTAAAATATTTAAAGACAGCTCTTGTGTGTTTTTTTTCCCCTTCCTTAAGTCTTTGATTTTTCTAGGCTAAACGTCCTCCGTTCCTCTTCTGGAATATTTTTTCCTCCCTGATTTCTGCCTCTCCTCTGGTTGTGTTTCAGTGTGTTTATGTCTTCCTTGAAGTTTTTTTTCCACTTTTTTTATTATGTTAATCATTATACTGTCTTCCTTGAAGTTTATCAGAAATTGCAACGGTATTCCAGCATGGAGTAGAGGGGGATTTTTGTCTCCTGTGTTGTGAGCGCTCTATTTCTGTTAATGCAATATGAGATTGCATTGGACTTTTTGGCATCCACGTCACACTGTGGACTCCTACTCTGCATGTAGTCAACCAATATTGCAGTCTTTTAAATACACAGTATTGCAAGTTACTTGTTCTCCATTTCTTAATCACGCTGTTGGCCAAAAGGGAAAACATCTATTTCCTTTCTGTTTTACATTTTTAAACTCCCTATGTCATTTTGTCCTACCCAAACCATTGTAGTTTCTGATTTTGCCATGTGTATATTTGCTGCTTCTTACTGTTTGCTGTCACGTAGGAATTCGGTAACAAGCTCTCTTTGTTCTCATCCAAGTCATTAATAACTGTGGCCTAAGGCTGGAGGTTTCGATCAGTCCATTGGAGACTAATAATCCCTTTGGACTACTACTACTCAGGCTCTTACAGATTCACCAGCCTATGGTGTCATCATTGCTGGGCCCCTGGCCTGTGATCTAGTTGGAAGACTTATTTCTTTCAACTTAGATTCATTAGACTATCCACAGATAATTTGTGGATATGGGGGTTCTGTACTTAGGTACTATCTTCTAATTCCATGGTTTCCTGGACTGGAGCATCATTTTATTTCTACTTATTGGATGAGACCTTAGAGGTCTTTTAGTTCATTTATAGATAAATGGGTTGACTCATTCACTCATTCAGCCAATATTTATTGAACCTGTTATGTGCCAACCAGTGTTCTAGGTGCTGGGACACAGAGATGTACAAAACAAAATGTCCCCGGTTCATATGGAACTTCTTTTCCAGAAAATAACCTGATCCAGAAGGGGGAGGGACTTTTGCAAGTTTGCACCGCCACCAGAAGGTTATTCTAGGAATGGAGGACAGCTAAATGTTGCTTCATGAAATTCTCTTTCTACAGTGCTGTCTTATGCTGTTCTAGGAATCCTTCAACTGAGAAGGCCGCTAGTTTTGAGAATTAAATCACAGACAAGTCTAATTATTCTTGAAACTGTCCTAATTAGAAACCCACCTAGGAAGCCTTACAGAGGGGCCTTGCCCTATTTTCTCATCACTGGAACTCTCTGGACATTTTACTGTTTTCTTCCTAAACCTATAACCACATAGGTTGAGCAGAGGTTAAGTTAATGTTTGGGAGTCCACGTGAGGAGCATTCCTTCTTCATAAGTCCCCATTATGACTGCAACACAGCAGAAATATAAAAATTGCACAAATTCTCAGGAACTATAGAAAGAGAGACAGGTTTTGATTCTGTCTCTGAGATGCAGACTGGCAAGGATGCATGTTTCTCTGAGTGAGTTTGATGTAGTATCTGAGATTATTTCAAGCAGTATACAGATGACAACTTTTAACTCTATCAAATTGCAACTTCATGGGTATTATTGCTTAGGAGGATGTTAAATAGAAAAAGTTAAGTTACAGAATACGTTGTTTTCTGTGCATATGGTAAAACTTGCGAGAGCAGTTTGTGAATGATGGAAAATTGGAAAATGCTGGTATAAGAGAAAGAATTTGGGGCTTTGTGTTAAGATTTGTTTTGGGAACAAATTCAGGCTCTACCCCTCATTATCTGTGAACCTTGAGCATGTTTAGATTTTCTCTGAACCTCAGTTTACCTAGAAAATAGAGATTACCCAAGGGTCATTGAACATTAGATCAGATGACATCTGTGGGGATGGCTAATAGCGGGGGTACAGCATATAGTTGACACATAATAAATCTGAGTTGGCTCATCTCCCCTTCTGTTCCTGGCTGACTGTTTGGTTTTACCAACTTGTTCAACCTCTCTGGGCCTTGACTTTCCTTGCCTTGAAATTGGGACTTTGGCAGAACAACCTGAAAATGTTTCATCTTGGAAACTTGGTCAGTATTTGGAAGGGGCGATCACCTGGGACTAACCAGTGATGTGGGCTATCCCCCAGACTGCAGTTCTCGAAGGCAGGACGGGGCCTTGTTCATGGCTCTCCCCCAAGCATTAGCAGGCATATGGTAAGCAATCGGGGGATCTTTGTGGAATAAAAGTGAGAGAAAATTACCTGCCCTTTCTCCTTCACAGAATATTTTAAGGGTCAAGTGAAAGCGCTTTGAAAGTTATGAAATCCCAGCACATGTAATTTTCTAGTTGATTCCCTCGTGTGAACCCAAGTCAATTGGGCTAAATAACGACGACAAAAGTTCTTCATACAGTCTCAGCTTGCTTTCTTCCACAGGGTTCACATTCCAGAACGTTATAGGTGCTGCTGTGAACCTGGAGGCCGGAAGTAGATTTACTGAGAAGCTAAAGAAGGTTCACTCTCCTCAGCCCCTTTGAAGGCCCTGGTAGAGATCTTAGCTATCAGAAAGTGTCAAAGCAGGATTTTTTAAAAAATATTCTTTTTTATAAAGAGAGACTCCCAAATTGTGTCAGCCTCAGGCCTCATAGACCTGTAACTGCTCTTGCCAGAGGCCCTGGGGAGACAGGAAGAAGTGCCATCTTCGTTAGCCTCCCTCTTGGCCCTTCCCTCAGGCTCTGTCACTACACCAGCCCACCTGCCCCTCTCTGGTGAATCCGGCAGGTTCAGATGGGGTGACTAGCCGACTGGCCAGAGCCAAGGCCTCCCCAGTGGGCCTGGTGTCACTCAGATCAGGACTGAGCTAGAGAAGATGTCCCTTTGCTTTCTGCTTTGTCTTTTCTACTTGTTTCCTTTTCAGCTATTTAAACGTATCGCTTAGTGCTACCCACCAGGCTCTTTAGCTGGCTTCCTGCTGAACATTACTGTTCATACATCCACTTTACCCCAATGCCTCGTTCCTTCCCCAAATCCTGGAGTTTCCGCTACAGATTCTCATCTCTAAATGGCACCATGGGCCCAGGTTCCTCTTGAGTTTACGCCAAGCGAGGTCAGCACTTCCTGCTTGGCTGGAAGTTGGGAAATGCACATCGTGGGGGCGGAGGCTTCTTGCCTTCCTGTGTGGGCCATCCTCACATCCCCTATAAGAAGTTCCCAACTCCCCCACTATCCCTCATTTTCATAGTTAATTAGGCTCTTGTCCACTGCTGTATCCCATGGCTGCTCCCTCAGCCTTGCCGTTGCTTATGCTGCTCTGGGACAATTCCTATGCTTGTGGAGGTGCTGTGAAAGTTCTCTGTCTTTATCAGCTCTGACCTGGCCCAATGGATAGGATTACGGGGGCGTTCTGTGGTGTGGCTGGATGCCAGATCCCCAGTCTCCCCCATGTAAGGGACTCGGCAACTTCCATCCTTAGCCAAGATCTTAGCTCTCCAGGTGTCAGGCCCTGTTCCAAATTACAGCCACCCTAATCCTTTTTAATGGAAGCTGAGTGGGTGTTCTTTGGGACTTCAGAAGATCATCTTCTGGACCTGCTGAATCAGGCCAGGCCAGGTAGGTGGGACAGTTGAGAGATGGCTTTCAAGCTATATAAGTAGGACTGGCAAGTTACACATATCTGTGGATGCCATGTACCCCACCATCCACGTGAATGGCACTCCCCCTGAGAATTATGCTCCCTGAAGTTGGGTAGTGCATGGCCTATGTGGCTCTTTGCTGTGGCCTGGAGGACCTATCTCAGCACCTCCCAGTGCGGACTAGGGTTATAACTGGCCCCCCCACTGCGCCTGGTCCAGGGGCTTCGGAAATGCCTTCAGTCCGGGATGTAGAGCCCTCTGAAGCTTAGGAGAACTTTTTTAGGAAAGAACAAGGAAGAACTTTGGGCATTTTGTCACTGGGCTGGAGTTGTCACTTTGGAAGACATGCCACATCATGGAGATGGAGGGTTGGAAGGCAGCAGGCGTGGAGGAGAGATCTAGGGCAGCGCTGCATGCACCCCCACATCCCGACCTGGGTCTGGAGCTTCTCCGTCCCTTCAGCTACCTTTTGTATGTCAGTGCCCTAGCTGCCATTTTCTGTATGTTCATGGGACAAATCTGGTTTGTTTGGCCTTTCTGATATAAGACTTATGTGAATTAAGTCCTCAGGGTTATGCTGGATTTTTACTTAGGGAAAAGGGTCCTTACTTTCTGACTGTTGGATTTACTGGTAATACTGCGAACTCACCGTGTGGACCTTTGATTCCGCTCTGATCTTTGAAAGGCAAGCAAACCTGATCCCCCAAGGGCAGGGCAGGCTTTGGTGATACGGCAAGGTAGCAGGGAGTTGAGCAAACATCCAGTAAACATCCACTGAGCAGTATAATTTAGCGCTAAGAGAACACTTGGCAGCCTTGGTTCAAATCCTGGCTTTTATGCTTCTCACCTATGTGACCTTGGATAATTCCATAACATCTCTGTCTCTAGTTTCCTCAAAATGGAGATACCAACGAGCTAATACGGGTAAAGCATTCAGTGCAGTGCTTGGCACATAAGAGGCACCAGGCTTGTACTTTAGTTCACTGCCTACCATGTGAGATAGGGGATTTTGTTCCTTTTTATGTACAAGAAGGAGCTGAAGTTCAGAGAGGCTAAGTAACTTGCCTAAAGCAGCACAGCTGGTGAAGGGAGGAAGAAGGCTGGACCTTCAGTCTTTCACACTCTGCCGTTACTGCATCCTACAGAGAGCAGCCGACGGTAGCCAGAAACTTCCCCAAGGTCACTGGGTAATGGAGTATGGATGGCTGGCATCAGCAAAGAGACAAGAGGGCTTCTGGGAGAAATACCAGACTTCCTTCACTTCCCAGCTTCATTGCGGAACAGGCATGGGTGGAACGTTCCCCAAGTCCTGTCTAGAAAGAAGATCCTGTGACTCACAGCCATTTCTCCTTCTCTGCCCGAACCCCTTCTTTCCATTATGGACAGCCACCAAAGTTAAGGCCGCAGCCCCAAACTTTGTTTTCTGTCCTTGTGGGCCTCCTGTGAGTCATCTTTTGGGGAGATCTGATGACATATGTGTCAACATTATATCATCAGACTGGAAATTTCTTGAAATCTTTGCGTGATTGCAGTTCACGTTCTGCATGCACTTGTTGAAAGCTCTGATCTAGGGCCTGGAGGTTCATATTTTGAAACTTTTCAACCTACCGTGAGGAAGTTTTCCCAGACATGTCACAGCTAGGCTGTGTCCTGGAGCCCAGGCCGCTGGTTTCCATCCAGGGTAGGGGTCTGGCCCCAGCTAGGCTGTAATCAGGTAGATGCAGTGCTGCACAGCTATGTTGAAATATTACTTGAACTAAACTGAATCAGAGGTCAACTTTACCCAGACAAGAATAGAAAACACAGGGCGCCTGGGTGGCTCAGTCGTTAAGCGTCTGCCTTTGGCTCAGGTCATGATCCCAGGGTCCTGGGATCGAGCCCCGCATCGGGCTCCCTGCTCTGCGGGAAGCCTGCTTCTCCCTCTCCCACTCCCCCTGCTTGTGTTCCCTCTCTCGCTGTGTCTCTCTCTGTCAAATGAATAAATAAAATCTTAAAAAAAAATAATAGAAAACACAATTACACTCAATTACAGGACGGCATGTACCCCACAACAGTAGACTGCCTTTAAAAAGTTGAATTGTTAACATCAAGAACAGTGTTTGAAGAACAGTGTTTCATGTGTCTCGCTTTTCCAAAGATTTATTTACCCCGTGGGTGGCGAAGAACAATTTGGGAGTCCAGTGTGTTTCTAGTTGAAAGCCTCCCATCTCTTGCCCTCTCATCACTGTTGCATTGAGGCACAAAAGATGATCTTGGAGTGACACCTCACCGAACAGATGAAGTTGCAGCAAGTAATGATGCTGTTTTACATTTTGATATATTGTTACATTGAAGGCTTATAGTGGCATTAGCAGGTTGATATTATCAATATTTTATTGACGAGGAAACAGGCTCAAAAGGGCTATGTCTGTTGCCTAGGGTCACAGAATAAAGCTGTGAATTGAATCTGGGTCTGTGACCCCGAGGCTTAGCTTTTTTCCGCCATACCATGCTGCCATGTTGCCTTATTCCAATACCAGGAAGCATGGGTGGCATCATCCATATTTTGATGCCAAAAATGTGATGAAGTGATTTTTTTAAAGAGTGAAGTGATTCATTGAATTCCCCATAAAGTAGAAAGAGCCAAAGCTTTTTAGCCAGAGCTGATTAAATTCACATTTACCACTTGCTTGCTCTGTGACCTTGAGCAGGGTATTAACACCTCTCGGTCTGTTTCCACATTTGAAAAATGGGACTCCGACATTTCTCGTAAGCTTGTTTTAGGCATTCTAGAAAAAGAGTACATATAACGAGTCTGATGCTCTGTAAATGCTAATCACCTTCCTCTGCCCACAAATCACTACTTTGTCCCTATCTTGGTACATTTTGTTTTGAAAGTAAGGGAAAACTAAGTTATTTATACATTATATATATTAACAGTTATTCCTTTAGTTCAGCCCTGGAAAGAATCCCTTTTCAGCCCCTACCTCATCTTAAACTCATCTTCCTTTCCTCTCCTGTGTTCCTAGAGCTCTCGAGGTCCTGGGGCTAGTTCCGATCCCACACTGCCTCATGTTAGGTGTGTCTGGTTGCGTTTTCAGTTGGAGACCAGCTCATCAGTGAGGACTGATGCCTCAGACTCTCTTCTTTTTTCCCAGCTCTTTTTCTCTCCGCCCTTTCTCTTTGATACAGTCTTCCCTGTTCTGGACTCTGTGCTTCTTCATACTTTTGGCCTCTTTCCTTCTCCTCGTTCTTTGTCTTTTCCAGGCATCTTCTCACACCTTCCCACCTCCCTGGCCTTCACAAAGCATTCTCCATGAACAGCGCTTTCAGCTCTTTCCTTGCTTTGTCTAATGCTGGCTCCTCATCTCTTCCTCTCTTTTTCTTCAGGTCCAGAATTCATGTGGGCCAACGTGACCTCCGTTACCTTTCATCTCTTGTTACCTTCATTTCCTGCCGGGCTTCCAAAGCCAGCCAGACTGCCTGTCACCCTGACTGCATTAGGAGTGCTCCTGGCCAGTGTGAACCCATCACCCTTTCCCCCTGGGGCCACTGCCTCCACTCATTCTTTGGGGACCTGGTTGCCATTCAGGTTCTTATCAGCTGACATTAGTCCTCATTCCAGCAGCAGCCAACAGCCCACCTTGCCCACTT
This sequence comes from Zalophus californianus, assembly GCF_009762305.2. Classification (NCBI taxonomy): domain Eukaryota; kingdom Metazoa; phylum Chordata; class Mammalia; order Carnivora; family Otariidae; genus Zalophus; species Zalophus californianus. Next base: position 27,528,591 of record NC_045607.1, read on the forward strand.
CTCAGTAAGACATGGGTCTGCTACTGTAGATGTCTAGGTGAAGTAGAAAGTAGGTGTCACTCTCCATCCCCTGATTTTAACGATGACTGATTGTGGAGTTGCAGACAGGGCTGGAGGCTCACAGGTCTGCCCACCTCATCCCACTCCATCTCCTCTTGGCAAGGACATGGATCATGTCTTCATATAGCATCTTGTTTGTTACAGGCTCCTGCCTTCAAGGAGCACTGAGAAATATTGCTCCTTTGAACCACAGTACTAGTGTTCTGGGTTCAGTAGCCATTCTGTAGTTTGTTGAATTAATGCAAGCTAACCCTATGTGTTTCATAAGCTTAGAGTACTTCCGTTGGTCTCAGGAGAAGACTCTGGCTTCCCTGGTACTTGCCGCAAAGGGTTCAGGGAGCATAACCCTAAATAATCTGGTTTCTCTTGGGACCGCTTCACATAATTGTCATCTCTGAGTTTATCAACATTTGTTTTGAACTTGTTGGAAATAACCCAGACTCCTAGTAAAGGTAAACCTCCATTTCTGGAAAACTGGAGGCTCAGAGAGCGTAGTGATCTCTCCAAGGCCACATGACTGGAAAATTCTGGAACTGAGGTGTGAACCGGGTGAGCCAGACTTAACCTGAGACTGGTTATGCCTACGTATCCCCTCAGCAAGCCCTCACTGTAGTAAAGAAATCCAAGAAAGTAGAGCCCTAACATCAGGAAAAAAAGAAAAACCCTAACAACAACAAAAAAAACACCTGAGTGTGTTTGTTACTAGCCCTTTCGTAGCAGAGAAATGTTTAAAGGTTTTGTTTGTACGGCCGGACAAGCTTCAGCTGAGTAAAGCCAGGAGTTAGTTAAATCCACCCTGGTCCCCCCAGGCCATTACCCATTTGACAGGGTGAGGGCTGGGAGACCCTCTTGGGGTCCTTTTTAGAAGACTGTCTGGGCCTTGGATGGACGTGTTCGCTTTCTACGAGTCTTTTTTTTTTTTCTCCTTTGCCTCCTCCACCCACTTCTTAAGCAGCTGATTGCTGTGGTTCCTTTTCATGTTGAACAAAAGAGACTACAGGGATCTTGAAACTGGAGCTGGGGACTGGAGGGTACTGACCGAGAGTAACCCCAGCCAGCTCTGTGGAGGGCTTCCCTCCCCCTCCTTCCTGGCCCTCCCCCTCCTTCCCCCTCGTCCTCCGCTGGGCGGGAGAGGAGCGGAAGCCACGCTAAGTGGCTGAGAAAGCATCTTGCCCTGTGTGGGGCAAGGCCTTTCCCCTGGCCGCTGTGGAAGTCTTTCCTTAGCTTGGTCAGTGAGACCTGGCCCAGAGGATTGGCAAGAGACTGAGGAATCTGCCCTCTTCTTCCTCAACCCACAGACACACGTTTCACTTGTTTTGTTCTTTAGACTCCAAGATCCTGAATTGGGGTTTTTTTTGGCTTTAGTTTTTTTTCTTCTTTCCTTTGCCCTACCTTTCTACATCCAAAGCAAGGCGCTCGGGAAATGGAGAGGCCACCGTTTGCTCCTCCAGGTGCAACCGAGGAGGCTGAGTTCCGTGGGTGGACTATATTGGTCCATATTGGAGAGATTGCAGCAGGAAAGCTCGCTTGGCCTTTTGCTGGGTAGTCAGTCTGGGTCTTCTCTGTGGGCAGCGGGGACTCACGTTGAATTTAGCGACCAGTCCAGCTCCGTGATAAGCATGTACACACCCTGTCAGTTACCTGTGTTAACTGTCGAGGCCCATCAGCTCTTTCCCTCTGAAAGAGTACTTTCCTGGGCTTGATCTTGGTTTTCAAAACAACTTGTGAATGGTATTAGCTCCATTTTACGTCCAAGGAAACTGAAGCCCAGAAAGATTAAGAAAAGGGGAAAAGCAAGGTTCATGGCTCCACACTTAGGAAAGAGCAAAGCCAGGACTTGAATTCGGATCTTCTGGTGCCTCCTCTGTGGCAGGCACTGCTGTGCTTTGAAATGACAAAGTCCTGGCACCTTTTTTTTTTTAAAGATTTATTTTAGAGAGAATGTGAGCAGGGGGAGCAGAGGGAGAGAGAGATCTCAAGCCGACTCCATGCTGAACACGGAGCCTGACACGGGGTTCCATCTCATGACCCTGAGATCATGACTTGAGCTGAAACCGAGAGTCAGATGCTTAACCAACTGAGCCCCCCAGATGCCCCTCAAGGCACTTCTCTTCTTCTGGCAAAAAGATGTGTGCCCAGACAACTGTAGCTCCATCCGTGTGCTGCTTGAGGGAAACAGAGGAAGCTATTAGAGCACAAGGACAGCCACCTAACCCATCTTGAGGGTGGGAAAGTCCGGGCAGGCTTCCTGGAGGAGATGACTCATGGGCCAAGTCATTAAAAAAAAAAGGGGGTAGGAATTAGGCCAAAGGGAGGAAGGGCCATTTCAGACATCTGACCTCCATATTCTTGGCTTCTCCACTCATTTTCCTGCCAGCTACATAATGGAGAAAACAGAGACCAGAGGTACCAAGCCACCCCACTCTGGCCCCCACTATACTCCTTTCTCCTCCCTCTCCCACTCTATTCCCCAAATCTCTTAGGTTTTGAAGAATCTTCTCTATGTTTATCTGGTTGATTTATTTATTCATTGAAAAACATTTATGGGCACCTAGTATGTACCCCACGCTACAACTACAGGGTGTCCTGGGCCTGCCATGATGAGAGATCTCCCCAGCCACAACCTCAAGAGACTTTTGGCCGTCTGTCCTTTTCCAGAATTTGGCTTCAGCCTGACTCTCCTCCCTCCCCGCAAGCATTTACGGACAAGCCTCATCTTGGTCACTTGCATGACGTGTCTTCCTCATTCTTCCTTCTGCTTTATTGACGTTTCTTCATCTCCCTTATCAGCCTCGAAAGTTCCTTGAGGGCAAGAACTGTGTCCTTACCTTCTCATTACACTTCACTTCGGTACTTTGGTAAAGTTAAGTGAAAGAAGCCCTTCTCGATAATCACAAAATCATTACCATTTATCGAGCATATACCATGAGCCGGTTGATCATGATATTCATGCAGGTGGGGATATTGTTATCCTTGCCTCTTAGGTGAGAAAAGTTGGTCTCAGGAAGGCAAAATGCATTTCTCAAAGCTGCAGTTAATAAACAGCAGAGTCTGACATCAAAGTTAGGTTTTTCTGGCCCCACATCCCTGATTTTTGTACCACTCTACTGTTTCTCAAACTCAGCTACAGTCGCCTGGGGCGTTGTATAAAATTCTGATACCTGGGTGTCAGCTCCGAAAGTTCTGCTTCGATGCTGGGGCTTGTACCCTGGGCATTGGGGTTGTTGTAACACTACCTATTCGAGTGTAATCCTAGCCAAGGTTGAGAACCAGTGCACTGCCCCACATTGCCTTTCTCTGTCCATTCTGGCTCTAGCGGTTGGCGGCAGCGGTGGTGTGTGAATCTAGGTCCACATGTGTGGTACGCATGTGACCAGAATGGGCTTCTTTGTAGCCAGGGATCTTTGACCCGCCCTGCTGCTTCCCCACCCAGTGACCTCTCCACCCTGCGCACGTGCACTGCCCAGGGTTGTTGACTATTGAATCGGCCCCTTGGTTCTTCTGTCTCATCCAGGGGACTTACTGAGAGGCGGTTTGAGTTTGATCACATCCAGCTGTTCTCATCCTCAGAGCCTGTTGACATAATAGAAGAGTCTTATAAACACACCGAGCCTCCTGGCTGGTCTCAGGAGTGTTGCTCATGACCTCGACCCATTGCCAGTGCAGCCTGGGTCAGCCTCCCACACTTCAGCAATCGTGCTCTGGTGCAAAGAGGCTGTTGTGAAGTTCCCTAGCACAGTGCCCACATTCAGCTCTGGCTTTTCACACTCGGGAGGAATTTGTGGTCCATGTGGTCAAGGAGGGTCAACTCGTGTGTGGATCCTGTTCTATCCGGGGCTCAGAGATGTCTTTATTTTACCCCTTATTTTACAAAGCAAGGCAGTGGAGACACAGCTTAGGTGAAATGTCCTGGCGGATGAATGGATACAGAGCCCAGCTTTTCTGACCCCCATTGTGGTGTTTTTCCCATTGTTCCACAACGGTCAGTGTCAGGCTTCAGTTGAAGCCACTAGCTTTCCTACCTTCCTTCTTGGACGCTATTGTTGGGGTAAACACCTGGATGTTACTTTGTGTCCCTGGGAATATAATATAGGGATCCTGTTTGCTCCTGGGGTGTAGCTCGGGAGTTGTCCTGATATCTCTGGGCCCTTCTTGGACCTACTCAACTGAAAGAAAATCTGTGATAGTGCTGAGATATTTCTCAAATCTTCCCAGCCCTAATCTCACCTTCTAGTATTTATGATCTAGCCATCATTCTTTGTTAATGACCAGTAATTCTTTGCAAGGCTTTGATCTGGGCACAGGGGTACAGAGATAAAACACACATCCTGGGGGCACCTGGCTGGCTCAGTCGGTAGAGCAGGTGACTCTGGATCTCGGGGTTGTGAGTTCAAGCCCCATGTTGGGGGTAGATCTTGCTCAAAAAAACCCACACACGTATTCTGTATCCTAGGAGCGTAGTCTAGTGGAGAGAATATGCAAATAAACATTCCTTAAAGTATGGTCCCCAGACTCCTTGCATTGGGAGTACAAGGAATGCTTATTAAAATATAGATTCTTAAGCCCCACTCTTGATCTGCTATTTCAGAATCTCTGGGAATTGGGCCCAAGAAACTGCATTTTAGTGTGCTCCCGAAGTGAATCTTAGGTGCTCTGAGGTTTGGCAACTATAGGAGTGAGCCCTGCAGTAAGAGTATAGTGTCATATATGATGGGGAGCACCAGGCTGGTGTTCATCTGCAGGAGGGAGGACCTCTTCTGAGGAGGCTGGGCAAGGCCCAGCTTCTGGAAGGTGTCATGAGGAATAACCAGGTGTTAGCATGTCAGGTTTAACCAGTCATTTCTCTAGAGGTGTGAATCATGCTTAATTTATCCTTTCTATAGCTCTAAATTATTCAAGTTTGCTTAAGAACATACCTGGATCGGGCAGCAAAGATGAGAGTCTGGTTGGGTGTTTTTGCCTTCCTTCTGCTTTATCTCTGCATATGATCCCCCTTCGCTCCCAGGATTAACTCCTGTCCTCTTCTAAGCCTCACACTAGCCCCGTTTCAGATCAGACTTCTATTTCGCATCAGTTAAATGGTTGGGTTTGCAAGGTTTGCCCCCTAGAGGTCTGTTAGTGCCTGGGCCTGTGGGCTGCAGTCTGCAAATGAGCGAATGAGCGTTGCCTAGGCACGTGGTCATGGTGAGCTGCTTTTCTCTTTTATTGAAAGAAGTTGGGTTATTAAGAGGGTGGGGCAGAAGGAGAAGTGGACGGTCAAATGAGATAGGACAGGGAAAACGGTAGCATTTCAGAGTCAGGGGGCCCCCCCAACATCTGGTAAGAAATCTCTCATTTTGGAGATAAAGAAGCTGAGGTTCAGAAAGATGATATGAAATGCCCAAATGACACCACCAGGCACAGCCTCCAACTCCGGGGACTAAAATTCTGGATTTCTGGTCAGTGCTTTTTCTGCTTCACTACACTGGAATGTACCTAGAGGGTTTATTATTAAAGGGATTCTTTATGAAACCCTGCAGCAATCCAGTCATTTAGTAGGGTTGAATTTTTAAATATATGCTTTTGTTTTCTTACAGTCTAGCAGACCTGGGTTTTGGAGCTCTGTCTCATGTGTTCCAGGGTTGGAATTAAAATGAGATCACATCTGTGAGAGTGCTTTGATAGGCGTAATGCTCTCCTCCAATGGTTCTCAAAGTGCGGGGCCCAGACCAGCAGCAGCTGCATCACCTGGGAGTTCGTTGGAAATGTGAATTCTCTGGCCTCATCCCAGGCTGGCTGAATCACAAACTTTGGGGGTGGAGACTGGAAATCTGTTTTTTTTTTTTTTAATTTATTTATTTGACAGAGACACAGCGAGAGAGGGAACACAAGCAGAGGGAGTGGGAGAGGGAAAAGCAGGCCTCCTGCGTAGCAGGGAGCCCGATGGTATGCGGGGCTCGATCCCAGGACCCTGGGATCATGACCTGAGCCGAAGGCAGACGCTTAACTGACTGAGCCACCCAGGTGCCCCCTGGAAATCTGTTTTAACAAGCCTTCAGGTGATTCTGTTGTCCACTCAAGTTTGAGAACCACTGTTCTGCGTCAAGAGATCAGCCTCCCGGGGCCTGTGGGACTAAGACTTTAAATACCTCCGATTTTTAGCTGACGTGGCATTTGGAGACAGAAGTAGCGGGGTTAGGTTCATAAATCTCAGATGGGATGGGTGAGATCACTTGAAAGGTTTGGCTTTTTCCTCGAAAATAAGGAAAGGCTGTGTGAGTGTGTCACACTGTTTGAGTCTAGGAACACGCTTGGAGTTTGGTTCTATCTTCAGAGCATTCTTTTCATCTCTCCTGTAAGGCAGAGTTCCCTGAACATCATTTCTCTGTGTGCTTCAGCCAGAAGCCTGTGGTTATCAGTTGGTTTAAAACTGGGCCATTAATGTTAAGATGTTTTTCTCCACTCCCATTGTCCTTTTTTTTTTTAACTTATATGAAAATAAGATACTATTTCTCTGTAGGCTTGAAGCTTCAGGATTTCCTAGTGGACAATGAAACCTTCTCTGGATTCCTGACTTACAACCTTTCTCTGCCAAGGCTTACTGTGGACAGAATGCTGGGAGCCAATGTCAGTCTCCACAAGGTGAGCTACGGATGTTCAGCTTCCTCGGTGGGGCTGATGGCAGTTACATTGTTTAAGAGTGCCTGGAAAGAAATGCATAAACCCCCATCTCGGTAATGGTGCTGAAGGAGGTTATTAACTCAAGTTCAGCATTACCCATTTTTACTTCCCTGCTCAGGTTGGCATTGCCAAATCATCCAGAGAGTGGAATGTGCAACCTGGCATCGTGGGCCAGCTGGTTGAAATAAAATTGATTTCCTGCCTATCAACTGGCGTTTGTGGATAACTCCCCCCTAAAAGAGGGTGGGGGGGATGAATTTAAGATGAGTTAAACATTTTTTTTAAAAATGTTCACAGTTCTGAGACCATAGCCGGAGTTGAGGATTATTGAACAGAGCAGCTGTCTATAAAATCTAAGACAGATTTTATTTTTTAATTTTTTTTATTTTTAAAGATTTTTTATTTATTTGACAGAGAGAGACACAGTGAGAGAGGGAACACAAGCAGGGGGAGTGGGAGAGGGAGAAGCAGGCTCTCTGCGGAGCAGGGAGCCTGATGCAGGGCTCGATCCCAGGAGCCTGGGATCATGACCTGAGCCGAAGGCAGACGTTTAACGACTGAGCCACCCAGGCGCCCCTCTAAGACAGATTTTAAAACTTAATGCTTCCTTTAACGATGGATAAGAAAAATAAATAAGGAGAAAACCAGGAAGTAATATTAGTTGTTTATATAGAATTTTAATCTTAGATTCTTAGAAAACTTCCTTTGGCATAATTAGATCTCCTAGAGCTCCTGTGCAGTGAGCAGCAGACCTGGGTTGTATGGTTATCGATTTTCAGGGAAGCTTCCCAAGTTTATTCTTTGGCAGAAAGGGGCCCTGCTTCTTTACCCTGTCTCACATCTACACACTAGCTTATCTTTACAATAAGCAGAAGTAGTGGAAATGTTTATGCCCGAAAATAAGATCTTTGCTTTACATGATGTAGAATTTTTAAAATAGAAAAATGTGCTTACTGCTTGTCCTTATGAAACTAGGAAACTATGCCTTGTGTTTACCAGTTGTATGGTTGGGAGATGGGCCAAAGGCAGCAGGCTTATGAAAACAGTTGCATTTAGCACAATTTCCATTCCCCCCTGCCAATTTCATATCAGTCGCATCAGATCAGTTTAAAATAAGGGGCATCCTGAGTGTGGAGGTGGTCCTTGCATGGTATTAGGGTCTCTCTGCAACCAGTGCTCTCAAACCCAGATACCGAAGGTAGGCTGACAGCAAGGACTACTTGGAGAAAGGAGTAAGACGGAAGTGCACTTGAATGTCTGGTAGGTGAGGACTTCGTGAAAACCACGGCAGCCTGAATGCTCTGCAATGTTAGAAAGCTACATAGGCCTGGAGAGGCTTTCGGTCCATCACTCACGCTAGGTCATACTACGGGCAGGTCAAGCTGCACGGATTTAACTTGGGGGGGGTGGGTAATAATGGGTAATACAGAATCTGCATCATCCATTCGTTCCACAAATGTTTACTGTCAGTCATGTTTCTTATCCCACAAAGTGAGCAAGAAAAGCAAGCGCCTCTTACTGAATTTGCTGTCTCATGGGTAATAAGGACCGTCTGTGAAGAAGTACAGTTTATTGAGGCCCAGGAAAGTAATTAAGTACACAAAATATGGCCAAGGAAAGGCTCTCTATGGGTTTGCTCTAATGAATGCGTAAGAATGACTTAGAACTGGCCTTCAATGAGGCCTTTTCATAAGAGGCTTGGCTTTCTGGTACTCTCCGTGGGGGCAAATAAAATGAAGAGTTCCAAATTCTGAAATTGCTTCAAAATAGTTTTCTGCATCCATGAAATATCTATACCTGTAAGTAAATAGTATGAATGCTTTTTTTTCCTAATTCAGCCCAACCCCAGTTTAACATAAGTTCCAAAATAATGAGAATGTTTTTCTCAAATAAAATAAAATAATAAAAATGGTTTCAGGAGTTTAGACTTTCAATTCCTATTTCCTGAATCAATGTGTCCCACTTTTGAGAAAAAGCGTTGGACTCAGGATTTCCCTTCACAAGGACAAGAGTGTGGGAGATGATGAGTCAAAGACAACATTCAGACTTTAAGTTTCCGGTTAGACTGTGCCTTGTTATGTTCTGAAGGTTGGTAAAGAGATCTGATGCGTTGGACTATTGCGATGATGTCCATTCTTCAAAGCTGTACTGACCTAACTTCGCATCTTTGTAACCTGGTTTTGCTTGTCTCTCTTTGCATGAAATGCTTCCAGGTATTTTTGCAAGGCTACCAGTTACATTTGACCAATCTGTGCAGTGGATCCAAATTACAGGAGGTGATTCAACTTGGTGAACCAGAAGTTTCCACGCTTTGCAGCTTGCCAAGGGAGAAACTGGATGCTGCTGAGCAAGTCCTTCGTTCCAACATGGACATCCTGAAGCCGATCCTGGTGAGTAGGCTTGCCGTGTGGAGAAGCTTCAAGGACTCATGCTTTTGGAATGTGAACATTTTCCCTGGATAACGTAACTTTGCTTTTTGTAGAAACATAGGGCTGGCCAGGAGTTTGAGAGGTAATTTAGCTCAGTGGTATCCTGTTCTTTCAAACCTTTGGGCTTTTTCCCAAAGGGTAAAAGGGGGAAGAATGAGTTGGGTATAGCTCTGAGTATAATTCTAACATCCTCTGTGCTTGTTTCAGAGAAGACCTGTTTTTTATGTGTTTTTTTTAATATATTGTCCACATTTGAGATTATTAGAGTTCATTTGAAGGAGTTCCCCAGATTTAAAAAAAAAAAGTCTCACAATCATTTCTGGGAAGATGGATATCCATTCTTGAAAGCATCTCAGCAAGGAGACACTGTAAGCTGTCATGGTGGGAAAACCTTGGAACTGGATGGGAGCACACAATAATTAGATTAATCCATGACAAAATTTCATTTACAGAAAAAAAAATTGCAACAAAGTCTGATCAGCCTGGGAATCAATAGTTCAGAGAAGCGATCCCAGAGTATATGTGTTCATTCTTAAAAAATGTGGATGAACTTGGTCATCAGAGGGTTGGGTATAGTTCCAGAATGGGTGTATTTCTTTGGATTTTCTGGGAGCTCTGGTGACATACCTCTCCAACCACATCATTTAGCATCTGGTGTTCTGGCCTCCTACTCACCAGATAGCACTCTGATTTGTTAGTAGGTTCTCTTAAAACCAGGGAAAAAGCCTTGGAAGAAGGATGTGCCTGGAAAGAGATATTCCTCATTATAATAAAAAGAAATCAGAATCCTCTGGGACTTTGTGTAGCATGAATTCTTTCTAGAGAGATCCATTATCCCAGGGGTACTAAGAAGGTCCAATTTCTGGACTCAGTGCCTGGATCACACCCTAGAAAGTGATCTTGGAAACATCTCCTATGGTCTATACACTAATGACCAAGATGTTCCTGTATCCTACTTGACTCTATGATGGTGCAGGCTTCTGCCTGAGATGAAGGTAGTAGGAAAACTATGTGAGTTCTTGGGATTTTGGTTGATGGTGAACCAGTCAGTATAAAGGGCTTAGGCCTAATGCTTAAGATCTGTTTTTGTTTTATTATACTCAGTAAAAAAAAAAAATACTGAGTTGCTTGGTTCAGTGGTCTGATTCTATTGGTTAATATTTCTATAGTATAATTTCAAATAAGATATATATTTCTGAATTGGGATGATGTTTGCAGTTCCAGAAAACTGGTCCAAGTGGCTACCTAAGCTCATTGGTGTAGACATATGTAGCCTGTTGGCATTTTTTGGGTTGTGTGACATAGAGGGCCAAAGGTTATTAGAAATAGTAGACCATTTCCTTGTAGCTATTTCCTTTTAGCTATTTTGCTCTCTTTCACTACAAGACAGAAATGTTCACCCTTTCAGCTAGAATGATGCAAATTGTGGAAATATGGGTGCTTTTAGAAGACAGAATAATTTATGTTGGTGCCCATTCATTGTTTCATTTCTGTTTAATGATTAAACACTTACTGTGTGCACAACCCAGAAAATCCCTGCACTCACATAATGTCTGGATTTCACTCCAAGTAGAATGACAGTATAGCCTTCATGATCTGACAGTCGGCAGCTTAGGTTTCAACCTGATAATCATCCCTCCCTGGTTAGGAGGGTTAGCATGATGGGGTACATGGAAATGCACCACCATCAAAACTATCAGCTACATTGCGGTCCATCCTGTTGTGGTGGTCCCTTGTAGATCAGTTGGTTCATGGCTGGGTGTTAAAGTGGCTACCATATGCTTTTTGCACATTTCTTGGCCACAGAGAGCATCTCAGGTTCTGCTCCTGCCTATTTGCTGTTGCTGAGAGCTCTCTCTCCATAAAGTCAGAAAATGAGGCTCTTAAATTAGAATAGAGTGAGTGGTCAAAATTGTTCTATGTAAAGGTGATTTTGAAGGATACCTTTGGGATGAAATGACTTCCAAACATTTTGAAATGTGACTTTTATTTACCGAGTTAAACAGGCCCTTAATTGGAGCACTGGGATTGATATTTGATTTACATTAAGCAGCCTGTTATTCCTGCCATTTGGTTGACATTTCAACATTTTCAGTGGTAGATGAATGTGACATGCGACATCGTTGGCAATGGGCAGTTAATCACACTGAGAAACACGACAGGAGCAGCAGCCAGATGTCAGGTGCAGCGTCGTGGGCAGAAAAACTGGGGTGTCAGTGTGTGTTTCTGTACCAGAGTGGATTTTCAGGAAAGACATGTTTTGAAAAATTTCTTCTTCTTTTTTTTTTTTTTTTGGTTAGCGTGGATGTTTCTCTGTTTTTCAGCCAAGAGTTATTCTCTGTCTCCTGATGACCCCTGGACAACAGCGTTTTGACAACACGGGGGGAGGTGTGGCAGAGGGGAAGGGCCGTGGGCTTGGGGTTAGCTGCGTCTGGGTTCAAACGTTCCGTCGGAAGTTTTACCAGCTGTGTGATCTTGGATAACTTGAGTGTGAGCCAGCCTCAGTTTCTTCTTCTTTTACATGCAGATAATATACTTCACCCTTTGTCATTATTGGTCATGCCTATGAAGAGCATGACACGGGACCTGGCATACATCAGGTGTTCAGTAAATAGAAATTAATCATTGATAGAAATATTTTCATGCTGAAAGCAATTGCTGGGAAGATAGAAATTCTCTTCTGCGTTAGGAATCAGTCATGCCAAGCAAAGTAGCCCTGAAGAATATTTCAGCGAAAAATTTTATTCTTTGCCTAGATGCTGTCAAGGTTTCTTACCCTGTAGATTCTTATTTATGTGTAGACCTCAATTATTTATACCTTGCGTGAAAATTAATACTGGATTTCAGAATGGTATTGCATCCTTAAAGTTCTCTGGCGTTAATAGTGGTTTCCATTCAGCATTCTCCTTTAAATTTAAAAACATATTCATTTATTGAACTATGTTTTTTTTTCCCCCATCACCGGGCTGACCCATTCGGCCCCCCCGCCTCCCCCCGAAAACCCTCAGTTTGTCTCTCAGAGTCCATAGGCTCTCATGGTTCATCTCCGCCTCCAATTTCCCCACCTTCGTTTTTCCCTTCCTATTATCTTCTTCTTATTTTTTTTTTTTTAAACATATAATGTATTGTTTCAGAGGTACAGTATGTTAAATTCATTATGGTTCTGGGCGCCTGGGTGGCTCGGTTGGGCGACTGCCTTCGGCTCAGGTCATGATCCTGGAGTCCCGCGATCGAGTCCCACATCGGGCTCCCTGCTCAGCAGGGAGTCTGCTTCTCCCTCTGACCCTCCTCCCTCTCGTGCTGTCTGTCTCTCATTCTCTCTCTCTCAAATAAATAAAATCTTTAAAAAAAATTCATTATGGTTCAGGTATGTTCTGGGAGCTGGACTCAATGGAGATCCTCACAAAAATAGTTTCTGAGGAGTGTTGAGGATAGGTCGATACAGGAAATATTATCTCCAGGTTAAATGCATTTACGAAGGAAGACTTATGTTCATAGTATTTGTACTGTTGACATAACAGCCTCTAGGAGGGGATTGTGGCTATCTAGCAGTGACTCTTTTTCTCAGGGCTCAGCAAGGTGGATTTGGCTGTTACAGTTGGCTGGGCAGGTGAACTTTCCTTTGCCTTCCTTGCGGGTCCTTCTTGAAGCAGCGCCTACCTTTCTCAGATGGAGGAGAAGTCTTTATGGGGACCTCACTCTGCTGTCCTCCAGTAACCTCCGATCTGTTTTGGACTACGAGAAGGAGCTATAACAGGACTAGCAAATTCTGTCCAGAGGGGTATGTTTGCTTCTGTTGTCAAGGTCCTTGCTGATAGTGCTGGTTTCTTATTGCTGCTGTAACAAATAACCACACCCTTAGCAGCTTAGAACAACATGAATTGATTATTTTGTAATCCTGTAGGCCAGAAGTCTGGGCACAGTGTGGTTCCCCTAGGTCTACTCCTTAGAGTCTCACGAGACTGAAATCAGAGGCTTTACAGCGCTGTTTTCCTTTTTAGAGCCTCTGAGGATGCATCTGAGGATACATCTTCTTCTGAGCTCATTCAGGTTGTGAGGTGAACTCAGTTCCTTGCATTTGTAGGACTGATGTCCCTGTTTCCTACCCGGACGTCAGCTAGAGGCTGGTTTGCTCCTAGAGGCTGCCGGCATTAATTCTCATGTTTTTGTTTTTTTTTTTTTAAATCAGAGAGTGAGCACAAGCAGGGGGAGTGGCAGGAAGCAGGATCCCTGCTGTGTAAGGAGCCCGATGTGGGACTCAATCCCAGGACCTTAGGATCATGACCTGAGCCCAAGGCAGCCGCTTAGCTGGCTGAGCCACCCAGGCGTCCCTTTAATTTTTTTTCTTTTTTTTTTTAATGAGAGAGAGAGAGAGAGAGAGAGAAAGTCCTCATGATTTTCATGTGGCCCCTCTCCAGCCACACTGGGTCGAGACCCTCCCATGCTTTAAATTTCTCTGTCTTTTCCTTCTGCCATATCTCTCTGCTTCTAGCCAGAGAAAGTTCTCTGCCTTTGTGGGCTCATGTGATTAGATTGGACTCATCTAGATAATCTAGGATCATCTCCCTATTTGAAGGTCTATAACTGTAATGATATCTGTGTAAAGTACATTTTACAGTGTGATCTAACATATTCAAGTGCCAGGGGCTAGGATGCGGACTGCTTTGGGGAAGGCACTCATCCTGCCACAAATGTCTTTTAACTGAAAAGTGTATTTCATTATGTCTTTGAAATGTTTCCTCAGTGCTCTTGGCTTTTTATTCGTCCCTCTTCGGCTCTGTACATTTTCTTGCCCATATTCTGAGAGTGACTCGAACACATAATAAACGCTACCCACTAGGGTTTTTAATGCGCAAATCGAAAACAGCAGTGACTTTTGGAAGTAGGGCATCTCTGAACAAGACGTGAGACATTCATCAACAAACTGACGAAGATTTACTGTATGTCTGCTTTGTGCCAGGTCCTGTTCTAAGGCTCCAGAGCTTCAGCCACGATCAGGGCAGACAAACACACATGGAGCTTTCACTCTAGTGGGCACTGGGAACCAGCTTCGGCACTGGGAGCCAACTTCCAGGCTGAGATTGGGAATTTGAGGGATTCTTCATAGGTTCTGGGTCCGTGGACTGAGGGCTGTCCTTCCATCCCAGTTTCCCTGATGAGCCCCCAGCAGCTCCCTCACACCAGTCTTTGCCAGCATGAGACACTGTAAGCCTGGAAAGAATGTGGGGTTAGCTAGGCTTGGGTTCTAGTCTTGGCTCACTGTTGCCAAGTGATTCGAAAATGGCGTCTGATCCTTGAGGTGGGGCAAACGGTGTCTGATCCTTGAGTCAGGAAGGACAGGCATACGGACTTATCTTTTTAGGAACAACTTGGGGACTGCACAACCATGTGTTTAGATTGTCTTGACCTCTGATGATACCTTTACCCTAAAAGGGAAAGTTCTGTTTCTGTGGAACAAAGAACTCCGTTCACATGTCCTCTGAAGCATGCAGCATATTCTTGCAAAGGCAGAACTCAGTTCATGGGACAAAGGAAGTAAAGTGAGTGGTGCCCTGAGGTCCCCAGAAGACCAGTGATCTCACAGCTGGGCTCTGTGTAGATTGAAGGAACAGATAGAGAAGGAGGGAACAAAGTCGTCATTGTCTTGCACGCTCTTTGTTTAGCATCTTCTTGATCTTTAGACAAAGGCTTAGAATACAGAGGGGCTTGGCTCATTCCTTTTTGGGGCTACATACTTCAGCTTATCCCATGCAACCCTTAAAGCGTTTGTATGAATATTTTGTAGGAGAAAATAGTTGCTTTTCTCCTCCTGCCATAAAAGTCAGACATTTTTGGTAAGTATCAGGTTTTGTTTGGTGTTGTTTGATTGTACTGCCCACCTGTTTACAGCATATGCTTTTATCAGGCAGTCCATTGCGATCCTTATCATTTGGTAAATGGTAGAATGACACACCTCAGGGATTTACTCTTAAGACTGTGTCTTTGGGGGCACGTGGGTGGCTCAATCGGTTAAGCGTCTGCCTTCAGCTCAAGTCCTGATCCTGGGGCCCTGGGATGGAGTCCTGCATGGGGCTCTCTGCTCAGCAGGGAGCCTGCTTCTCCCTCAGCCTGCTGATCCCGCTGCTTGTGCGCTCTCTCTCTCTCTGTCAAATAAATAAATTAAAAAATCTTAAAAAAAGACTAATTCCTATAGGAAAAGGGGCGCACACAACTGGAGATAAATTGGTGAATTAAACAGAGTGTTAATATGACTTACTCTACTCCATCTGTATAGACATTTCTGCAGACTCTTCCTTGAAAAGTGCTATTTCTTAAATTAAGGTTTAGGTTTGATTTTGGTCCTGAATTATGTGGTAGTAGATATATTAAACTGTGTTTAAAAAGAGAAAAAAAGTTGGGGCACTTGGGTGGTGCCGTCATGTTAATCCTCTGACTCTTGGCCAAGGTCATGATCTCAGGGTCTTGAGATTGAGCCCTGTATCGGGCTCCACACTCAGCGTGGAGTCTGCTCAGGGTTCTCACTCCTTCTCCCTCTGCCCCTGTCCCCTGAGCACTCTCTCTTTCTCAAATAAGTCAATAAATCTTTCTAAAAAAAAAACAAAAAAGTATTTTTTAATTGCATTAAACACATAAAATTTAAACGTTAAATTTAAATTGTTGAATTGTTTTTAAAAGATTAGTACCTCCCTCCGACATGAGTTTTATAGTTCCCTACTTTAGTAAGAAATATTAAAATATTCCTCAAAGGAAAACTTCATTGTCATGTGAGTCATTGGGAAGAGGTAAGATGTCTTCTGGGTGGCAGTAGTCTTTGTACCTGGTATCTGGCTTATTTATTTTCCATTTGAGCTAAAACATAAAATCTTAGCCTTCAGTTGGATTTTCTGAATATGGGCAAAGTGAAGTAGAGACTTTTAGCCTATTTTGAGAGTAAGGGAAGTTTGAAATGTCCTAATGCACACCTTGTAACATGTATTCACGGGGGAAAATAAAATTGTGCATTATATTGAAAATCCTATTCAAATGTATATGTGTCCACATTATTTAGTAGTAGAGTCCCTGAAAAATTTGGATGGGGATAAGATTTTTGTAAATTGAAAAGAGTTTTCAATTACATTTCATTTCACAGATGTTCTGTCTTCTATTTCTATTTGGCTGTGGCTTCTCAATGCATTAGTAATCTCTCCCAGTCTTTATTTTATAGTGATCGTGTATAAACAAACACTTAAATTAACTCATTCAGCAAATACTGAGCCCTGATCTGTGCCATGCACGGGTCTAGGGGGGCAGTGGCGAGCAACAGCTTTCTTTGTTTCCCTGCTGGTGGGCAATGGATGGGACAGACCAGAAAAAGGAGCAGAAGCATTCTCTGCTGGGTGTTGTGTAGGCCTAACCCACACTAACTAACCCAGTCTTTGAGGATCAGGAAAGAAGCATCTGTTAAGTTGGGACCTAAAGAATAAAGTTTAGTCAAGTAAAGAGCAGGGAGGAGAATGTTCCAGGACCTGGCTTGTGTATGGGGTACAGAGTGAGGAGAGAAACTGAAGGTGGTATTTAGGGGAACCGCACATGATGGAGTGGTTCAGAGTGGAGCAGATATATATGGGGAGTTAGACGGTAGAAAGAACAGTAAGACAGGACGCTGTGGAGGTGACCACAGGTTAGTAGAGGCAAACTTTCAGGAGCTGTGTTAGGCCCTTGGGCCTTATTCTTTAGAGCAAGGGCACCCACTGAAAGGCTCCAGAGGGTGAGTGACTCGATGAGGTGAATTTGAATGACCTTTGAAGCAGGACTCACACCAATTCATCTCTTGCCCTCCTGAGGTGTTTCTCTCTTGCTTTTGGTTTTTCTTCCACACACATTTACTGGGCGCCTAGTTATTCTGTACCAGGAACTATGTTGGATGCTGAGTTGAAATCAAACACCGGCTCAGAAATTAAAGTCAAATTGACTTGACTAGGTTACCGCCTTTTTAGTTTTCAATCTTTTACAATTTAGTTAAGCTAGTAGAATAGAAAGACTATAATGAAATCATCTGTTAGACCCCCCCCCCCAAAATGGGGCACAATGGCCTTTGTCATTCTAGGGCCAGCGCTCCAGAATGTCATACTCTTAGGCAGTGTTGCCATGTTGTGATTAACACACTTTGCAGAAATTGGCAGGAGCCTTTTGGGTAATATAATATGCATTTGTCTATCCTTCCTGTAATGTTATTACAGTATTTAGTTATCTAAAATTATTGCATCATAAATGAATTCTGGTTAGCTTAACGTAGGTCATGTAGTCCCTCACTAAAGGTTTTGTCTTCACTGCTTTGCCCTCTTTCTTCATACAAGAAAATCACTTGCCTCCTGTGGTCAACAGGGACCCATGTGAGTTCATAGCCAAGGGAATGTTTTTGTTTTGGAAAAATAATAGGAATTCCAAACTGTAGATTGTTTACTGGAACTCTTCGGAAATACTGGTTGGCAAGCTTGGCCTTCCTTTGTCAAGTATTAGCAGGAGACCACAGTTAATACTAGGTGCAGGCACGTGGTTCTCAGACCTCCTTTTATGGCCCAGTTTCAGGGCATGTTTCCTGGGGTTAATTTTATTCAGGGAACTTCCGCATCTTTCGGATCAGATCTGTAGTCAAGCCAACTTACACTCTTGACCCTTCTTCCACTTCTGCCCGCTTTGCTTCCTTTCCTCCTCTCTCCCTCTTTTATCTTTCATTTAGTTAAAAAGTATGAACTAGTGAAAACTTACGACAAGGCACAGGGACTAACATAAAGAACACCCTTGTCCCGTCATCCGTCGTTCACCTTGCTTGCTTCCGATTCTTTTTAAGAAGTAAAACATTACAGGTATTGTCAGTGCCATCCTGTGGCACTGTGTACATCCCCCTCTCTTTCCCTCAGAGACCGTCACGATCCTGGGGCTGCATGCTTTCTGCTTCATACCATATAGATGTATTTGCATTCT
Organism: Zalophus californianus; assembly: GCF_009762305.2. Taxonomy (NCBI): domain Eukaryota; kingdom Metazoa; phylum Chordata; class Mammalia; order Carnivora; family Otariidae; genus Zalophus; species Zalophus californianus. The sequence goes on from NC_045607.1 coordinate 27,546,704, forward strand.
GTTAATAACAGTATACCCTATTGGTTTGTAGGTGTTCACATCGTATAAATGCGTATATTGATCTGCAACTTGTCTTTTTCAGTCCATATCATGTTGTTGAGATTTATCAGTATTAAACACGTGGCATCTGATTCATTTTAACTGCTACATGGTATTTCCTTTATATACTGAAATTTAAAAAAATCCGTTCTTCAGTCTCTGGCTTATTTTTTCACATTGTTTATGGTGTCTTTTGGTGCATCGTTTCTACTTTTAAAAAGCTCAAGTCATTTTTTCCACCTTGGTTTGGACTTTTTATATTTTAAGAAGGCCTCCCCTACCCCAAGTTCATAAAGACATCTTCTCCTATATATTTGCAACTTTCATTTTTTACTTTGAGCTCTGTAATCTGCCAAGAACCTAATTTTGTATAGTGGTGTGAGATGGAAAACTTTCTAATTTTTCTTACATGAACAACTAGTCCCAGCAACAGTAATTGAATAGCCCATCTTTTCCCCATGAATTTGTTTTTTTTTCTTTTCCTTTTTTTTCCCCCCCATGAATTTGTAATATTTAGTTTGCAGATTCTCCTCAGTCTCTTCTCTATATTTTATAACATCCAAGCACAGAAAAGTAAAATGAAGTCTTGAGCAAAATATCTGGATACCCTGAGCTTTAAACAATGCTGAAGGTGAATTGTTTTTTGTCTTTTTTTTTTAACCCTGTCATGTCAGCCCACACCTGTGTGTAACTCCAACACATCTTTGAAAATGAAAGTTTATTTGTATTGACAATAGGTTGCAAATACTTATGTTCATGAATACTGAGCACTTAATCTCATACAACAGTTAGTGTAAAAAGGGATCCTAAAAAGGACCTTGATTGTCCTACCTATTACTTATGGATGGCTTTAGCCAATGTTCCTCTTAGAGACCAAAACCTGAGTTAGAAGCAAACCAGAGCTCAGACTATTGACAATAACTATATGATGTGGTATTGCATTTGTGTCTGAATATGTGAAAGTCTGATATCCACGGTAAATATGATGAAGTCCTTATATTTATGTCTGTGGTCAGCTGTGGTGTTCATGGGTTAAACAGTCATGCAGTGCGTGTGTGGAGCTTTGCTGAATTGTGTAGCTTTTAAAACAAGAAGAATAAGCCTGCCTCAAAGGTTAAGACATTTAAGTTGAAAAACCTGAAGGGAAAATCAGTACCTATGAAAGTTTAAATTCATTCAGATGAGGAAGGCATCATCTGAGAACAGTATGAACTGCTGATTGATTAGTACCCTTCAGGGGAGAGGTGACTGCAAATGGTGACAACAGGCCAAGTCTCTGAAACCAGCTAAGACTTGGCCTTCGGCACTTGGTGGCTGTGAACTCAGTCGGTGGGCCGTTCTGGCCGCACATGCATTGTGCACCACCTCCGATCCCAGTCGAGCCGGGTGAACGGCTTGGCCTATCTTCAGTGCTTCACCATCCAAAGCAGACAGCGTTGTGTTGACCAGAATGCACAACCAGCCACCTTCGTGCAAAGCAGGCTGTGAAAAAGAGGCATGAACGTTGTCCAAGGGGCTGTGGCTTAGTGGTTCTCAAACTTCTCTGTGCAAAAAAAAACCCCCGAGGCTTCTTGGCTCACATGCCTCGCTTCTGAATCAGTAGGTCTCCGAGGGCTGGGAGGCTGCACGCTTAACAAACACGGCAGCTGGTGCTGGTGCAAGAGCTTTGAGACCACACTGTAGCCACGGAAGCTGCTCCTTTACACGCGTCTGCCATGGTTTTGGTTGTTGTCAAGGGCAATTGGTGCCATTTAAATTTAATATTTCCTCTTTGTAGATTCACTTCTTTTGCTTAATAAACTTAGAAAAGAAATTCTCTCTCTACTGTAAACGTAAAAAATCAATATCATTATAAAGAGATTGCATATGCATTAAGGTGAGTGTGTGTGTGCATACACACGTGTGTATGTATGTAGGCATAGATGTACACACATACCTAAACGTGGTGATGATTTTTCCTTTCAGTCTTTCGATTTAAATGTCAACCTTGGGACAAGTTTATATGTGTGCATGTGTGATACAAATTACATCTGTAGTTATATTTCATCCACCGATCATTACTTACCATAAGTATATATTTCATCTGCTTAATATTTTTTGTTTCACAGTTTTGCAAACAGGGAAAGGTGGGCCTTAGGGAGGAAAGGTGCATTCATTTCAAGCCTTCAGGAATTAGGTCTTAGTCTTGCACCGAAGAGGGTTTCTAATGTTAGAAATAGCACACTGGGAGTGGCTGATGGGCTTTGAGATGACAACTCTAGCTCTCTGCTCAGTGGAGGGAGGCCGCCTCGACAGGAGAAACAGTTCTTCGAGAGCTAGCCAAGAAACGGAAGGGAGGATGGATGTTTTTTCAAGAACTAGAAAGCCCTTCAGTTTTGGTAGTAAACTTTTGGTGAAGGGAAGAGGAAGGCAGGGGTGACATTGCTGAGAACTGTGAAGGCTCACTGTGTGCCAGGTGCTGTGTGAGATGCTCTGCACACATCCTCTCATTCAGCGTTCTTGACACCGCCAGCCCATGTGCACGCCACGAACGCTGATGCATTGAGCCATTTGCCCAGGGGTCTGTAGCCACCCCGGGTCCCCATAATCGGAGAAGAGGGGACAGAGTGACAACAATCATCAGAATCTTATTTCCATTAAGACTTTATTAAAAAAAATGGATTAACTACTAAAGTTTAAACTGTGGAAAAGGACATTCAGTTAATTTGGCGTTCTTTTGTTTTGCTGCACAATTCTGAGTGTGCGTCATCTTGTGAGCCTGATGGAAGCATAGAAACACTTTACCTCCCATGCCTTCCAATGAAGACCTCTCAGTTTGTTAGTTTTCTTCTTGTAGGTTCTGTAGAGTCAACTCTTAATGTGCTAACCTTTAGTGATGATGTAAACCTGTAGTAAGAAAGTGAAAAACCAAAAATCTCCCTCTTGTTTCTGCTCGTGATTACTTAATGGAATCATCGTTAACAATCTGTGAGTTGCATCACCGAGACCTACTTGAGTATAGTGGTTAAGGGTAATCAGAGGCCCATCTGAAGACGGGGAGTGTGGGAAAGGTGGACCCTGGGGAGTAAGCCGCTCTAGGAGAGCTCATAAGTCAGGCTGGACAGATTCTTTCATAGACCCTTTAGACAGATTGTATCAGGAATGTACATTCAGGATTTGGCTTGGATATTATGATGATCATTATGATACTAACTTTTAATCTGTATTTGGAGTTCTTTTTATTTTATTTTTTATTTATTTTTTTTAAAGTAAGCTCCACACCTAGTGTGGAGCCCAACAGGGGACTTGAACTCATGACCTTGAGATCAAGACCTGAGCTGAGATCAAGGGTGGGCCCCTTAACTTACTGAGCCACCCAGGTGCCCCTGGAGTCCTACCTATTTATCTATCAATCTCGATCTCTCTTTTTTTATTTATTAAGATTTTATTTATTAGAGATATGACAGAGATACCGAGAGAGAGCATGAGTGGAAAGGAGAGAGAAGCAGGATTCCCAGTGGGCAGGGAGTCCAGTGCAGGTGGGGCTTGATCCCAGGACCCTGAGATCGTGACCTGAGTCAAAGGTAGCCACTTAACCAACTGAGCCACCCAGGTGCCCTCCTCCCCTGGAGTTCTTTTTAAAGAAAAATCTCCCCAGCTGCTAGTTCTGAGATAATGATGAGCTCTGTCCACTTCCAGCTGTTTTCCACATAGTCTGTATTATGATTTCATAACATTTCTTGATACAAGACAAATAGCAAAATAGCCCAGGCTTGGGGCGCCTGGGTGGCTCCGTCATTTAAGTATCCAACTCTTAATTTCAGCTAATGTCATGATCTCTGGGTCGTGGGATCAAGCCCCGCATCAGGTTCCACGCTCAGCACGGAGTCTGCTTGAGTTTTGCTCCCTCTGTTCCTCCCCTTGCTCGTGCTCTCTCTCTAAAATACATAAATATATCTTAAAAAAAAAGCCCAGCCTTCTCTAGATTAAAGAGGTATCTGATATATTAAATAAAATGATGCCCATAGAAGCGCCAAGGAAATACGGGTTTTCCCAGAAACTGTTTTTTTCTATTTAACAAATAAAAATGATGAAACTAACCCTGTATCTTTTTCTTTTTGGAAGCCTGAAAACTCAGAACCCAAATTTGAGGCTCCTCAGCTCTTGTAATTCTGGCTTCAGGGTCCATGCATCATTGTTATTTTTCTTTTCTAGGGCAGGCTTTCTGCCCTAACTTATCTTTTCCTTGGGCCCAATTAATTATTTTTTTTTATATTTGCTGTGAAACTAGGTAGCATATAACAGCAATTAAATATACACACGAGTAAATATAAAGATCTGACTAAAAGTAGATACAAAAATAAGCGTTCTGTATTAAGTTTCCAGTGTGAGTGCTGGCTTGAGCAGAATGAGTGAGAATTTCTCCTTTCCATGCTTTTGGCAGCTTTAAACTTTACATAGTCTTCCTTTCTTGTGAGCCATTACAAACTTGTTTTTCAGGGTCATTCCTCTGTTGCCCATCTTGCAGACAGAGTTGGGAATTTGTCATCAGAGTTGCATTGGAGACACACACACACTCCCCCCACCCCCACAGCATGAGATGGTTTTATCTGTTGCATATCAAATAATTTTAAATATATATTTCTACACTATTTAAAAGCATTCGTTAGAGGATTAGTAATTCTTATCTAAAACAACCTGCAGACTGGCAGTTAGAATAATTTTAGTGTCTTATTTTGGTTAGGAGTGGGTTTCTTGTCTTTTAAACACAAGATTGTGAACAGTTTTAATTGTTTATTTTCAGTAAAGATTTCAGGTTTACAGTTGAGCTTAGAAACAAAGTATTTTTTTCTCATTCCAGAGGGAACTAAACTCTACATCTCCCTTCCTGAATAAGGAACTGGTTAAAGCTACAGAAACTTTGCTGGATAGTCTCGGGACTTTGGCCCAAGAGGTAAGTTGTGTCTTTCAGCACCAGGAGGCAGACCATCCACTCTGACTTTTTCTCTACCCCGAGTGTGGCTTAGGGGGTCCTTTTGATTTGAATGTTACGTGACGCATAAAATCAATTTTAGAAGCATCCATGAACTTAAAAATCATCTGATCTGAGCTCCTTCCTTTAGAGATGAAGAAACCAAGATGCAGAGATGTCTCAGAGCTAATTAGTTGTGGCTGAAGTCCCGGTACCTAATCTAGAACTTTCTCCCAGTGTTACCCTCTGACCCCAGCAAGGCTGGTCTTTTTTTTTTTTTTTTTTAAGATTTTATTCATTTATTTGAGAGAGAGAGAGAGCACATGAGATGGGGGAGGGTCAGAGGGAGAAGCAGACTCCCTGCTGAGCAGGGAGCCCGATGCGGGACTCGATTCCGGGACTCCAGGATCATGACCTGAGCCGAAGGCAGTTGCTTAACCAACTGAGCCACCCAGGCACCCCCGCAAGGCCGGTCTTTTTACCAGAACGTTTGTTTGCTAACTAAAGAGGATGGCGTATAGCCCCAATTCAGACCTTCCCCTGTAAACACCTGGCCTCTGACATTCGCCTTTGGGAATGCCATTTCTTGATGAACATTAAGTCGTGTTTGCCTTTTGGGTCTGCATGTTGACAAATGTATCAGAATAACTTTATATGCACAAGATCAGGGGGGCCTGTGGGTGCTGGCAAAAGCAGTTAACCTTTTCTCTGCCTGGCGGCCGGCGTGTGACATACATAACACCCAACCTTGTTGCAGGTTAGACTTGGAGAAGAGGAGCTGTTTGGAGCCCAGTGTATAAGGAGCTGAGCCAGGGGGCGGCCGTCAGAAATAGTCAGGCCTAAATGTCCAGGACAGTGGATAGGAATAATGTTCTCAGCCTTGGTCCTGCCTTTTTTGAATCATTTCTCTAAATCATTTTTTGGTATTTGCTTTATTTTTCTCAAATACCAAAATTCAGTTTTCCGAGAATAAAAGTATTGTACGTCCATGATGGGAAGTGCAGAGCATTTGGAAAACACGGAGATTAAGCCCTGTTGACAGTTTGGCGTATTGCATTTAGTTCAGTTTTCTTTTTTCTTTGAATTCTGCTCATGGGTGTCTGACTAAAGAGGCGTGTGTTTTGGGTCCTTTTCGGGAGAAGTCCTTTCCAGCCTGCCATTTGTTATTCTGCTTGTGAATGCTGGTGACCTTTAGGTAGGTGCAGAAGCTGGGTCACCTGGGGCTCTTCCAGAAAGAAAAACAGAAACTGACCTGCAAGTCCATAGCCGTTGCTCGAGGGTCCTGTTAGTGGGCACCGGCGTACCCTTGTCCTCTCCCAGCTTTCCTCCTAGCCTTAGAGCAAGCAGAGCGGAGACTGTGACGTGGGAGGGTGTCTCTAAATTTAGGGTCTGGGTACAGTGTTTTCTCTTACATCACTGGTCTGCCTTTTGTCCAGGGTAAGACAAATAATTGAAAGCATGTGATGTTCCCATTGCTGATGAGGCAGAAAGTCTCCACTGAGCCATGTATCATTTTTCTTGGCAGCTGCTGCTCTGTGCCCTGCTTGCTCCCTGGGCCAGGGCAAGCAAGGGCCACCCAGTGCTCTGGTGGAACACCTTCAAGTAACCATGACCATGAGTTACTTATTGTCAAACTTGCTATTTTCCTGAGACAGATGGGGAGAAGATAAATAAATGCACATGTGTATCTGTTCAGTGTTTGAAAGAAAGTTGGATGTTTTGACCAAAGCATCACCCTTGAAAGGAAAAGGGAGCTAACAGTTTCTGAGGCCCTCCCCCGATTCATGCAGTTTCACCCCATTTCTCTGTATTGTTCACATGACAAATGTGAGTGGGTCTTATTCTGCCCATTTTACAGATGGCACGGAGGCTCAGAAGAGTGGGACTCACAATCATCTAGGTAGTTAGTTGGCAAAAACTAGGATTTGAACCCAGGACTGTTGGACTACAAACCCCATGTTCTTGCTGCCAGAGCCTACTTTTTGTGTGATGAACTCTGGTGGAAACTAGACTAGACTAGAAAGGATACTCTTCAAAGAAGGAAATGCGAATTAACAAGGCCTGGCAGTTGGGTAGAAGTGGGGACTTTAGGAACCAGATGAGTGAAAGCTGCGTGAGCTCCACCTCTGGCTGACAGGGAAGGTGTGCCTGATGAGACAGGGAAGGCAGGACGGGGAGCCCATCTCTCCAGCCCCTACCAGGTCCCTGACATTGCTAGATGGTGGGGTCTCAGAAGCGAGCACACTAGCTTTCCTGTTCTCGTGGGGCTTGCATGGTGGGAGATAGAAATAAACAGGTCAGCATATAATGTGCTGAAGAAAAATAAAGCAGGGTAAGAAGGATAGAGGGTGTGAGGTATTGTTTCAACGGGGTGATGAGAGGAGTCCTCTCTGACGAGGTGACAGTTGAACCTGAAGAAATGACCATATATTGTCCACTCCAAGCAGGAACAGATACAAAGACACCGATGTAGGGTATGATGAAGGAAGGTATTTAAAGACCCGGGAAGGAGGATGGTGTGGCCAGAACAGAGGGAGCAAGGGAAAGGGTGCTGGGAGCTGAGGTCGGAGAGGGAGGTGAGCACCGTGCAGGCCTGGTAAGGCTGGATTTAAGCCGAGCAAGATGGGAAGCCAGTGGGGGGTTGGAGCACAGGGTATATGATGTGACCTAGAGTATGAGACTGTTTACAGTTTGGCTGTTAAATTGGGAAGAGACTAAGGTTGGGGCACGGGAAGAAGGGGGCCATTGCAGTGTCTTGAGAAAGTAGTCAGCCAGCCATTCAGTTGCTCCACAGATGATTATCAAACACCGTCTTCCGTGGGCTGGAGGACAAATGGCCACCCTTCCCTGTGAGTGGGAGTGCTTCACACTGAGCTGAGGTGTAGAAAAATGAGTAGGAGTTCACCCCAAGACAGGTGCTGGGAAGAGCCAACAGTTTGGAATAACTCCATCATTCTGGTGCCTCTGTCCAAAGATAAACTGGTTTTATGTGGGAAGAAGTTTGTTCTTTCGGTTGGGGGCTGGTGGTAGTGAGGCAGCCTGTGGAAAGAGAAGTGAGTGGCTCTCACTTACTGTCATTAAAACATCTCCAGTGCTGCTTACCCACCAACAGAAGGAAAGGTGGTCTGGCTACCTCTGCCCTCCCTGTTCAGATACCTCATCCAGGTGATGAAAAGATAAAGTAAGGAAAAGCTAGCCACCCAATTCTGTTCTTGTACCATATGTCAGATGCTCCCTCTGAGGGAGAAATGTTTGTGACCTCTGACCTACCCCTGGAGTGCCTGGTTTCCCCCTGGAGGCAGAAGGCAAAGTCAGGATCTACAGTATCAAGGAGCATGTGACCCAAAAGAACCAGAAGGCTGAGATGGAAAACTGGGCACACGGTTTCAGAATCTAGGGCTTCTACAGGGCGTGGGCAGGGCCCCTGGGTCTCTCCCCTCTGCCCTCCATGGCTCAGTCTTTCGGGTGGTGAGAACATGCAGTGACATTTCAAGGAATGTAGAGATTTATTACTGATTTATTGTGAAATGTGTAGAAATGCAAAGTGCTTGATAAGTAATGATAAGAACAGTTGGGCCAAGAATTCTACGAGGTGCTGGAGCGAATTAATCTATGAGATGAAGCGCTGGTTGGGTGTAAGTCACAGACACGGCCCGTAGCTGCTGGGACGTGGGACTCATCCTGTGCAGGGCTTTCTCTTCTATTCCATGTGATTTACTCTGCCCCATGCTCTGTTGAGCTTCATCGTCTTGGCGAGAAGTTGGGCCCTCAGACAAGTGACTGTTGTAAGGCTGGCAGCAAATGAGACACGTCACTGGGATGCAGCCCTGGGTCTCACACGTTAACGCTTCTTGTATTGTCGAACACCTCACTGAGACCAGGATGGGCACTTCACACACGCTCCTTTCCCTCCCAGGGGCAGAGGCGTCCTCAGTTCCCAAGGGGAAGTTTAAGGTGTTTTAGAAATAAGGACGTGCTCTAGGGTGTGAGCAGTTCCTGACGGCTGTGTATGAACACAGTGGCTGTTCAGAGAAAGCCTTCTCTTCCATCAACCAGAAGATAATCCAAATGAAATAAAGCCCATCACCGGGGGCTCCACTGACTTCTGGTTTGTGCTTCTCAATCTTTAATTTGCATAGGGATCACTTGGGTGTCTTGTGAAAATGCAGATTTGAATTGTGGTTGGATAGATCTGCGCCTTGCCCATAACTCCCCTGCTGGTCCCAGGACCACCAACGGAGTAGCGGTGTTCTGGCAATCCCATTGCAAGGCTCAGAGAACAGGACACAGTCTGTTCTGGGGTGTGGTTCTGGAGAGGGCAAGAAAATAAGCTGCTGCTTTCTCTCTTTCCCCCACCCTCGTGACACCCTCTTTTCCTCCTTCCCTCCCTTTTTCCTCCCGATCCTGGGCACCAGCTGTTCAGCATGAACAGCTGGAGCGACATGCGGCAGGAGGTCATGTTCCTGACCAATGTGAACAGCTCCAGCTCGTCCACCCAGATATACCAAGCTGTGTCCCGCATCGTCTGTGGCCATCCCGAGGGCGGGGGCCTGAAGATCAAGTCCCTCAACTGGTACGAGGACAACAACTACAAAGCTCTCTTTGGCGGCAACGGCACGGATGAAGATGCTGACAGCTTTTATGACAATTCTACAAGTGAGTGTCTCCGTAGACAGAGGCCCCGGGCGGCCGGCCGGCCTCAGCCCCCCTTAGTGCTAGCCTGGGTCCCGTGTCCCCCCTCCCTCATGTTTACCCCTGTCCCCACATTTTATAGGCTCAGCAAGGTTAAGTGACTTGATCAGAGCCACACCGTAGCGAATCCACAAGAGCCGGGGTTAAGCCCGGATCTGCCTGGCCCCGTGCTTTTTTTTCCCCCGTAAACCATATGGCCTCTGAGACAGCTGTTAATGTGGTGTGTGTACCATCAGACTCAGGCATTTGATCTGCTGTTTGTTTTTGGTGCTTAGCTGCAAGGTGGTGTTAAAGAACCTTGTAACTCCATATCTGCTTCTCACACTTGGGCAGTTTCGTGGGGATGTGTGTTCTGTGTCTGGTGGCAGCAAGGGCCAATGTTACAGTTTTAGACAATGGCATCCTTTTCCTTGAAAACATGATGCAAGTGAGCCTTTCTTCATTTCCAACCGCAGGTGTCTCTTTCAGACACCAAGTGAGGTAGCTTTTTATGCATTACTGTAACACAAGAACCTTTTATTCTTTTCGGGAGTAAAGCACTCCAGACGTAGCAGGTTGCTTTGCAAGCCTGAAGGGGATGGCATTAGAGGCAGTTTTCTGAAATGCTCTCCGCTCCACTTCCTCACTTGCAAGCCAACCCAGGGGAACCTTCACTTGCAAAGCAGATATAACTATGAGCAAATTTTTTTTTTTAATATATCCTCTCTGCAGCATATAGAGGATGCTTGCCATCTAAAAAACCCAAAATGAATTTTTTTTAAAAAAATTCAGGAATCCTTCTGGATAGCCAAACCTCATTGTCTGTCATAACTTTGGATTTTTCCTTTAGGAATTTTTATTACATATATTGCATATACTTGTGATGAGACCTGTTAAAGGGAAATGTTTTATTTTAGCCCGAAAACTAAAATCTAAATTCAGCTCTCTGTTCTCAATGAAAACAAATTGGCAAGCTGACATGAGACTATGAATCTAGAGTTATGCAGGTATGTGCACAGTAAAAACATTTTTCTAGATCCTCTCGGTTGTGAGTTATCCCTCATCAGTGTTATAATAAGCTCCGATTACTTGCCAAGCATTGTTGTAGGGGCTGTATAGATAACATCTGTTAATCCTCACCACATCTCTGCCAAGTACAGAGTAACTTTATTTTTACAGAGGAGCAAACTGAGGCTCACACAAGTGAAGTTATTTGTTACGTAGCTATTAATAAGTGGTGGAACTGGGATTTGAACCCAGGACTGTTTGGCTAGCTCCAAAGCCCTTGTTAGTTCCTACAAGTATATGACCGTGCATATGAATATCTGCCTTTTGTCTTCTTCATAGCTCCTTATTGCAATGATCTGATGAAGAATTTGGAGTCCAGTCCTCTTTCCCGCATCATATGGAAAGCTCTCAAGCCTCTGCTTGTTGGGAAGATCCTGTATACACCTGACACTCCAGCCACAAGACAGGTTATGGCCGAGGTAAGCTGCACAGGCCTAGAAATCCCTCTCCAGAATCCTCCTAGAGTTATGGGCAAAAAAGTGAAGGTGGCTTTAAATGGATTATATCGATTATGCTCATGGCTCTTTGGGGTTTCCAAAGAGGGAGAACCGCAAGTGTAGCCCAGGCCAGAGCTGACTGTGGAGGGCCAGCTCTCCAGCCTTGGGTATTTGAATCATAGCTGCAGGCACTTCTTAGGGATGGGGAAAGACTGGAAACAGCGATGGAGCATCTCGTCAGGGGGCAGCTGAATGTCTCATGGCCCTGTCTCTCTCCTTTTTTCCTGCTGCCTTTGGGCCCGCAACTGACTCCAGGTGAATAAGACCTTTCAGGAACTGGCCGTGTTTCATGATGTGCAAGGCATGTGGGAAGAGCTCAGCCCCAAGATCTGGACCTTCATGGAGAGTAACCCGGAAATGGACCTTGTTCGGGTGAGCGTCCCTCGGATTACTGTGTGCCTGCTTGATGCTAGAGAGGGGAGCTTCTGGTCACTTTCCCAGAGGTGACTGAGATGGGAATTTTTACATTTAACCAGGATAGATGTAGTAAGCACAGCTCCAGCTGCCGGGGATGGTGCACAGATAATGCTTTCATGCACACCTGCATCCATGTGTCTGGTGGTCAAAAGTCCGTTTTCCAAGAAACTTAGTGAGGGTTGGTGTTGGTGATTGTAGGCCCCTGCCTATTGTCATTTCTGGTCCTGAAGCCAACCATGCATCTTATTTAGCCTTCCTGTATCTTGGTAGGTCTCGACACAGATGTGGGGGCAAAGGCCTGGCTCCTGGCTCCCGAGGCAGCCACCATTAAGGTGTGGAGGGGAATTGCCCTGAGTGCTTCTGAGCCACTTGAAAGGGATAAGTGCTCTAGAGACAATTGGGATTCAAAAGCGGAGGAGTCTGAGCAAGAACAGAATGTTTCCTCTGTATGAGCCTGAGTGCCATTTAATCACATCATCCCTGCCTTGGGCTGAGTCAGAGAATCATTAGACTATTTCCTATCTCCATGGTGAGGGAGGCCTCTTTCTTTTGTTTCTGCTGCCATTAAGAAGCAGGAATGGATTTTACCAGGTTTCTTGTCTTGACACCTCATTGATCAGAGAGGGCAGCTGGGTTTTAGAGGCGGTGCCTGCTTGGAAGGTGCTCTCCCAGGCTTAGGATTCCCCCTTGATGCCCTGGGGGTGGGGGTGGGGTGAGAAGTGCGATACCCAGGGGGCCTTCCAGTGATGGGAAAGCTGGAGTCACCTTTTTGCTCTAGTCCTGTTCCGTATGCAGAATTCTTAAATTGGGGCCTTTAAAAACGAAGGGACTTGGATGAGAAAGACATGAACAATAATTTGCATGGATATATGGAATAATTCCTGACTAGTAATAACAACTCATGCCCTTCAAGTATGGCTCTCTGTTGGGCTCCGGTATCTCCTCTAGAAGGGATTCACGTGACCCAGCCGTGCACTGCGCCGTAGACGTAAGGTGTGGTCTTGGGCCTCTTCTTCCTGGTCCTGTTCTTGGAATCTGATTTTTACTTGTTCGATGTCTTCTCCTTCTGTGTCTCAGAAGATTGTGAGGGGTCCTGTTGAAGAGACTCCACGTGTTTTGGTCTGTAGGCAGATAGATGTTTCCCCTACTCTACTGATCAATTGATTTAAAAAAAAGATTTAAGATTTTTATTTATTTATTTTTTAAGTAATCTCTGTACCCAGCGTGGGGCTTGAACTCACAACCCCAAGATCAAGTCACATGCTCCGCCAACTGAGTCAACCAGGTGTCCCTTATTTTAAAATTTTTAATTGAAGTATAGTTGACATATAATATTAGCTGCTTCCCCTACTCTTAAGTGGAGAGTTTGGCTTGGATGCTCCAGCAGCTCCTAGCTCCCGGTGTTTAGAGGACAAAGCTCTTATAAACATGGCCATGGCATTCGTTAGTAATTCTGCTGGCAGAACCCAGGATGTGCAATAGGAAATGTAGGAACTGTGGCTGGGGAGGAAGGCATGGCACATAGTTTGGAGGGCCTTGTGTGTGAAACCAAGAACTTTTACTTTAAGCTCTGGGGGACCATGAACAAGTTTTAAGCAACGAGAGATCCAGATACATTAATCTGATACGTCAGGTGGATTGAAGTACGGAAAGATGGAAGACAGAGACCAGAGTGGAGACTAGCCAAGTGGGGGGCCAAGGCTTCCGCAGGTGGTGAAGCCTGGTGGCTGCTTGATTGTGGAGGGGGAAAGATTTCTAGCAGGAGGATGGTGGGGATGTCCAGTAGGCCAATGGGTACTGAGGCCCGGAGGGCAGGGAGGTGTGGTTCAGCTGGAGACACTGACTCAGGGCTCCTCAGTCTGTGGGTGGAAGTTGAAGGGGCCTCCTCAGCTGCTCTCTTTTCTCTCTGAAGTAGTGTTCCTCTAAGTCCACAAGCTCGGGCTGCTCAGTCCTCTACCCCCTACAGCCTCGTGTCTGGTGTGTGAGGTGATGCCTGAGGCTTCTGCTTCTTTGGGGGTAGCTCTTGTGTTCCTTTCTTTTTTCAGCTTTATTAAAGTATAATTGACAAAGAATTGTATATACTTAAGCTGTACAACATGTTTTGATATACCTTGTGAAATGATCAACACAATCAAGCTAATCAATATATCTCTCACCTCACAAAGTAGCCTCATAGCAAAGTTCAAGTATACAGCATTACTTTTTTAAGATTTACTTATTAGAGAGAGCACGTGAGCAGGGATGGGGCAGAGGGGGAGGGAGAGGGGTAAGCAGACTCCATCCACACTGAGTGCTGAGCCTGACACCGGGCTCGATCCCAGGACCTGGAGACCATGACCCCAGCCGAATACCAGCTTCGGACGCTCAACCGACGAGCCACCCAGGCGCCCCGGCAGCACAGCGTTGTTAACGACGGGCACTGTGCTGCGCGTTAGATCTCCGGAACTTAGCTCACGTTGCGTAACTGAAACTCCGCACCCTTTGACCTCCCCGTTTCCCTCACTCCCAGCCGCTGGCAACCACCATTCTGCTTTGTGGTAGCTCTTATCTTTCTGCTGTTTCCAGCTGTGTCTACGTGCACTGCGCCACCCCCCAGATTGGGAGGCACTTCTCTGTTGCGTCACGAAGCCCACTGACACTACACTGTTCTCCTTTCTGAGCTGCTCTTTTTCTCCGTTATCGCAAGACCCTGCTTTCTCCCTGCTTTCACTTCTGAGGGTGATCTTAGGTGTCTTAATCCCCTCAAGTACCCTGGAATGGCCGTGTGATCAGTGGTCTCACTGGACACATCTTTCTGGTCTTGCCGCCTTCCTGAACCATATTGCTCAAAGCCACATGGGGCGGAGCAGGCCTCACCCCAAACGCCATGTGTCTTCATTTAGCTCTTACTTGTTCCAAAGAAAGCCATGTCGGAATTGCTAACCCATACCCCTGTGAACTTTTATGAGGTAAAAATTTGTATCTGTTAACGAAAATACTTAACGTGTCTTACTGATGATAGTATAAATTGTTACTCCCTTTAGGAAAGCAATTTGGGATGAAAATTGCAGGAGCCATAAAGAAAAGGGCTATCCTCTGAATCTCCATGCTGTACACCGTCAGGGATGTACCTTACAGAAATAATTTTAAAGACAGAAGTCACTGTATGAGAGGAAATGTTATTACTATAATAATTGCTATTGTGAGAAATTAGAAATAAGCTAAATTCTTAGCAGTATGGGAATAGTTAATGAAATTATAGTATATATACTCTATAAAACCATTATGATCCCATTAAAATAATAAATATGAAGCCACATGGGGGAAAAACTTAAATTGTTACTGGAAATAAGACGGATTTAAAAAATTAGCAGTGTTTGCCTCCTTAGAGATTCCATTTCAGTAGAACCAGAATTTCATCTCTCCCCTTGAAGCTGTGACAGGTGTTACACCTGCTTCTCCTTTTCCATGAGCTGAGTTGGAGGCTAACCCACTTTTCTGGCAGCACCTGTGCAGGTTTCTGCCCCAGCCCTCCGGATCTACTGGTTGAACACCAGATTAGTTTGTCCTTCTCTTCCATGATGACTCATATGGGAAACCAACCAGCCAGGAAACAAGACATGAAAGATAGGCCTCTTCTGCATCACAACCCATGCATCCTGCAATTTTACTTGGTTTTATCGCAGCAGCGTGTTCCCAAACTAAACAGCACAAGTGGGTTTGTCTTAATTTAGTCTAGAGATAAGGTGTTTATGAGGAGTCATCAGCTTGAGTCTCAAAAGAGGAAGACGATACAATGCGGGGGGGGGGAAGGTACGGTAGAATCAGAGTCCATGTTCATACCCTGGCTTTGCTGCGTATTAGCTGTGTGACCTTATGTTAGGGACTTGACCTTTCTGAACCTTTTTCCTCATCTGTAAAAATGGGAACTTCTGGACAGATCTTCCTCATGGAGTTGGGTGAGGTAAAACATACAAATGATCTAATATAAAAATTGTGCAGACTAAGTATGATCATTGTTGTTCCTGCAGTTGATACTATTAAGCTAGGCTGGAAACATGGACTCTGGATTCAGACTAGTCTGACTGAGTCTCAGCTCCATGTCGGTTAGCATTATGACTCAGCCTTGGTTAAAATCATACTTTAAAAAAAAAATTTTTTTTTTAAGATTTTATTTATTTGAGAGAGAGAGAACACAAGAGGCGGGTAGGGTCAGAGGGAAAAGCAGACACCTTGCTGAGCAGGGAGTCCGACGTGGGACTCGATCCTGGGACTCCAGGATCATGACCTGAGCCGAAGGCAGTCACTTAACTGACTGAGCCACCCAGGCGCCCCCATACTTTTTTTTTTTCAACCTTAGTATTCTTACCTATAAAATGAGAACACTGTTACCTACCTCACAGTTTTCTGTGAAGATATAAAAAAGAGACAACATATATAAAAAGGTTAGGTTTCGTAAATCCTATAAGACTTAGGATCTAGACTGATATGGTGTTTATTGATTGTACTTTCTCGTTGGGATGGCAGACACTGTTGGACAGCAGAAGCAATGACCACTTTTGGGAACAGCAGTTGGATGGCTTAGACTGGACTGCCAAAGATATCCTGGCATTTCTGGCCAAGCACCCAGAGGACGTCCAGTCTGCTAACGGCTCTGTGTACACCTGGAGAGAAGCTTTCAATGAGACTGACCAGGCAATCCAGACCATCTCTCGCTTCATGGAGGTGAGAATCTGTCCCATGGATCATTTAGAAGAGTCTTTGGCTTCTTTCTCGGAGGTGGTGCAATAAGGTTTGGATTGGAGGAAAGTTTAGAAATAATGTGTAGTCTTATTTCCAGTAGTATCCTTCAAACCTAATATAGGGCTTGGTGTACGGAAGGCACTCCTAAATGTTAGTTGTATGACTGAATGAGTGAATAAACAGACCTAACTCTAGCTTTATTCTCTCTGACTGAGAAGTGTTTCTGTCCATTATCTTCTAGGTTTTCCCAAGGTTTCATAGCTCGATACCTAATGTCAAGAAAGCATGCCCTTAAAAAGGCTTTATTTATGAAGTTTATCTAAGAACTAATAGGATACATTATATTTTAAAAATCTAGTTTTAAAAATTATGTGACTTAAGGGACAAACAAGGGTTGTTTTTTTTGTTTGGTTGGTTTTTTTGTCTGCTTATTTGGTTAGTTAATGATTCAAAATTGCCAAGAAAACAGAGGAAAAGGAGGTGTGATCCTTGTTTTAACCTCTTTCCCTCCACAAAAATCCATATAAGTAGCTTATCTCTACATACTTCTAGCATTTCTCTTAAATTGTAGTTAAGAAACAAAAGGATCCGGTCTCAGTTGAATATTGGAAAATGACTTCGGAGAGAGGGTGAGGGTAAAAATGTCACGCAGTTAGCACGTCCCTCTTAGGACAGAGCCTGCCTTGGGCACTGCGTGTGTTCCTGGCCCCCAGCGTTCTCATGAAGGCTCTTCTTCCATCAGTGTGTCAACCTGAATAAGCTCGAACCGGTAGCAACAGAAGTCCGGCTCATCAGCAAGTCCATGGAGCTGCTGGACGAGCGGAAGTTCTGGGCCGGTATCGTGTTCACCGGAATCACTCCTGACAGTGTGGAGTTGCCCCGTCACGTCAAGTACAAGATCCGAATGGACATTGACAATGTGGAGAGGACAAATAAAATCAAGGATGGGTGAGTTCAGTCTCCCCACACCAGCCAGTTTGGGGGAAGTCAAGAGCAGCTGAAATGACTAGAGGCACTTTGTTTTAAGTAATAATTTGGTAGAAATTTCACCCCAAAATAACTCCAACTGGTGGCATGATTTTGGTGAAAGTGGCACATTCATTGCTAGAGACAGTTATTTCAGAGGTCCTAAAATAATCATCTTTTGAGTCAGCATTTCTGCTCAGGAGAATTAATCCCATGGCATTAAATCAACAGGCAGAAAAGAAGAAATAAAGGCTTTAGGCTTCCTGTGCTAGAATTGTCCATTTTTACAAAAAGGGGCAAACAGCTAGTAAAAAGGGGAATGATTAAGCAAATTTTGGTATGTCCACTTGATGCAACGTTAGGTAGCCAAGGAAGGGGAGAAAAACCAAACCAACATTCTGGTGGTGGTATGCTCATTCTCATTATGTCTTTTTAAAAAATATGTGATTTCACTCTTGTGGAATATGAGAAACAGCACAGAGGATCATTGGGGAGGGGAGGGAAAACTGAATGGGAAGTCATCATAGAGGGAGACAAACCAGGAGAGACTCTTAACTACAGGGAACAAACTGAGGGTTGCTAGAGGGAAGGGGGGTGGGGGGATGGGGTAATTGGGTGATGGGCATTAGGGAGGGCACATGATGTAATGAGCACTGGGTGTTATGTGCAACTGATGAATCATTGAACTCTACATCTGAAACTAATGATGTATTATATGTTGGGTAATTGAATTTAAATTAAAATAAATGAATAAATTAAAAAATAAAAATATGTGCACAACTGAGACCATAAAATAAGATATAAATATATAAGATGAAAATAGGGGCTCTGTCATGGTGGTGGAATTACGGGTGATTGGCTTTTTTTGATGTACGGTTCTAAGGAATATTTAGTCACTTGTGGTTTGGTTTTAGGTACTGGGACCCCGGTCCTCGGGCTGACCCCTTTGAGGATATGCGGTACGTCTGGGGGGGCTTTGCCTACTTACAAGATGTGGTGGAACAGGCGATCATCAGGGTGCTGACGGGCACCGAGAAGAAAACTGGTGTCTATGTGCAGCAGATGCCCTACCCCTGTTATGTCGATGACATGTAAGTTTACCACTGAGCCGCCATCTTCACGGCACTGGGTAGCGCTGTCCCCAGAGACAGTACCTACGCATATATACTTATACACACGTGTGCACATACATCCAAAGGAGGATATAGGATGCTTTGATTTCATGTATTTTACATGTGTGTTGATACAAAAAAATGTTTTTTGAAATTCAGTGAAGATTTTAGGAAATAAGATGCCAGGTGTAGGTCGTTGATGGTTCCAGTCACATCATGGACACACATGTGCACATCCTGGAATCCTCCCTCCTTTTTCATCTGTAGTTACCAGTGCTTCTATTTTTTTTACATACCCTGCCCTTTTGGTCAAAGTTTACTCAGTCTGCAAATTTCCAATGTGTCGTGACAAACACATGCAAGCACTTACGCACACATACGTCCCCCAAACACAGAAACGGTGATCTAGATCTATAAAAGCTGCCTCCAGGTCCATTTGTCCACTTACTCTTTGTAAGTGGTAAACTGCATTTTGAAACAATCTAAATAAAACTGAACAAGGCCTTTTTATCTTGGACTTCAGATAATCTTTCGGTGCTTAGTCACTAAGCTGACAAGATCTCCTTGTGGTAATGGTGCTTTTGGATCTAATGATTTTTTTTTTTTGAGAGAGAGAGAGAGAGAGACAGAGGGAGCAGGGGAGGGGGGGCAGAGGGAGAGAGAGAGAATCTTAAGTAGGCTCCACCCGGGTGTGGGGGCTTGATCCCATGACCCTGAGATCATGACCTGAGCCGAAACTAAGAGTCAGGTGCTGAACGACTGAACCACCCAGGCGCCCCTCTAGTGATTTCTTGTGAGAGAGCATGGGCAGAGATGTAGTTGTTGCAGGCCTCTGAGATATGTAATGTCTCTTCCAAATTCTGGAAATTCTCTCGTTCTCCATTGTGGTGTATGTGTGTAGGGATCAGAGTGTAGAAGGAGTGGGGTTCTCTTATATTTGTTCTATGCTTTGCACTGAGCACCTGTTTCCTTGCGTGGCTCGCTCTAGCTTTTCCAAGTCACCCTGAATTATCTTGTTTTTCACCTTCAAAAAGATTAGCCAGAGTTTTCCAAAGACCCCCCTCAGCCAAGATTTACTCTAGAAAGGACGTCTTAAGATGAGAACAGGAGGGGAGCTTAGCGGCATTAAGGGCCTCTGCCTGTTGTCACATAGCTGGTAAGTGCCTGAGTAGTAAAGCTGGGACTTGGGCCTGGGTTCCAGGGTCCAGATTCTGTGTCCCTTTTACTTCATGGCCCACTGCCTTTCCTATTCCAGTTTGGAATCTGAAATATGACAAGAGCTGCCTGAAGTCTGTATCTGCATTATCTGTGATAAAAGTTGAGCCAAGGCAATAGGGACGTGACCTTGGAGAAGTTCAGCTCTCCTGAGAGAAGGAGTTGGTTTTTTGGTTTTTGTTTTAGTACTTTAAAGTAACCCACACCTCACAGTTATCTAGTGACTAAAGCAGGCCCCAAAGAAATTCTACTTGGCAGCACTTTGTTGGTCTATCTGTTAATGCTACATTGTGCTCCTCATGAAGCGTTTGATAACCTGTGCATTTTGGAGTCCGGAGAGCCTGCCCCTCGTTCACTCGGTCTTGGGGCTTCCTCTCGCACACAGGCCCTGGAGGCACAGGCCTCCGAGCCTGAATCTCACTCCCTGTAATTCTCCTCCGCCCTTCCCTGGGGCCTCCAGCTTCCTGCGGGTGATGAGCCGGTCCATGCCCCTGTTCATGACGCTGGCCTGGATCTACTCCGTGGCTGTGATCATCAAGGGCATCGTGTATGAGAAGGAGGCGCGGCTGAAGGAGACCATGCGCATCATGGGCCTGGACAACGGCATCCTGTGGTTCAGCTGGTTCATCAGTAGCCTCATTCCTCTGCTTGTGAGCGCCGGCCTGCTTGTGGTGATTCTGAAAGTAAGGCTGCCACCCCGGCTCCCTGCTGCCTGGGGACTCCTAAACAGCCCAACACAGGCTGTGAGGAGAAAAGCAAAGATTACTTGGGAGGGAAGGGGTCAGACATGTCTTTTCCTGCAGTTTCCTTATTCTGTATTTGGGGAGAGCGAGAGTGACTTGCCCAGGGTCAACCCAGCTGGCTAGCGGCTGAGCAGGGCTAGAACCCAGGGCTCTTGCTTCCCATGTAGGCACACACTTAACTGTGCCATGACGTCTGCTGGGCAGTGGTTCGTGGCAGCATCTGAGGGCTGTTCATTTCCTTAGATGTGTTGGGTGGTGATTCTGCCAGAATTTCTGAAAACCATAATCAGAGGATACATATTGTTGCAGGTTAGGTTTTTCTGGAAGCAGGGGCTGAGAGAGTTTGGCGCGGGGCTTATTATTTGGCATCAACATCTGTGGAAGGGATGGGGAATGCGCAGGTTTGAGCATGGGAAGGAGCTGTGAGATGCAGTGCACGGCCAACCCCACAGGCACTCGGGACCATATACAGCTCGCCGGAATTGTGCCTCATTGAGCTGAGCTGTCCAGCCCCAAGGCCTCCCTCCCTGACACCCCAGACCCCGGGCCCCTCGGTCAGTCATTGGAATCACGAGCCCCGGGGCCAGGCAGCTTTGTGTGGCTGTGACAGACCCAGAGGAGGTTGACATCTAGAGGTTGTCTGCTGCGGCAGCTGGGTAGCACGTTCCCCCTTCAAGGGGACCCCGGGCAGTGCTGTTCTGTGCCACCCTATATGTTAATAGGTTTATGTGCTAATCTCCTTTCCTTACAGTGATTTGTTTTAAGGAGGCATCATGTAAAAAAAATGTTTTCAAAGAGGGGAGTATAAAGGGTGAGGAACTAATATTTAGGTTAATACTAGCTACTGTTAATACAAATGAGCTCTTAGCTGATTGCCAGGCACTGTTTAAAGCACATTCACCTGTGCTTTCTGATTATATCCTCACTAACCCATTTAACATATAAGGAAATGAGGCCAAGGAAGGTTAAGGGCTTCCCCGAGGTCACCCAGCAGTATGACAGAGCGGCTCTTGCTAAAATCAACCCCTGCTCGTGCTCTGATACCTGACTGCAAGGGTGGAGCTCCGTGGTAGGGGTGGTGATCCTGTGGCTGGGGTGGTGGTCCTGTGGCTGGCGGGGAAGAGCCGCTCTGGGACCACGTGCTGGCTAGTCCTCCTCAGACACACCCAGATGAACTGGCTGGAGATAGACTTGAAAGGCCCACAGAATTTGGGTGATTGTGGGAATGCAGAATCCATGGCAGGTCATCAAGGGGGAGAATAAGATTTCCTGGCCCTTTTCCATGACCTTTGGAGGGAGAAGTCCTATCGGATGCTGTCGCCCACGGTTCTTTTTTGGTGCTGAGAGTCCTGGTCCTTAGAAAAGGAGACATCAGGTAACAGTATTTCTTGGAGAACCAAAGAACAAAATTGTCCATTGAGTTGAGCCTTGATGAATTTCAGTCCCAGACTCTTCTCTTCCTGCCTCCACTCTTACTAGGCTGTGTGGTCTCTGGGTAGTCGTCATCCTCACTTAGGCTTCAGTTTCCTGATCAGAACAGTGAGCAGCTCTGCTCCTCCCTGTTATCTCTCAGATGAGTATGAATAAACTCTTCTTCCCATAGATCATGCGAGGACGTGTGTGCTTGTTGAGGCAGCACATTTAATAGGTCTCTTCCTTCCCAGTTAGGAAACCTGCTGCCCTACAGTGACCCCAGCGTGGTGTTTGTCTTTCTGTCCGTGTTCGCCGTGGTGACCATCCTGCAGTGTTTCCTGATCAGCACACTCTTCTCCAGAGCCAACCTGGCGGCAGCCTGTGGGGGCATCATCTACTTCATTCTCTACCTGCCCTACGTGCTGTGTGTGGCATGGCAAGACTATGTGGGCTTCACGCTCAAGATCTTCGTGGTGAGGAACCACCCCTGGGTAGTAACTGCATGCCCAGCGGCCCCTCGTGCTTCACCTCCCCTTGCAGTCCAAGCTGAGAACGGGAAATGAGTGTGTGTGTCTTTGTGTTGGGGGAGGTGCAGGATTGCTGAACCTTTGGGGCATCTTTGGAAGCATAAAATTCTAAAAGTTTTACTCTCTGTCATGCATGCATTTCTGAAACGCGTGTGCATAGTGAGGGGTTATAAGTAGAATCCTTTCCTATGCTGCTAGTGAACCCACTCCCCTCGAGGGATCTGTAGGTGAACACTTCCATATCTTGTAATTGATCCATTTTGCAAATTCAAATTTCTCTAGGTGGAATTTATATTAGAAGTGCCAGATAATGAGAGACAAGGAGATGGATAAGTTGACTTTTGCCTCTTTCTCACAGAGCCTGCTGTCTCCTGTGGCTTTTGGGTTTGGCTGTGAGTACTTTGCCCTTTTTGAGGAGCAGGGCATTGGGGTGCAGTGGGACAACCTGTTTGAGAGCCCCATGGAGGAAGATGGCTTCAACCTCACCATTTCAGTCTCCATGATGCTGTTCGACACCTTCCTCTATGGAGTGATGACGTGGTACATCGAGGCTGTCTTTCCAGGTACATGGAGCTTCCACACAGCTTTAGCCATCAGCTGGGGAAAATGTAATTTCTAGCTGCCAAGCTCTGCCCTGTCTGTGGTGGAATTTCTGTAGGGCCTGGGGCTCCCCGGAAAGTGGCTAGGGCTTTAGCCCTAAAGACTAGGATTGTAAATCTCCTTGACCAAGACCTGCCGTGGACGCATTTTGATACAGAACAAATTCTAAGAGAGTGAGGTTTAACTTTTTCTGCTTCCCCTGGTTTTCCTCTAAGGGAGTATATGTGGAATATTCATTACCTCTACTTGGGCTTCCTGCATTGATACGCAATTTTGTATCCTCCGGATCTGGGTTCAGATTCTGAGTCCTTCATTTACTGTCTGAGTGACCTCAGTAGGCTACTATCCCTCAGTTTCTTCATCTGTAAAATGAGTGGCTGATAACCTGCCTCGGGGGGTTGTTTGAATGCATAGTAGGTCTCAGCAGGTGTGAGCTCCCACTACCCCCCACCTCCATCCCAGGGTGGTGTCACCTCCAGATGCTGTGTCAAGGAGGGAGTAGTTCTGGCTGGGACACCTCGGGAATGCTAGGATGTTGCTGTGCTTGGCTTCCATCTTGGTTTTTATCTTTGCTTGCAGGCCAGTATGGAATCCCCAGGCCCTGGTATTTTCCTTGCACCAAATCCTACTGGTTCGGTGAGGAAAGTGAGGAGAAGAGCCACCCTGGTTCCAGCCAGAAGGGAGTATCAGAAAGTAAGTGCTGTCGACCTGCCCTTCCCTTAGCCTAAGTGCTGTTGCCCCCACTGACTGTCAGGGACAAAGGATGGCTTTAGCCCTTTAGAGAGTCTGAAACCACTCTAGGAGCAAAGAAACCAAACGCAATGCATCTCTCCAAATTCTCCCATGCCATTTTTGTCCAGTGCTATTGTCGACTTATTGGGGAGTCACTCTCTTGGTTCCTGAGGGCCATTGCCTTTGTTTTCTTGGCTTCTAGGAAAGAGACCCCTAATATCTATACATTCACCCCCCCCACCCCCGCAACACACACTTTTTATGATAAATTAACAGCTAAGAAGAGGGGGTAAAGACAGCTGTGATTGAAGAACCATAACCTCGCTGCCCGCCTCGTCATGGTGATGGAAATACGAGCCTGTGTAGGCTGCCACTAAGTGGCTGTCAGAGCTCAGCCTGTGCTTCTTGATGTTCTCACCCTTCATTATCCAGAGCCCTAATCCTCTCCTGGCTCCTGACTGTAGGTGGAGGTGCCCACAGTTTAGCAAAGGCTCTCTGCCTTCTGGGCCGTTTGCTCTGGTTCTTGGAGAGAAACTGTCTTTGTGTTCAGTGTGGCTTCCTAAGTACTTATGAAGCCCTTTCCTGCGGATCTCTTCTGTGCCTTCACCTGGTTGCCGGTGGAAAAGTCTGCTGTTCCTTAGGCATACTAGACAACCTACAGCCGGCCCTTGCCCACTGTCCCAGCCTCTCCTGCTCTTCCTACTCTTCTTGCCCAGTCTCCTCTTTACGCCAAGCTTCTGTGTCAGTCTCCTAGGACACGTTCTGTTCTTCCACACCCCCATGCCTTTGTACGTACTCTGTCCTCTCACAGGAGAACCCTTTCTCTGACTTGCCTGCCTTCCTCCTCCTTCCTCGAGATCTAGTTCTGTACCTCATCCCTGAGTAGTCCTTCTAGAATCCCAAGTAGTCAGTCGGTTCCTCCTCTAAGATGGCATGGCATTGAAAAACAAACAAACAAAAGGCCTTTCTATTTAAAATAATTATAGACTGGGCGCCTGGGTGGCTCAGTTGGTTAGGCGACTGCCTTCGGCTCAGGTCACGATCCTGGAGTCCCGGGTTCGAGTCCCGCATCGGGTTCCCTGCTCAGCAGGGAGTCTGCTTCTCTCTCTGACCCTCCCCCCTCTCATGTGCTCTCTCTCTCTCTCTCATATTCTCTCTCTCAAGTGAATAAATAAAATCTTTAAAAAAAAAAAAGAATTATAGACTCATGGATGTTGCAAAAAAAATAGTATTGGGAGGTTTCCCTTGTGCCTTTCATTTCCATTTCTCCCGATGGTAACACCTTGCATAACTACAGCACAATATCAAAACCATGACATTGACACTGGTATAATGTGTAGACCTTCTTCAGATTGTAGAGTTTTACATGTACTCATTCACGTGTGTGTATTTAGTTCTGTGCACTTTGTCACGTGGAGACTCATGTAATCACCAGCTCAGTCAAGACGCAGAACTCTTCCATCCACACAGACTCCCTTATTCTGCCCCTTGAAACCCACCACCACCACCCCCCTTCCTCTCCAGTCCCTGATACCTGTCAGCCACTACTCTGTTCTCCACATGGTATTTCCAGAATGTGATATAAATGGAACCATATAGTATGGAACATTTTGAGGTTGGCTTTTTGTCACTCAGCATTATTCCCTTGAGATCCATCCAAGCTGTGATGCGTATCAGCAGTTCACTCCTTTCCATTGCTGAGTTGTGTTCCACGGGCTGGGTACTCCACAGTTCTACGGCATTTTTAGATGTGTTTTTTAAACTGCTTTTCGCCTCCTGTATTTTGATTGCTTGTCAAGTCTTTTTCTCCCAATAGACTGTGAATGTTCCTTTATCAGCGAATTCCCATCACCAACACTCCTGCCCAAACAGGCCCTAAATAAATGTCTGCCTGAGAAACCAGAAGTATGCGTGGAGAGAGGACAGCTGTGGGAGTTCGGGCCCCGCCGCCATGTCTTTGTGCCCCACTCGTCGGTATTTGCCGTGGTTCATGCCCATCCTCTGTCTCCTGTCTCCTGACAGTCTGCGTGGAGGAGGAGCCCACACACCTGAAGCTGGGCGTGTCCATTCAGAACCTGATGAAGGTTTACCGGGATGGCATGAAGGTGGCTGTCGATGGCCTGGCCTTGAATTTCTATGAGGGCCAGATCACCTCCTTCCTGGGCCACAATGGAGCTGGGAAGACCACCACCATGTAAGAAGAGGGTGTGGCTGTCAGAATCGGCTGCGGGCGGGTTCCGTAGCGCAGTTAGAAGTCAGGACGCAAGGGCATTGCGTTGGTCACTGGGACAAGGGCAGCGCTGGGGAAGAGTTGACGAATGTAAGATACTATCTCATCACAGGGTGCTTTCCCCATGGCTGGTTTTGGCTAGATATCTCCTGGTGACCTTTCCCATTTAGAACCCTGGGAGCCCTCCTGGTCACCTTTCCCATTTGGTTCTCAGAATTCTGCACTGTTCCTGGGACCCTAAGGCTGTAACAGCTCCGAGAAAGGGTCTCCTTTTGAGCTGGTTTGGTTAGAACTATGAAGCAAGGATGCGGGGAGATTGGATATGTTGGAGGGAAGTAGTGATTTGCAGGAGCTCTGTCGCTAAGGAGGTGTGAGACCTGGCCATGTGACTGCCCTTTCTGGGACCTACAGGGACCTATAAAGACCTTATGATGGGTGGCTTCACGAGGGAGAATGGGCCATATACACGAGAGTTAGCCTCAGTGACTTTTGGTGTGGTCCCTCAACTGTTGCCAAAGGTGTATCTTTAGGGATGATGACTTTCTCCTGTAAACCTTTTTCTTTCTTTTTTTTTTGGTTAACGCAAAATCAATATATGAACATTGCAGGTAATTTTTTAAAAGGCGCACAAAAATCCTACTGCCGGACACCGAAATGATTTTTATCTCTGAATAACTTCTTCTGGTTTGTCCAATTTTCATGGACATGATTTTGGACTTACAAAGTGTATGTTTCAAACTGTACTTTTCATGGCAAATTGGAATCATTTAAAAATGCTTGTCCTGATAATGCCCTTTCCAACACTTAGGCCCATTCCTGGTTACCCACGAAAGCAAAGACTTGTTTGCTTTGTAGGGGGTCACTTCGGGTCTGTTAGGAAGGAATGGGGGTGTAGGGGGGTTGATGCCTCTGCTGCAGGTGCCTGGGCTCTGCGGCCTGGCATGGAACATTTCCGGGGGAATGGGGATAACACTGACTCTTGCACTTGTAAATTTTTGTCTTCAGGTCAATCCTGACTGGGTTGTTCCCTCCCACCTCGGGCACTGCCTACATTCTGGGAAAAGACATTCGCTTTGAGATGAGCACCATCCGGCAGAACCTGGGGGTCTGCCCCCAGCATAACGTGCTGTTTGACGTGTGAGTACCAGCAGCATTCTGAGAAGCAGACCCTCCCTGGATGTGTGTCATGAGTCGCGGGCGGAGGGGGACTCAAGCATTCTGCCTTCTGTGGGGGCGGCGGGTCTCACCTCCTTGCACAGTGAGACCCGGTCGTCCTTCCGTTTCAGGAAAAGTAGGAGGCGATTGTTGGGCGAGAGATGTCCCATCAGTCCAGCTGGTGGGTGAGGGTGTGGGAAAGGGTGCTCTCCATTACTGACACTTCAGAGGGCCACTTAGCCCGTCCGCTCTCCCGTCACACTCCTCCCTGACACCAGCTGCAGCTCTTAGGCCCAGACTTGGCAGTGCCTTGGGGCCCTTGTCACGATGGCCCAGCATTTCCTGCTCAAGACATTGCTTCCATTCAGGTGGGCCTGTCAGCAATTCAGGCCCCCGAGGGAGCCCTCGTAGTGGAGCAGAGAAAGACCTGGGCTCTGTGACCGTGGGCAAGGACTTCTCCCCTTCTGGACCCCTGTCTGCTCTTCCCGAGAGTGAGCAGCTCAGGCTCATGTCCTCCACAGGGGCCTCCTTTCTTGCACAGTCTGAGCTCCTGGAGGGGCTCCTCCAGGTGAATGCCGAGCCAGCTTCTCGGTTGATTATGGGGTGGGTCCTTTGAGGACCTGGATTGAAAGTTGCAACTGCCTGATGTATGGTGGCCAGGCCTGCTGGGAATAGGCTGGAAGGGACTGGTCACATGTCAGCTTCGGCTTCTTCAGCAGCTCCGGTGGTTGCTTACGGTTGTTCTGTCTTGATTCTTCCTGTTATTTTTCAGAAGTTGAGATAGTTAGAAAAGGTCAGGGCGGGGGGCGGGCAGTGGAAACGTGCCTATTTTCTTCTGTTGTGGGTCAGGGAGCACTGTGTTCTGATGCAGCCCGTGGGGTGCAGAGCTGACGTGCCCTTCTTTCCCCAGGCTGACTGTGGAAGAACACATCTGGTTCTATGCACGGCTGAAGGGGCTCTCGGAGAAGCACGTGAAGGCAGAGCTGGAGCAGATGGCCTTGGATGTTGGTTTGCCACCCAGCAAACTGAAAAGCAAAACAAGTCAGCTGTCAGGTGAGTCCCCCCTCCCCCCCCGCCCCCAGCACACATGCACGTACGCACGAGAAAGGACAGCTGTCCCAGTGTCCCAGTGCGGGGGTGGGTGGGTAAGTCAGAAATGTGTCCCTGGTTTGTCCCCAGGTGGGTGCCTCTGATCATCTCTCAACGCCTCTGCCTTCGCTGTCTGGGGCCGGTCCTGGAACATCTCTCTCTCTCTCTCTCTCTCTCTCTCTCTCTCTCTCTCATAGGTGGAATGAAGAGAAAGCTGTCTGTGGCTTTGGCCTTTGTTGGGGGATCCAAGGTTGTCATTCTGGACGAGCCCACAGCCGGCGTGGACCCTTACTCCCGCAGGGGAATATGGGAGCTCCTGCTGAAATATCGACAAGGTAGCTGATGTGTGTTTATTTTGAGGGAGGGAAGGATGCAGGGCTCTTGAGACGTGTGGTTGTAGCTGTGGCTCATGGCTGTTCTTGACAGAGCAGCAGAATTGCTTCTCAAGAATGTGGGACTTCTTTTCTTAGAGCTCTGTGCTCACCCGGGGTCTGGATGTAGAAGGAAGGCCTGGTTTACAAGAAACTTAACATGTATGCCCTTCGTTATCTAGGGGCTGGCAAGAAGAGAACTGGGGATAAAGGGCATGGTCCCCAGAGCTACTTCTAGCATAGAGCTTGGACATGTCCATTATAACTGTGTTCCCCTCTAGACCGATGGCTGAGAACAGAAGCTATGGCTTTGTTCATCTCTGTCCCCACCATGGTACACGATATATACTTTGGAGCCAGCCAGTTCCAGCTGGCCCTGAGACCTTGGAAAAGTCATTTAACTTGTCTCCGTTTCTTTACCTACAATAACAGCAGTGCCTGCCTCATAGAAGCTTTAGTGAAATGAGAATGCATGCAGACCACCTAGCACCCTGCCTGGCGTGTGGCAGATTCCCAAACGAATGTCCCTGTTCTGATTTCTGTGAGGATGGCTTTGCCACACAGGCTTCCAGATTCTTTTGCCTCGGTGACCCCTGCTGATAGATCTGTAGTTCCGGCTGCTTCAGTCATTGAGAACCAGTAGGCCTCACTTGTCCCATGGCCTTGTGTTTGTGCCTGGCAGGCCGCACCATTATTCTCTCCACACACCACATGGATGAGGCAGACATCTTGGGGGACAGGATTGCCATCATCTCCCATGGGAAGCTGTGCTGTGTGGGCTCCTCCCTGTTTCTGAAGAACCAGCTGGGAACAGGCTACTACCTGACCCTGGTTAAGAAGGATGTGGAATCCTCCCTCAGTTCCTGCAGAAATAGCAGTAGCACTGTGTCATACCTGAAAAAGGTGAGTTGTATTTTCAGTGCTGGGCTGGCGCTGGGCTTGTTGGCCGGGAGCGGCTTGTCCACTGGCTTGTCCATGTCCCCCCCACTCTGCCGCATGGGGGTCACCATCTCCCTTTGGAATCACATCATACTTCCTGTGTGGAATGCTCAGCTCAGGACACATCAGTTCCTGCAGTGAGAGTGTGGTTGGATCCCACTTCCTTCTTCCTGTGGAGACACAGTGAGTGATAGAGAAGGTCCTTAGGGGCCTTTATTAGAGCGAAGAAAAAAGACTTGCCAGGAGTGACGAGCCCTAGCTGCAGAATGCTCTGTCATTCCTGCTCATTCCCTTTGAATCTCATTGAGCTTAACTTCTAAACTGCAAAACAGCATATATTTATTGAACACTGATTTCATGGCGGACGCTCCACCCTAGCAGATTCTGGGCATAAAAGAAAATGACAGTACTAGTTAATTTTTTTGCAGCATCATTATCATTTATAAACTTTTCTTTTTTTTTTTTTTTAACTTCCTTCATCTCAAAGTGCAGAACAACAGTGGGAGGGAGGTGTTGTGATTATTATCTCAGATTAGGGAAATGAGGCTTGTAGGTCAGCGAGCAGGTAAGTAACAGAGGTGGTACCAGAACCCGATAACCAGGTAGGTTTTCCTCTGTTCCACCATGCATGCCTGAGATTCATTTGTGTGCTGAAACCAGTGGCACCTAAAACATTTGCATCCCAGCCTTCACCTCCTATCTGCTTATTTATCTTTTAACTAGTGCCTGTTACCTAAAGTGTGGTCTGAGGACCAGCAGCATCGGGATTACTTGGGAGCTTGTTAGAAATGCAGAAACACGGGCCCAGCTCTCAGACTCACTAAATCAGAATCTGCATTTTAACAAGGTCCCCTGGTGGCTCAACATAAGTCAAGGCTTGAGAGGCACCAAGCCAGGCGACCAGGCAGGTGAATCCCATGCTAGGAGGGTCAGTGGAATCCTGGCGACAGCGTTCACTGCCGGCCCCCCTTCCGTTGATGGCTGTGCTCCCTGACCTGTGCACACAGCACACGCGTGTCAGGGGCTTCTGAAGCCACGGTCGCCCCATTAGTTGCCTCCCAGGAGGAGCCACACAGTAGAGTCCCATGGAAGCCCTCCCTGGTGAAGGTGCTGGTGGCTGTACCTCGCTCAGTCCCTGACCCATTCTCACCTCGTTCTTTGCCATCAGGAGGACAGTGTTTCTCAGAGCAGTTCTGATGCTGGCCTGGGCAGCGACCATGAAAGTGACACGCTGACCGTCGGTAAGGACTCTGGGGTTTCTTATTCAGGTGGTGCCTGAGCTTCCCCCAGCTGGGCAGAGTGGAGGCAGAGGAGGAGAGGTGCAGAGGCTGGTGGCGCTGACTCAAGGTTTGCTGCTGGGCTGGGGCCGGGCGGAAGGTGGGGGGTGCTGGGAGAGGGTGCAGCTTGGTGGCAGATTGGCTTACCGTTTGCTGGGGGGCTCGGTGTGGGAGTTGGCAGGGCAGTGACCCCGAGAGGCTGACGTGATTGGGGGTGGGGGATCTCCTGGGGAATGGATCTGGCTGGACACTGGAGACCAGGGATGAGATGCTGAGGGCCAAGCCATGGGGGAGGGATTGGATCTCAGTAGCTAAGGAGAGTGAGAGCCCAGGAGACGGAGAGCGGCCTCCTTTGGCACAATATATGGGACACCAGTGTCACCAGTAACACCTATGGGGCAGAAGCCTTTACTGTGTCCATCGGTGCCCAGTCCGAAAAACTGTCTTTTTCCAGAGAGATGTCATCTTCCTCCATGAACTGTTTGATTAGCCCTTTATTGACATAAATAGAAGGACCCTCCTTTACCAGGTTAGCAAAGGGTGAAGAATCGTTTAATTTTCTGTTACTCAGGTCTTCCCTTGAAGACTCCTAGAGTTTAGGCAATAGACACAAGGCTTTCCAACTCTGAAAAGTCTTCCTTCCACCCACCCACCCACCCACCCACCCACAGTGTACTGAGAACCTACAGTGTTCCTGGCTTTGGTGAATAAGACCTAGTTCTTGCCCCCAGGCACTCTCAGGTCAGAGATGAACCTGTGGAAAGACTTAAGTATTGGGGACGGGTATCCTGCGTGGACAGCTGGCTTCTTAGGGGTAGGCAAAGGGAGAAGGTGAGGCACGGCTGGCCCTTGATGTGGGGGGCCTCTGAGCTGGCTGAGCTGTCTTTGTGCTTTGGTCCCTACAGATGTCTCAGCCATCTCCAACCTCATCAGGAAGCATGTGGCTGAAGCCCGGCTGGTGGAAGACATTGGGCATGAACTGACTTATGTGCTGCCCTACGAAGCTGCCAAAGAGGGGGCCTTTGTGGAACTCTTCCATGAGATTGATGACCGGCTCTCAGACCTGGGCATCTCTAGTTACGGCATCTCAGAGACGACCCTGGAAGAAGTAAGTTCAGTGACTGATTTCAGAGTATAGCAGGTCCCACAGTCCCAAGGCCAGACAGGTGGACTGCTTTTCCCCCAGGGGAATAGGATTACCATGGAGCTGGTCATTTGAGTCCTTATATCATTGATGTTGGGGTATTATTGCCACAGTTAACCCTTTAAAGTTGTGGTGGGAGATGGCAGGAGAGCTAGATTAGAACTGCTCCCCAACATGGCTGTGTCATGGCCCCGTGTAGGAAATAGCCAGCGTTTATGGAAAATCTGCATGTGCCTCATGCTGACCTGGGTGTGTGGGGGTTTTTTGTCGGTTTGTTTTAATTACTGTAGGGGTGCCTGGGTGGCTTAGTCGGTTAAGCATCCAACTCTTGATTTCAGCTCAGGTCATGATCTCGGGGTCGTGAGATCGAGCGCTGTGTCAGGCTCTGTGCTCAGCACGGCGTCTGCTTGGGATTCTCTCTGTCTCTCTCCTTCCCCTCCCCCCTGTTCATGCACACTCTCTCTTTAAATAAATAAAATCTTTAAAAGAAATCATTGTAACTTAATATTATCCCCATAATAAGGTGAAAAGGTGGGCACTCAGGGATGCCGAGCTAAGATTCATCGAGGGTTTGGGCCACAAAGCCCACGCTCTCTTTACTCTGTAGCAGCAGCTGCCCTTAGAGATCACAGCATCATAGACCTGGAGGGCTGGGAAGGATACAAAAGTTGTCTGGCCCCGTGGTCCCCAAGCTTGACCAGGCAGAGAAATCATCTGGGGATATTACCGACAATAAAAATTCCAAGCCTCAGCGCCAGGGTCTTTGAATCAGAATTTCTGGAGGTAAGACCTTAATGTCTGCGCTTTTATTACATGCTTTCCAGGCTGTGGTCTGTAGTGCAGAGTTTAGAAATCATTGGCTAGTTCACATTGTCTTAGGATGTTTGAGTCCCTGATGTAATATTTCTAGTAATGGGGAGCCCATCATCTTTTGATCATTCTGTCTTGGATTACTTACCACAGTGCTAGCCTACTCAGAGATTTGGGGGCCATAGACCTGGAAGAAGCCACCTTATGTGTTCCCTGTAGATTCAGAACACATTTCTTCTGTAGTGTTCTAATGTCATACCTTTAATTTGAAAATGATTGTCTGGATTGATAGTTCTCAGTACGGAGGAAATGTTCTCCGGTTAAAAATGCCTTCACTCCCACATGGCTGGCAAAGTATTATTAGTAAATGAAGCTTTTACTTTTTGTCTTTAGGGGCTAACAAGCCACTCAATAATGTAATAATCATGGTGGTGATGGTTGCTTTCATCACGTGATGGTTATACTATTCTCCCTACCGTTTTTTCAGATATTTCTCAAAGTGGCTGAAGAGAGTGGGGTGGACGCTGAGACCTCAGGTAAGCCTTGGAGGGAGCTGTATGCTCTGGGAAGTGCCTCCTGTAGGCTGTCTTAGTTCACCGGTGTTGTCCCTTTCCCTTTGACTTGAGGAAGGCTTGTTTTGTTACAAATAAAATAAAATGTGGAATTCCTTCCTTTTTGCCTGCAGATGGAACCTTGCCAGCAAGACGAAATAGACGGGCCTTCGGGGACAAGCAGAGCTGCCTTCACCCGTTCACTGAAGATGATGCTATTGATCCTAATGATTCTGATGTAGACCCAGGTCTGTTTGGGCAAGATCTGTGTTCCATTGTTTGAAAGTGAATTTCTTGTCTCGTGTTACCTTTTAACGGCCTTGAGCATGGGATGATAGATGCCTACAGGGTCCAAAGGGTAGTAGGATGATGAAAAAAGCCACATTCGCTTTTCCAGCATTGGGCACACCATCAAACCTGAAGGAGCCCATCCTTATCACTTTTTTCATTTAGTTGAGATCTTTCACTTGAGACACACATAAAAGGATGGTCCCTCAGTCCTCTGAATCCATTTGTATCTTTTCTGTGGAGATCCAGTTTCTTGCCTAGATAAGGTGTTTAATTGTTGATGAATGATTTTGAAGTAGGTCAGCTTTTAGAGCTAAGTGTACCTTAGACTTAGATATTCTGGATGAGCGTGTCCCTGTGTGTTTGACTGGGATGGAGAATGGAAGACAAGAAGTCAAGCAAATGTTGGTAAGATGTGAAAACGCCTCAGTTAGGAATCATTAGTTTAAGACAAGGATTTTTATACGATTTTGAGGTACAGAAACGTTTCTCCCAGTCCTGCTCCTGTGAGTGTGTGGCCCTCATGTTTTCCCTGATTTCAGACATTGTCTATACTTAGATCATTTGAATGTGTCTATTTTTACCAAAATAATAGATGGTAGACAAATCAGCATTGTCTGTTCTCAATTATGTCAGCCTAAATGCATGGCCTGTCTCGTAGAATATTCTATAAGAGATTGAGGATGACTTGGTTCATCTGAATGACTTGATGTACAACAGTTATGTGTGAACACTTCTCTTCAGTTGTCTCAAGGCACCTTCATTTTCTGCACTCCTTACACAAGAACTGGAAGGCAGAAAGCTCTACTGTTGGACATCTGGGGTCCTAGCTTTTCCTGGGACATTGATTTGTCATGAAAGCCCTGGACTTCTGAGAGACTTTGGCTTTCAAACACAAGCCTCCAAGACGGTTTCTGAGGATGATGGAGGGCTGAGCGTGGTGAGGTCAAAACTGCCTCAGATGCTAGGTGACCTTCAGTGTTGGCTTCTTGCAGAATCCAGAGAAACAGACCTGCTCAGCGGGATGGACGGCAAAGGCTCTTACCAGGTGAAGGGCTGGAAGCTCACACAACAGCAGTTTGTGGCCCTTCTGTGGAAGAGGCTGCTGATTGCCAGACGGAGTCGGAAGGGATTCTTTGCTCAGGTGACAAGTGCTGTTCCAGGCCAGTGACTCTGGCTTCCCGGGTGGGCCGCAGGCTCCCTGACCAGTGAAGGCAGGAGAGGGTCATGGTTGTGAGGTGGATGCTGGAGTCAGACTTGCCGTATTTCAATCCCAGTCCTGCTTCCTGCCGCTCACGCATCTGCGGGCAAGTTACTTCTCTGTGCCTCTGTGTCCTCATCTTTAGAATGAAGATAATGTGCCTATGACATAGGGTTGTTATGAGGATTAAAGTGAGTAAGTGCTTAGAATGGGGCCTGGCATTAAGTCGTGCTGTGCTCTGTGTGTGTGTGTGTGTGTGTGTGTGTGAGGTTTATGGTAGAGGACAGCGTAACAAGGACAGAGTTTAGGAAAATTGGCTGGGCAAATTCAGTTTTCATAACCTGAGATGCACTTGACATATAAACTTCTTGGAAACATGACTTTTCTCTAAAGTGGTGTTTAACTGCAAATTGACGGACAGGTAGCCAGGGAGGTCAGAAAAAAATGGGCAAACAGAAGACTCATTACACTGTTGCCTGCATGTCAGTGTTTGCATGCTAAGTTGCTCGGTCGGAAGGGATAAAATTATCCCGCTGTATAAAATCGAGAAGTGTAGAGAAAGTGTCTGTAGAGATTCTTCCCTGCAGACTCTGTGGGTAATGCAGAGAGTATGAATTTGGAGCATGCAGACCTGGGTTTGAATTCTGGTTCTGCCACTTACTGGCTGTGTGACCTTGGACAGGTTACTTAGTCTCTCTGAGCTCAGTTCCCTTGTTCGTTGATTGGTGATAGAGTTGTAACGATAATGAAATGAGATAATTGTCATAGAGTATTTTCCCATAAAGAAGGATTTGGGTGATGCTGCTTTTTGAGGCCATCCCATGGTGACAGCGGATGCTGTCCCCTTTCAGAGCGTGGGATCTGACTGGGTCACTTAGTCTTGGTCTGTAGATTACAAGTGAGAGTACTGAGGCCTCAGCGGGAGTGACTTCGCATGGATACGCTTGTAGAGACAGAACCAGGCTTCGGGTCTTCTGGCTCTTGGTGCAGGGCTTGTTCTCTTGGCCTTTCTCTGAGCTGAGCCGGGCTCATGGCCCATCGTGGTCTTTCTCAGGTCTTCAGTGGGAAGAGAGTAGGACCCAGGGTTCTGAGTCCCCCTGACATGTGACCACTGTTTACTCTGTAAAGTTTTGAGCTTCGTGCCTCTGCGAGGTGGCCACAGCCTCTGGCCTTGTGCTGCCAGCCTCCAGAAATGCCCTGGAGGGAAGAGGTTTCAGTGGCAGGATCTGCTGCTTCCCACCTGCCAGCCATGAATGTCTTGGGGGAGCTTTGTTCTGGGTCCCGTGGTGCTCACTTGCGTGCTGGCTGGGCTAGGGAGGCTGGCTGGACTCTTAGGGGCTTGCCCCAGGCCCCTTTTTCTGACACTTGGCCTTGTTTTGCCACTTCCTTTCCCCCTCTGTCCCCTGGTTACAGATCGTCCTACCAGCTGTGTTTGTCTGCATTGCCCTGGTGTTCAGCTTGATCGTGCCCCCCTTTGGCAAGTACCCCAGCCTGGAACTTCAGCCCTGGATGTACAACGAACAGTACACGTTTGTCAGGTACGTGTTTGCTTTCTGTGCCCCTGGAGAGAAGAGAGCTCAGGCAGACTGAGGGTGTTGATGCTCCTGAGGACCAAGGGCAGGTGGCCTCGAAAATCACACGGTGGAGTGGATTTTACCAGCTGTTCTAAAGCCCCGACACAGACTAATATCGTATGCAAAGAACAGCAGGGAATTGAACCTCCACTAACAGACCCGTCTTCTGTTCCCACTTTTGAGCTCCTTTCTTTTTATCCTACTGTCATCAGGAACACGCATCTGTGTTTTACGTAAATAATCTGCTCTTGCAAAACATCTATGAGGAAGCTATAGTATTTGGGCTTCTTATAGCTGTGTCTTAATTTTGTCGCTTCATCCCAGGGCTTCTGTACACTGTCAAAGCATCATACGTCCAGGTTCTTGTTTGCACAGTACATTTCATGTGTTTATTATGTCACAGAGTGTTCTTTAGACATGGATACCAGCTACTCTGTAACAATCCAGTGCTTCAAACAAAAGGACAAAGGAATTCTCTGCTTCCTTCCACAGAAGTTTTCTTCCGTCTTGTAGTATTTGTAGACCTTTAGATGGGGAGAAGCATCTCGGTGATGTAAAACGGAAGCTTTAAAAGAAACAACGAAAACAAAAAATACATAAATACGTGAATCGGTTCTTCCTTCTCTAGCCCCATGTTTCTTTCCTGTTTGGTTCAGGTTTCGTGGATAACTGTGAAAGTATTTTTGAAAAACCAATCCTTAATGAATTTCTTCACATTAAAATACGTATAGAAATGTGCGTGGGCGTTTATACACGTGCGCACACCTGTAGGCACAGCTCCATTCATTACAGCTTACACAAGCTCAGAGGGCTGTCCCTTACCTTAATCCCAAACATGCAGTCAGTGTCAGCTCCTTTTGGGTAGGTTTTGTGTTTTATTCATTTCTGATAATGAGCGCTTGGCACACAGGAAGTGCCTAATAAAGTGTTCAGTTTAGAAAAACAATTCCACCTCCCAATTCCTGGTTTTAATGAATTGCTGAGCTGGCTGCTGTCATGTACCCACAGTAATGACGCTCCTGAGGACGTGGGCACCCAGGAACTCTTGAATGCCCTCACCAGACACCCCGGCTTCGGGACCCGCTGTATGGAAGGAAATCCAATCCCGTAAGTGCCCCTTGAGCTGTGAGACCCTTGACAGCTGGGTTGTCTTATGCTTGTCACCTGGGTTTGATGTCTGCTCTGTTACCTTTATCAGCTGTGATAGATGCCCCTCATTGTGACTAGTATCATTTGTCCTTCGAAGCATTTTTAATTTTTTTAAAAAGCTGATACAGTAATCTAACCAGAATCTAGGAACAAACAGAGCCAACGAGGAGAGTTTTCTATCATCCTGCGGAGCCAAATCACTGCAGACATTTAGTTACTGCTTTAGAGATTAATATTTAATTCAAATAGCACTTTGTACTGATCAGATGCTTTCCCCTTCTTCCTTTCTACCAGCTCCTGTACCTAAAAGCAGAGATAGGCTGCCATTAGATATAATTTGCGGTTTGGCTTATCAGTTTCTTCACTTTACCAACCTGGAAAGATGTTCTATATTATTGTGTATAAAGATGGACGTTTTCTTCTTTTGGAGTTGCATATTTTTGTACTTTCCTTCAAAATCCTTTTTAAGGAAGTAGGTAGTGTACGGATAAATGCAGCGAAATAACCCCGTGTCTCTAAGTGGGCATGTGGGGGGGGAGGTGTGTGTGGAGGTCTTTGTGCATAAAGACTGTGAAAAGAGGTGAGTTTCCAAGCGACCCGAACCATGGCCTATGGAGGTTCGAGGTTCCAGGCTCAGGTAGAATGAGGTTCTGGCTCAGTTACAGCACAGACTCGGAGGAATTATGGAGAGTGTGGGAAGGCATAGGAAGATTGGAGAAGGACTAACTTGAATTCCAGGTTTTCAATGGAAGATACTAACTTTGCAAGTGACAGACCAGTGAGCCTGGTGCCTGGGCGTGCAAGGTTTCAGAGCAGATTTCTAGACGGATAGCTACCATGTCCTTGCCAGCTCTTAT
This sequence comes from Zalophus californianus, assembly GCF_009762305.2. Lineage (NCBI taxonomy): Eukaryota > Metazoa > Chordata > Mammalia > Carnivora > Otariidae > Zalophus > Zalophus californianus. Next base: position 27,585,012 of record NC_045607.1, read on the forward strand.
TACTGAATATTTACTAAGCATTTGCTGGTACTTACTGCTTCATGGGTGGTAAGCCCTAGCAGCCAATGTCCGTTCCTAAAGAACAAGATGACCGTTACGGAAGAGGACATGGAGACATCGTCTCTAGAGTCACAAGACTTTTGACTTTTGTCGAACCTGCCCATTTCGTAGGTGAGGTAGAAGAATGAGGTGGATTCATTATCCGCCCGCTGAGCTCTGTGGACTCAGAGAGGTGCCAACGTGGGAGGAGCTGGGTCTGGGCTCAGGGCTAGCCTCCAGAGACAAAAGAGGTCCGGCCCCTGCCGTCAGAGGATTCACAGTGTTGGGGCAGAGCGCCGCTGCACGTGTGTGTGAAGGGCGGTGGACGGAGGGGCCCCACTCTGGCAACTTTTCCCAAATTCACATTATAGGTTTTACCAAAAGGAGTAGAACTGAGGGAAGTTTGACTGGGACATTGACTGCGGCACTGAGCTTTGTCTCAGCCAGTCATCTTGGGAAGGTTTTGGAGTGTGAGCCCCATGTCTTACTTGGACTTTTCCATCAAGTCATGGAGCTTTAGAGAGAACTAGAGAGCAGTCCACAAATCTGTTCCTTTGGTATTTTCAGCACGTACAAGAATAACATAAGGAGTGTGGCTATGCATTGTAGAATTTTGCAACTGGAAGGGATGCTGGAAATGACTTGTTTAGCATGACATTTTGTACTTTTATTTTGCTGGTGGAAAGATAAGACCCACGAGGGCAAGCGTTGTGTTGTGATGGTCCGCAGTGATTCAGAGCCCAAGTCAGGCTTCAAGGCCTTGTGATGCTTGCAGACAACCTAGCTCTTCATGTACGGAGCACCCTCACCCCATGCCCTCCAAACCCCAATTCTGTACTCATTTTAAAACATAAGGTGAATCTTGCCATCCTGCACCAGATTTACAGCACATTGAGCGTAACATGCAGACTCCTTCCCGGGCCCGGGTCGTATGGCACCTGCTTCCCTCCACCACTCATCTCCCGTCACTCTCCCTCCTACCTCATCCCGTTCCAGCCACACTGTCCCCCTGCTGTTCCTCAAACATGGAAAGTTCGCTTCTTCTGAGAAACTTTGTACCTACACTTTCTGTTGCCTTTGCCTGTAGTGTTCTTTCTCTCCAAATCTTTTCCTGACTCCTTTCTATCATTTATGCCTTGGAAGAAGACAGTAGTCCCTCTTCCCCCAATTCAGTGTCCTCTTATTTTGCTTTATTTTTGGCTAAGTGACATTTGCTTATTGCCAAATTCTTCTACAGAAGGCAGGGACTTTGTCTTGTTCACCCCAGACTCTCAGATGTGCAGAACAGTGTCTGGCACATAGTAGATGCTCAGTGAATATTCGCTGAGCGAACACAGGGGCAAGAGACCAAATGCCGGCAGATTGGATTGACTGGAGTTTGGTATATGAGCATTTAGGGCCTCTTTGTGTTCCTTCATCCTTACCTGTAAAGTGAGTTTGCAGCTTACAGGTCTGTGGGGAGATCAAACAAATGGTGAGGGGATGGATAGATGCATGTTTGTGGTTGTTATTGATTGGTCTGTGCTCCTGAGGCACCAGGAAAGGCCAGGGCCTCTCGGGTAATGCTGCCTTTGCTGTCCTCCCTTTGCAGAGACATGCCCTGCTCAGTGGGGGAGGAGGAGTGGACCACCGCCCCCATTCCCCAGACCATCACGGACCTGTTCCAAAATGGGAACTGGACGATGGAGAACCCCTCACCCACCTGCCAGTGTAGCAGTGACAAAATCAAGAAGATGCTGCCCGTGTGTCCCCTGGGGGCAGGGGGGCTGCCTCCTCCACAAGTGAGTCACTCTCCGTGTGACTGAGCAGATGGCGGTGCAGTGGGGCTGGGAGCTTCTGCTTGGGAAGAAGGAATGGCTGACCTATCCTGCCAGGGGGTTGTCTTTCAGTCTTGATCTTAATTCTTATCATAGGGAAAGGCATGTGGGTTTTGAGGGGAAGGGACTTGGTCTACAAGTTCCCATATTTTAGCTTGTTTGTCTACTTTGAAAAGTCAGCCTCGGTTACTTACTTGTTTGAGTTAAAACCAGATCACAACACTCTGGATCAGTGCGCTGTGGAAGGCACAGTCTGGCTTCTCCCACTGAGGTCATGTCACAGAATATACTGTGACAGGCCCGGCTCCATCCCTGGTTCTGCCCCAGATGAGCTGGTGACCTCAGACAGGCCACTCAGTGCCTGGGCCTGTTTCCTCACCTCTGAATTAGGGAGGCTGGCCCATAAAACTTCTGCGGGTCTTAAAACTCTGACATTCTCTGAGGCTGTGAGTGTGGGGAGCAGTTCGGAGCCTTTTTTCTGAGAACAATTTCAGAAGGAGGCTTGTGATCTCCCTCTGTTGCTTTATCAGCATCTGGGTTGCAGGGTGAGGACAAGCAATTGTAAGTGGGTGTGAGAACTTAAAAGAAGTCCTGGTTACTTCTCTATAAAAGAACAGTGAATCTGTGCATCTGTATAACTCCAATGAACCAAAGAAGTCACTGGGCATAGTCAATGATACTGCTCCCTAAAAACCTTTTGACTATAAAGAATCATGTTCCAGTGTCTGTTGCTCAGTAGTTCAGAATAATTTCCTTGGGGACATCTTGGCTTGGCGTAAGTGAATGGCCGATGCTGAGGGCAGAAAGGACCAGGCCTCTGTGTTTGGCTGATGGCAGCACCTGGGCCTTGAGGGCAGGGTCTGGTCACACTGTGATCCACATTCAAGGGACATGTGTCACTGTAGTGTAGTCCTTGATTTTTTTTTCTGTTTCAATTGTCTATAAAGACACTTGTGCTTGTTTTTCTGTGATGACAGAGAAAACAGAACACTGCAGACATCCTTCAGAACCTGACGGGAAGAAACATTTCGGATTATCTGGTCAAGACCTATGTGCAGATCATAGCCAAAAGGTCATTATTTACTAAAGTTGGCCCTTGCTTTTTTCAGTCCTGATTAGGGGAATTAAAGGTCTAAAAATAGCACGCTGATGGGGAAAAATACCAAATTTTGGCCTGATGTTGGCTTTTGGAAGTTTAGGATTTCCTCCCAACCTAGAAAAGATAAGTATTATGAACTTTAAGTCTTCAGCATCAAGGTAAGGCTACCTGGTATAATCACAGGTCTGTGCATTAGAAAAATTCTGGAGATCAAATGTACCGTATTATGATTATAGTTAACAATACTATATTATATACTCCAAAGATGTGAAGAAACTAAATCTTAAATATGCTTGCCACAAAAAAAAAGATGATGATTTTAGGACATGATGGAGGTATCGTGGTAATCTTAATACCTAAATACATCAAATCAAACTGTTATATACCTTAAATTTACATCGTGTTCTATGTCAGTTGTATGTCAATAAAAAAATAAATCTCGATTCAAATTTGAATTCTACTTACCATGTGCTTCACCAGGAGCAACCAGTTATCCTTTAAAAAGTTCTCGTTTGTAGAGTATGTGAAAATACCATTGCTCTTATTATTTTGTTGGGAAGATTGAATGACATTGATATATATATATAAAGTGCCTCTCATGAATGGAGTGTGTGATAATGTGGACAGTATGTGGCATTATGGAGCCCTGGGCCTGCTTGGTGGCCTGATGTGGCTGTGGAGCCTTGGAACAGCCCCAAAGTTTCCAGGGCTATTGAGGCACAGCGTTGAATACTTAACTTGATGCCCAGGAAATGTTTGTTCTGGTTTCCTTTTGGTTTGTTGGGCTTCTCTGTTAGGTGTTCTCAGTGACTTTAAATGCTTGAATGATAATTACTGTGGAGTTTCCAAGAAAGAGGCATAACCTTTCCATGTCCTCTGTAGTTGACATATTACCTTGAATTCAGTAAGTTTTGGGGCACCTGGCTGGCTCAGTTTGTAGAGCATGCGACCCTTGATCTCAGAATCATGAGTTTGAGCCTCATGTTGGGTGTGAAACCTACTTACAAGGAATAATAAAAAAAAGTTTTAGTTCAGTCACATCTTTGTTTACAAGGTGGTTTTTGAAGTGGTTTAATCCAAAGCATGATTTTCTTATAAATAACAAGGTTTTAAAATGGGGAGAAGGAAAGACCTAGTGACTGGGGTGTCCTTCTGTGGGTACTGATCACGTTGTCTCCTTAGGTAGATAGTAACTTCTTTTGTGTTATCAGGAATAGGATCAATGTTTTTTTGAACTGATTTTTGGTTTCTTTTTCTCTGGCTTCTGCAGTTTAAAGAACAAGATCTGGGTGAATGAGTTTAGGTAAGTTGATCTCTTTCTGTGCTCGCTTGTATTTTGTCTGGACTCCTGTAGTTCAGAAGGATGACTTTGATCCTGGTATCTCAGATCCCAGGATGTTGGGGGGTGGGGATTGTTTTGCCTTTGGTGTTTCTGCTCGGTGCTTAGCTCCCACTTCAGATGCCTTTGAAATATTTGGCCTTCTGATCCCCTTGAGGAGATTCAGCAGTTTCTTGGAGGTCTCTAGAGATTTAACCGGGAAGCACAGTGTTGTGAGGGAAATACCTTACTCTATTTACGTTTCCTCCCCACCAAATCAGATTCCCAAGGGGGTCCTGGGGACTCCGGGACAATTTTTCAGGCCTTTAGAATGAGACCAAGAAGGTCTTGGATGAAATAAGAGGCATCAAAGCCATCTATTTTCACAGTATTTGAACTCCTTTATCTCTCTCGGTATTGAAGGAACCAGGTAGCACTAGGGAAGAAAGGAATGAAAAACACTTGAAGCCAGTTTGTACTTCCTAGGGAATGAGATGCCTTATATGGCTGCCCCAAAACTTAGCTCTGTCACTGCTGCCCACCTTTCCTCTTTGCCTTTTTCCCAAGGGCCAGCACCCACAGAACTTGGCACAGAGCAATTGCAGACTGGGACCCCTAACGTGGCCTTCATGCTAGGGAAGAGCTATGGCGTGTTGCCCCAGACACACGTCCCAAACGTTCCTTGACACCCAGAGACCCACATGCAGGTGCAGGCTGGGGCCACCAGGGTGGGCAGAGGAGCATCTGTGAGGGAAAGACCGTTCTTTCCTCAGGGTCTCAGCCATCTCATGCTGTCTGTAATCACAGTCCTCGGCAATAACCGTAAGAGTTAAGCGCTTGCCAAAAGTCCTCAGCGGGGGCCAAGATGCAGCTTTCTCCAAGTCTAACTTTGGTCTTGCTTTGAATAAGCAGTTCCCCTCCATGAAGCCTGCAAACATTCATGTGATGTCTGCTGCTGAATGATACTGTGTACCACACTGTATTTTAATGTTAGGCTGTTCTTTTAGGTATGGAGGGTTTTCCCTGGGTGCAAGTAATTCTCATTCACTTCCTTCAAGTCAAGAAGTTAATAATGCCATCAAGCAAGTGAAGAAGCACTTGAAGCTGGCCAAGGTATGGTATCCATCCTAGGACATGTCAGAAAAATGGGCCCAGAGTTGCCACTATGTGGGAGTGGTTGGCAGGTACATCTAATCACCTTGCCACTTACTGTTTTGAAGACTTTGAATCCAAAGCCATTATTGGCATCTACTGATCTTGTGCCGGCCAAGACTGAGCTACTCAGCAGGTATTTAATATCTGAAAACATAGATCAAAAAAAAAAGATTCAGATGTTTAAAAGCTCTCAGAATAACTTCATGAAGTAAATAAACTGGGCTTCAAACCCACTTACCTGAAACAATCACTGGTTAAAAGGAAATGAATCATTTCCTTCAGGCTGGCGGCAGGACCTTGGAGGCTGTCACTTCATTTCTCAGTATTTTGGGTTTCCCATTTTTTAAATGAGAATGAGGGCTCCGATGGCATGGATTTCAGGACCATGGGCATTTGCAATAGTCCTAGAGTCTGTAACTCGGCTTTTAAGGTCCAGACCCCGCATAACCGATGCATCTGCCCATGGAGCGTAGTTCTGGGTCTCAGGGGGACACCCAGGGGACTGCTTTGAAGAATGCTCACCACCCGGTTGAGACCTCTGCATCTTGGGACTTGAAGTCACAGGGTGTCCCTGTGATTCTTTCAAAACGTGTGGTTTATGGCAACATGAATGCTTTAGATTTCTGGTCACTTATTTCTTGGGCACCAGTCCTGCAGTGGTTTCATATCTCACTCAGGTGAACGAGGCAGTAACGATGTGGCCCTTCGTAGGATTGTCCTGTTGCCCTTCCCTTGTGAATTGTGAATCATCCCAACTGAGGCAGGTTTCTCTTGTTCACAGGACAGTTCTGCAGATCGATTTCTCAGCAGCTTGGGGAGGTTCATGACAGGACTGGACACGAAAAATAACGTCAAGGTGAGGCTCTCTGTTCCAGTAGCTTCTTGATAAACTAAGTACTTTCAGCTCATAATGTTGATAGGCGTATTCATGACAGAAAAGAGCAGACTACTAATTTTACCGTGGAGGCCAGACAGTGTGGTGGTAAAGAGAATTGGCTTTACCGCCAGACATACCGAGGGAACTGCTGTGACCTTGACCAAATTCCCTAACCTATCTAAGCCTAGGTTTCCTAATCTAAGAAACTGAGACAGGAGTCACGCCTTAAAGCTGTGGTGAGGATTGAATGAGTTAAAGATCCAAGGTAGGCGGTGCGGTGCCTGGCCGTTTGGTCAGTGCTCCACATACCCTGGTCTCTGTTAGTACTTTACCATGTCCTCCGACGCTAATGTATTATCTTGGTGTACGACTGGCATTTCGAAAATGTGCATGCACACCTACCCCCGGGAGCAGGATTTGGAAGCATTACTTTGTACCTGGTGTCTTTTATTTTTAGGTGTGGTTCAACAACAAGGGCTGGCATGCCATCAGCTCTTTCCTGAACGTCATCAACAATGCCATTCTGCGGGCAAGCCTGCAGAAGGGAGAGAACCCCAGCCAGTATGGGATTACTGCCTTCAATCACCCCTTGAATCTCACCAAGCAGCAGCTCTCGGAAGTGGCTCTGTAAGCATGGCTGAGTCTGCCTGGGTGGGGTGAGGAGAGGAGAGGCTGTCGGTGGAGCTGGGGAGTAGGGGAGGGAAGTGTGCAGTTGGTTGAAGAGTGCTGGCTGAGGATACAGTTACATTATGGTAGGTCCGGGTGAATTTGGGTTCTGGGCAGAAAATGATCACTTCATGAACTGGCTGGCAGGGATTAAACTGCAGAAGATCCAGGATTCTGATGGATCAAAAACCATTACCTTCAGTGAATGTGTATAAAGTGACATTGTCAATAAAATCCTCAAATAATTTAACTCACCGTTAACCCAGTCGTTCATAGAAAACCAGTTTTATTAGTTTTGAAACCACTGTTTCCTAAACTTGGTGAAGCATGCTTTTATCAGCTTGTCCTTTTAATTCCTGAATGAAGTGTGCACGCACGCGCGTGTGTGTGAAGTTTGAAGCCAGTATACACAGTTTAAAGTGCGTAACTTTTGGAATCCTAGAGATCTGTGTTTGACTCTGGTTTCTAAGTTTCTATATGTATGGTTGTTAAATGAGGCAATTCATGTAAATTGCCAAGTCCAGCACTCAACTCAACACATTGTTGATATTCAACACATGTTAGATTCTTTCCTGTGTCCAGAGCGTGGCACAGCTATTGCTGCTTGACTCATATAGAATATCAATATATACCAATAGGATCTTTATACCAAGTTTATATAAAATTAGTACATATAAAAAGTTTGTTATGCCCTGCTTAATGGGCTTATAACTGTTCTCCTTTAATAGAATCTGATAGAACTTTTGCTATTTGTTAGATTGATAAGCACACACTATTGTTTTCACTTTTATTTACAGCCAGAAATTAACTTACTTGAATAGTTTCACACTAATACTTCTCTGCTTTATTTCATTTTCAAGGTACACTAGTACTGTATGTGTGAACATTTACAACTTAATGCTCTTAAGGGTCAAGAACAGAAGGCCAAAGTGAATGCCATTTGGCATTCTTAGACTTCCTTTAATAATTTCATTATGGCAGGTGCCTGGCTGGCTCATTCGGTTAAGCGTCTGCCTTCAGGTCACGATCCCAGGGTCCTGGGATCAAGTCCCGTGTCAGGCTCTCTGCTCAGCGGGGAGTCTGCTTCTCCCTCTCCCTCTGCCGCTCCCCCTGCTCATGCTCTCGCTCTCTAAGTAAATAAATAATCTTTAAAAAGATAATTTCATTATGGCAATGGATTCTTTTTTGCCTCATTGGAATCAGTTTTGCATTTTAATTATGAGGATTTTTTTTAAATTGAAAATAATCATCTTTAACCCTGAACAAAATACATTTGGTCAATGGATTTTTCCCTCCGGGCTATGCCTCACATCTCAGATCTCTGTGTGTGTTTGCGTGCATGTGTGTCTGTGTTTGCACGCGTGCGTGTGTGCATACACTCGTGCATGCATGTATCTTGCTTGCTTGAGTTCTCAGCTGCATTGGTGATCCCTCATATCCTCACTGCCTTTCTTTTTCAGGATGACCACATCAGTGGATGTCCTTGTGTCCATCTGTGTCATCTTTGCGATGTCCTTCGTCCCGGCCAGCTTTGTTGTGTTCCTGATCCAAGAGCGGGTCAGCAAAGCGAAGCACCTGCAGTTCATCAGTGGAGTGAAGCCTGTCATCTACTGGCTTTCCAATTTCGTGTGGGATATGGTAAGAACCCCAGTCTGCTGCTGCTTTCTAAATCATCAGGGCTGGGGACTGGATGAAAGAGCCTCTGGCTCCTGTAAAAGTGTTTGCATTAGTCAAAGTGAATGAAGAAGGAAAGGCAGAGGCTGTTGTAAACTCTCATGATGCCAAATATGGGATCAAATACAGAGCTGATCTCACACTGCAGAGAAAATCTGTCTACACTGCAATGAATACCACTACCATCACTACCACTAATTTCTTAAGTGACCACTTTTCGAAGTAACTTTGAGCTGGAAGACTCTTAGAACTCCAGTGCCTCTACCCTGTCTGGTAGGTTTTCACCTCCAGAAGCAGGGTGTTCTTTGCCTTAGCAGGAAATCCATCTTTCATTTGGAAACTCTATACATTTGACCCAGAAGCCTGTCCATCCATTTCAGATATGGTTTTGTGCCAGCACTAACAGATTGCTTCCGTTCAGACCAATATGAAGGACTTCAAAGAATTCTGAAGTTCTAATTTTTGTAAAGTGGAGTTGAAATATATCTCCCTTGACTTCCATTAATTGTAAGCCACACAGAACAAATTTAATCCTTCTCCCACTGCACAGCCCCTTGGGTATTTGAAGACAGCTTTCATTTAACCCAAGTCTTGCCCACATAAGATGATAGATGAGAACACACTTTGTAATCTTCCGAGCACTATACGAATGCGAGTGATGATGGTGAGGATGATGTCCGTGCTGATTAGACCAAGCCTCTCAGACTTGTCACCCTTGTGATATGTTGCCTTTCTGTGTCCATGCTCCACATTGTTAATGTTCCTTTGGAAAAGCCAAGCCCAGAACTAACCCTTCAGACTCTGGTGTGAAGGGTTCCAAGTCTAGAGAGAGTTGATCTTTATCCCATACCTTCATCACTCAAAACCTCAGCACAGGTTTTGCATGCAGAAGAAGCGCTGTCTTGTTAGCAACTTGGTAGCAAACTGAAATTTCCATTTCCCAGAATGATTGGTGAATGGGGTCTCTTTCCTTCTACACGAATACAGTTGACTTTTTGAACCTAAACTTTATATTTATCCCTGTTACACTGCATCTTGTTTCCTCTCCATTTGTTTTTGTTTTTATCTTGCCCGAGTAATTACTTCATTCCGTAAACACGTACTGAGTGCTCATGATGTATCTGACTGTGGCAAGCACAGGGGATTCAGAGATGAAAGATCAAGTCTGTGAACTCAGAGACCTCACTTAGCTACCTGTGTATTATCTGTCACTTCCTACTTTTGACTCTGAAATTTGCTGAAAGCAGGTCTTCATCTAAATTGTTGATAAACCTATGGGGAAGGACGGGACTGAGGCAGAGCCCTGTGGTCCGAAGCTCAAATTCTTTTAACAGCCAACAAGCCTACTCTCACCTCCCTGCCTCTGCTTTGCTCTACCAGTTATGAATTCTCATAATTGTCCTGTAGTCAAGCCTTTATATCTGCATTGTAAGGCTTGATACACTGTCAGGACAGACTTTAAAATTATTCTCAGTGTGATGAAACAATTCTGACATTGATGAGGTAAGCGCTTATAAATAGATGTGAGATTGAATTTGGGCAGACTATAATATAGCATTAATTATAAAACACACAATTATCTCCAGGAAGAATCATGGAAGCTTATTTGCTGCCTGTGAAATTATAATTACTCTGACTGGGAATCCATCGTTCAGTAAGTTTACTGAGCGTGACACCTTGGCTTAGCTGTTGGAAAGCTGGAAAGGGCATGCAGTTTATAAAATCAGCCAAGGGTAAAATGCTTGTCAAAATGTATTGTCCAGTATTTTGGTGAATATTTTATGTGGCTTCATTAATTCAGTTATTCTCTGCTCTGTTTATCTGCCCTTTCTTGTCCTGTGGTGGTGAAGACTTGGGGTGTGTTGTGTCTCTGACTTAGGGGTAAAATTCATTTCCTTGTTCCACTTCTAGTGCAACTATGTGGTCCCTGCCACGCTGGTCATTATCATCTTCATCTGCTTCCAGCAGAAGTCCTATGTGTCCTCTACCAACCTGCCCGTGCTAGCTCTTCTACTTCTGTTGTACGGGTAAGGCACCTCTGCAGCGGTGGAAGGCATGTGGTGCCCAGAGTCCGAGGGAAGGCAGGGGACCCCCAGTGGACATTTGTCTTTGTGCCTTACCAGGTGGTCGATCACACCTCTCATGTACCCAGCCTCCTTCGTGTTCAAGATCCCCAGCACCGCCTACGTGGTCCTCACCAGCGTGAACCTCTTCATCGGGATCAACGGCAGTGTGGCCACTTTCGTGCTGGAGCTCTTTACCAACAATGTGAGTCCTGCAGGAAGAGCACCTCCCGCAGGGACGAGCATCTCTGCGAGCCAGGGGACCGCGCCGCATCAGGATCTTAGGCCACTCGTCTGTGGGGCTGACCCCATAGCCCTCTCTGCCCTACGGATTCTCTCCTCTCTGGGTTTGCATAGCACCTCTTTCTTCTCCTTTTCCTTAGATTTCTCTGACTGATCAAGCCCTTTGGTTTCCTTCGACAGGTTCTTTCGTACTCCTTTCTGTTTCGGTGCTGCTCTTCCCAGTATTCGGTGCTCTGCCAGCTTTGCTTTCCACTTTAGAAGTGTCTCTGTGTGATGCTGTTCGTTCCTGAGGCTTTTACTGACTCCCCTCTCTGTGTCTTACGTTGTTACTTCCCCGATCTTTGCCTTTGACCCTGATTGTTCCCTAGAACTCTAGTCTCAAGTTTTCACTTGCCTAGCGGGTGGCTCCATTTAGATTATTTCCAGATACCCTGGACTTGACCTGCCCTCATCATCTTCTCCCTCAGGACCTAGTACTTCTCCTGCCATTCCTGTCACACTGGATGGCACTACCATCCACCCGGTCACCCCGGCTGACAATAGTATGGGCATCATATATACTTTGCTTTTGTTTACACATTCAACTGTTTGTCAGTTCTTCCAATTGCATGTCTTTTTAAGGGTCTCTGCCCATTCCTGTTGGCGTTGTCTTTGTCCAGATACCTTAACTTAGCATGCAAGCTGTACGGCCCTCCCTGGCCACATCCCGCCACACCCTTTCCCAAGACTCTGTAACTTCATCTGAGTTGGTTGTTCCTTAAACCCTCCATTCTCCTGTAGGTCTGACTTCCTTTATCTCACCAACCCCTCAAGACCGCACTCAGCTGTGAAGCTTTCCTTTCCTGCCCCATGGGAGGTGCTCTCTCCGTCCCCAGTGCTCCCAAAAGCCCTCACTTCATGCCTCCTGTAAAACACCTATCCAGTGATGCACTCATTTCCTCCAGAGTAGAGACTCTTTATTAACCTTTGCCTCCCCTGTGCCCTAGCACAAGGCATCCAGCCCACAGCAACTTAATTGTTGGATGTTTTGCCATTGGCTTAATGTACACAAGAATTGTTAAAATGCCAAAAAATCCTGAAGCTGAAATGGACCCAGACATGGGCAATTTGCTTTTGAAATGCTAAGCCAGTATTTTATTATGGATTTGCTTCTGATTAAATATAACTGTGTTTCTAAACTTGGCTTATAGTTGTCCACACTCATAGCATTACTGCAAATCCTCGAAAGAGGAAATTTTATTATGTTATATGTCATCAACTGTGGCTACCACTCTTATGGGTGTCTGAATTCAAAGGTTCAGTTTGACCCCGGGGAATCAAATTTTTCTTCTCTCCCGTTATTGCAGACCTTGATATATTTTTAGTCTAAACCATAAATGACATTCAGTTTCTCTCTGTCTTACTATATTTTTCTTAGAAGCTGAATAACATCAATGATATCCTGAAGTCTGTATTCTTGATCTTCCCACATTTTTGCCTGGGACGGGGGCTCATTGACATGGTGAAAAACCAGGCAATGGCTGATGCCTTGGAAAGGTTTGGTGAGTGACAGCAGTGGCTCGAGGGTGCTTGCATGGAGATGGCAGTTCTTGTGAGCCTCGGTCCTCTGGACTTCGGTTTGGAAAGAGGCTGGTGATGGGGCATAGGACTTCCCACCACTGAGAAAAGGTTCATGACGATGAACCTGGATGTAGCATGGGTCTTTGGATAGAACATTCGTCTGTGTCTCAGCACTGAGAAAAAGGAGAGGGGAGGTTTAGAGGTACGGAAAAAAATAGTGGCTTTATCCTGAATCCAGGGCTGGATGCCACTGGTTGCATTTGTTAGTCACTGGAAAAGTCAAAGCACAGTTTGGGAATTTGATACAGGCCAGAGAATGAGAAGGAGGGGTGCAAACTTTGGCTCTATGAGGAAAATCATGGGCCTTTTACACCTCTATAAAAAGGTAATTTACTGCAGCTCTTTCTGTCTTTAGAGTCTTTAAAAATATTTCTCCTGTAGCCACATTACTATTCTTTATCCACTGGCTCATATAGCTAGATGGGCCATGTTATTTAATGGACATAGGAGAGGAACTTTTTTTTTTTTTCCCCCCCATCTAGCAGGTACAAAGGAGATATATAAGGAATGTAAGGAATAGTCCCATAAAGCCGGGTGATTTAATTGGTTCACTAGGTTATATTATATGCTACTGAAAGAGGCATTTTTTTTTTTAAAGATTTTATTTATTTATTTGACAGAGAGAGATACAGCGAGAGAGGGAACACAAGCAGGGGGAGTGGGAGAGGGAGAAGCAGGCTTCCCACCGAGCAGGGAGCCCGATGTGGGGCTCGATCCCAGGACCCTGGGATCATGACCTGAGCCAAAGGCAGACGCTTAACGACTGAGCCACCCAGGTGCCCCACGAGGCATCTTTTTAAAGTGCTCTCTAATCTTCCTTCAGTGAAACTTAAGTGTTTGCTAAAATACCCTAGAAGTTACCCTGGATTGCTTGCCTTTTTAAAAAAAGGATTTTCGGCATGTCTCATTAAAATAGGAAACATAAGATATGAAATTATAGGTCTAATACATGTTGGTTCTGAAATTCTGACTGATAATGAGTCAGAGTATATTTTCCCAAAACCCTACCCTAAATCAGACTTGGAAGTAGTCACTCCCTTAATTTTTCCTCCTTGTCATTGGCAGTAACCATTGGTGTTTCTAGGAACAGAGGTAAATTTGAGCCTGAATTTGAGGAAGGGCCATGGTCTTTGGTGCCTCCATTCTAACTGGATCTCTGCATTGTGTCTACCAGGGGAGAACCGTTTTGTTTCGCCACTGTCCTGGGACTTAGTGGGACGAAACCTCTTTGCCATGGCCGTGGAAGGGGTGGTATTCTTCCTCATCACTGTTCTCATCCAGTACAGATTCTTCATCAGGCCCAGGTGAGCTTTTTCTCAGAACTCATGGAGCATCTGGTTGAGGGTCACAGAAGAACACGGGGAATCACTGGTCAGTGGTGGTTGCATTGCATTCAACTCAAGACGATCCAGCTAATTTTCCTAATGTGGGCATCCTCTAGCCCACAGCACTGCTGATCCTAAAAACTGTGGAGAGTAGATTTAAAGGACTTCCTTAGAAATTGGATCTTTGTCTTGAAAAATACCTTGAAATATTGATTTTTCTTAAAATGTTTTTCCCAAGACCTGTAGATGCAAAGCTTCCTCCTTTGAATGATGAGGATGAAGATGTGAAGCGGGAAAGACAGAGAATTCTTGATGGTGGAGGACAGAATGACATCTTGGAAATCAAGGAGCTGACTAAGGTGAGCAGTGAGTAGAGGCTGTAACAACTTGTCTTCAGTTTTTTTTAGCTTTATATGTTGGAAATGAGCATTTTTGATGATTTGATTAATGAAAAGAGTGTGTGTATCTAGACCAAACTTCTATCAATTTAATTTTATTTAAGATACACCGAGGGGACTTCTTAATTAAAGAAATCCTACTGAGAATACTTATGTAATGTGAAGTCTGGTTCTCAAGTATATTTGTTTCTCACACTTAACATTTATGTGTTTGTTAAAACATACTAAAATTGTATATCCAGTCAAAGCTGAGGTAGGAAGAATAAATGGTTGATTTTTGAGTATCATGGTCTAAAAAGCTGGTATGTCCCTGTAGCTCAGGAGGACAGTTTGTTTCAGCCCACTCCAGTTCACTTTTTTATAATATGTACGATATTTGCAGTGTTTAGATTATACATTTTGGCCCTGTAGAATTTTTTTTAATGTAGGCTCCATGCCCAGTGCAGGGCTTGAACTCACAACCCTGAGATCAAGATCTGAGCTGAGATCAAGGGTTGGATGCTTATCCGCCTGTGTCACCCAGGTGTCCCTAGAATTTAATTTTTAAAATACCTACAGTATCAAGTAAATGAAAAATTATGTAGATATTAATGACCAATGTCTCTTAAAAAGGTTGATAATAGATTAAAAATAAAAAATTCACTTTTAAGCTTTTGAATCATTCAGACAGAGACAGATCATGGCTCTTGGCATATCAAATATGTGACTTAGTTTTATTTTTTTAATATTTTATTTATTTTTAAAGATTTTATTTATTTATTTGAGAGAGAGAGCACATGAGAGTGGGGAGGATCAGAGGGAGAAGCAGACTCCCTGCTGAGCAGGGAGCCCGATGCAGGACTCGATCCCGGGACTCCGGGATCATGACCTGAGCCGAAGGCAGCCGCCCAACCAACTGAGCCACCCAGGCGCCCCATGTGACTTAGTTTTATTGATGAGCCTTGCTTCGTGGTGTGTTTGGGTTATAGTTCCCTCTTCCCCAGTTGCTTACAATAGTTGTGATTCACTATGGCTCTTGAATTTTTGCATTTTGTTGGTTGCAGATATATAGAAGAAAGAGGAAGCCTGCTGTTGACAGGATTTGCGTTGGCATTCCGCCTGGCGAGGTAAAGGCACTGTCTACACTGTACTCGCCCTTGTTAATTCAGATTATCTACCCAATCAACAACAACGTCTATAAGGGTTGAAAATAGTTTTTAAAACTTTCTCTATTTATGTCTATATGGAGCAATCAGTCATTGAGAAGGTGGGGACCCCATATGTCAAAAAGCAAAAATTTTGGATAATCTCAGGCAGTTTAAGAAAAGAATGCACATCCAAAATGTGTCTTTGTGATCCATTCAAGATGATGAAATTCAAATAGATTTTTTTAAGTAGGTTTTCTTCTTTTCTCGTTCATGATTGTGTTCTTTTATGCCCGTTAGGCAAATTAGGTGGTGAAATGTGACTTGGTTGGCTTTCATTACTGTTTTTTACACATTAACTTTGGCTTCAACCTGACAGTTCCAATATTTACAAATATGCTCAATATGTCTCATTATAAATGTTTAAATATCTGTAGAAGTTCTTAAAACCCCCCAAAATTTGACTCTTTATTGACATTTAAGAACGTTTTAGAGTCGTGTCATCTCAAAACTAAGCTGAGGTGACTCTTTTATAAGGGTCATTTATATTCAGATTATTAGAAGTTTGCTTTAACAGCTTACCCATCTCTTTCAGTGCTTTGGACTTCTGGGAGTTAACGGGGCTGGGAAATCATCAACTTTCAAGATGTTAACTGGAGATACCACTGTTACCAGAGGAGATGCTTTCCTGAACAAAAATAGGTGAGAAAAGATGTGGACTGTATTTTGCCACAAAGACTTTATTTTTTTTTACTTTATTTAAATAAATATATTTTTATTTTTCTGACTATAACGGTACTATGTAGTTTATAAAAATGTTGAAATAGATAAAGTGTAAAGACAAGAATAAAAATCATCCATAATCCCACTACCTGAAGATAACTACTATTTACATTTTTTTCTCCCAGTCTCCCTCTTATTTTTTTTTTTTAACAGCTTTATTCAGGTATAATTTTACATAGCATATAGTTTACTTGTCTTAAGAGCACAGTAATTTCTAGTGATTTCTATTCGATTTACAAGGCTGTGCACTCATCACCACAATCATTTTAGAACATTCCCACCACCCCCAAACTCTCTATTTTACACATATAAAATGTATTGTAAAATTGAGATCATACTATGTCTAGATTTTTGAAATTAGTCTGTTGTTAATGAGTCTAGTATGGACATTTCTTAATGGATTGCATATTCTAAGATATAGCCTTTGCGTTGCTCCATAACTGCCCCCCCCCCCCCCCCCCCGTACACTTATCTGCAGTTTATTTAATCAGTTCCTTGTTGCTGGACATTTATTAGTTTCTATTTTTGACTATGTAAATAGGTCCTTGTATTCGTCTTTTATTTCCTCAGGGAGCATTCCTATAAGGTAAAAGGGTATGTACTTGCCAAATTGCCCTTCCTAAAGGGTATCAATTATCGAGGCCACAATAGGCCATTATCTGAGAATGCACAGGTCACTAAGCAATCGGATCTTTAGGCGCACCTCCACTTTAGAGACCTATTAGGCAGTGTTACCCTTGGGTACTCTAAATATGTGGGGTTTCTCTGGGCTTTTTATATGGAGAGGTGGTGTAAGACAGTGGCTTTTGAACTTTTCTAACCATGACCCATTGTAGCAAATACATTTACCTCTCAACCTAGTAAATACACAAAATCACATAAACAGGCATATCTTAAAAAAAAAAAAATCAATCTTATGACCCACTAAATTTATTTTGTAACTCACTAATGAGTGATGACTCAAAATTTAGAAATAATAGATAGGGGGCTAATAGCCAATAAAATTGAAAAGAGTGAGGGACTTAATGTACTCATGGGTCCCCTCTTTTGTCTCTTATCAGTTTTTTCAGTAGCAGGGTAGAGAAGGTTTAAGAGAACAGAAATTCTGGAATAGCAGGCCTAAGACTGTGCGTTTGCTTCCCCAGGCTTGTTCCTTCTACCAGGTTCCTGGGATACAAAGCAATGGGAGCAGTAGGCTCAAACTAAGGTTTATCACAGCGACCTGTTGTAAGAGCTGGCTTGGGCAGTGTTGCTGGGAGGGAGGGCCAGGCACAGTGTCTGTGGGCCTCTCAATCATAACTCTGGAAAGGTCTGGACCTGGGAGTGTGAAACAGGCAGAAGGGAATGAACACTGCTAGAAGACCAAACAAAGGCCAAATGCTGTCCAGAGGTGGCTGATGTGTAGCCAACAGACTGGATGGGACACTGAGCTTCTCCCACATCAAGGATTCTTAACCTGAGATTGGCTTCATTGGGCCCAAAAGCTGCTTCCACCAATATATTTAAAGCTGTGTATGTAGATTATTTTTTGGTCACCAGATTTTCGGAGAGCCTGTGTTCAAACACAAAAACAAAACAAAAATCTCCAAAACAAAGCCCTTAAAAACCAGGAGGGTGCGCGGGTCGGGTAAATAGTGGGACCAGGGGGTCTAGACCATGTTGTGGCCGAGTCAATGTATGGGCAGCAAACAGCAGAGGGAGGGAGGTCACACCCAGATTTGCTGGGCCTCCTCTGGGTCTGAATGGCCATGAGGGAGACTTTGGAGTAGCAGAGTACTTGGTATGTATGACTGGATCACAGGGTCAAGTCTGGGATGGAGACTTAGTGTAGCCCCAGGATTGTGAGTGAGATTGTTGGTAGAGGTAGTGCTGCAGTTGGGATGGCCTTGGGAATCTTGAAATGGGACTGAGCGCAGGCTCAGTCTCATTTAATCAGATTGAGGTGTTGGGAGAGCCAGGTGCAAGCAGTAGGCAGGACAGAGGTGGGAACCCTGACTGCCAGAGGGGCTGGCCTCTGGGGGGTAGAGGGTGTGGGGCAGAAAGATTATTCCTTCAAGCTACAGCAAGTGTGATCACTGGTTATTTTTGTCATGTGCAAGCATGCTTTATAGGAACATGAGACAAAACTGTCCACTCAGAATCTCTCTAAATGCTTAAAACCTGACCATTTTTTCCTTTGCAGTATCTTATCAGACATCCATGAAGTCCATCAGAACATGGGCTACTGCCCTCAGTTCGATGCCATCACGGAGTTACTGACCGGAAGAGAGCACGTGGAGTTCTTTGCCCTCTTGAGAGGAGTCCCAGAGAAAGAAGTTGGCAAGGTATGGTGGGCACCAGAAGCCAGCCTGCCCCCTTCGGCAGGCTGACAGTATACCTTACAAATGACCACTGGCTTCAGGCTCTTTTTATTCATGGATGCAGCAATATGAAATGCTGGCTTTTTGCACCTACTTTGCAGGGTGGGAGTCCGTGGGGGTGGGGGTGGGGGCAGGGGTGAGTGGACAGACAGGTGCTGGAGAGCAGAGAGGAAGTGCTGTGCCCACCCCTACGAGTCCTTTCCCCCTGCTTTTTGGCTCCTTGGCACTTGCTATTATAGAATCTACTCAGTGAAAAGAATTTTCCTAGTCCTACTCTGTAAAGAATCATATACAAGTGTAAGAAGGCATGATAAACAAATCAGACGAAAGTCAAGGTCCTTTTTATTACTCTAGGTTGGTGAATGGGCAATTCGGAAACTGGGCCTTGTAAAGTATGGAGAAAAATATGCTGGTAACTATAGTGGAGGCAACAAGCGCAAGCTCTCAACGGCCATGGCTCTGATCGGCGGGCCCCCTGTCGTGTTTCTGGTGAGTATGACTGTGCATGGAGCACTCTTGTTTGGGCCTGAATGGAAAACATCACTTTCCTGAAGTCCTGTACGTCCAGGGATATTGCCGGACTGGCTTGGCTAATGGCATGCCATCCTTCCTCCAACCAGGAATGGCAGAGCAGCCTTAGTAAACCAGAAGGAAGGAAGTTCTTTTGTTCTTCTCCTTGATACACAGTGGGGTGGCTTTGCCATGCCCTCCGATGCTCCAAAGGAGAGATGCTCCAGGGCCCTTGTTTCTCTGGTGTTGGGGAACCCTGGCACGTGTGGCTGAGTCTTGGATATGTGATTTGACCTTTCTCTGGAACATTGTTTCTGACGATCTATGTGTTCATCTCCTGAAGATGGAGACTGTGGACACAGCTTCAAGATCCCCAGGGTGGCACCTGGGTCATTGTCCTAACATACAAATAGATGGAAAACAGAAGATTAAACTGGACATAGCCCCTTGACCCTTTTCATTCTGCTTGGAAGTGATTACAGGAAGAAGCCTTGGGTTAAGGCTTTAATGTTATCTGGACCATTTGGATCTGCAATTTGTTTCTCTAAGACTAGCAAGTACAATGTAACAGGCCAAGCTGTAATGAGCTAGAATAAAAAAAAGTAATTTTACCCAAACCTTATATGGACTTTAATAGAGATTTCAGACAAAAAGAATTTTTAGTGTGTACTTGTCAGTCATGAAAAGATGATTGAAACTAAATAGCTTTTTCCTTTCCCTTCCTATTCATTTGGAGAAATTTAATTTTATAAAAAATTTGAGTTTCCTACTTGAATGACACATTGGTAAGAGTGAACTGGTTACAAACAAGTATGCAGTTTACTGCTGTATGTGAGGTCTGGTTCTTTGGTCTATCAAGAAATAACTAGACTGGTAAGTTGAAATTTAGGCTATTTTAAAGATGCTTCTGCATTTAAAAACAAATCTTTGTGTTTTTAACAAATAATAGGACTTATTTTATTCTAATTACAGGATGAACCTACCACAGGCATGGACCCCAAAGCCCGGCGATTCTTGTGGAATTGTGCCCTAAGTATTGTCAAGGAAGGCAGATCAGTAGTGCTTACATCTCATAGGTCAGTAGTGAAGACTTGGCGTGGCATCTGTGTTGTGTTTAAGGTTTTCCAAGTAGCAATGTGGTCACTGTATAAAAATTAGAAAGTATAGAAGGCAAAGAGAAAATGTGATAATCACCTGAAATTCTACTACTAGGACACAACCATTGCTGTCATTGGGCTATATATCTTTGCAGTTTTCCTGTGCAGATCTGTGCACGCGCACACACACACACACGTACACTAGGCGTGTGTGTGTATTTTTACAAGCAAAAATGCAAGCTTTGTACATACACTGTTCTTTTTCACTTAGTATTTTGTGAACGTTATTTCAAGTCAGTACATTTAGATGTGTCATCATTTCTTATAGCTGAATAGACTGTATTCCAAGAGGAAATACCCTAATTTATTTAACTCCTCCTCTTTTTGTAGATATTTGGACTGTTTCCAACTTTTTTTTTTTTTTTTTTTTTTTACAAATGTAAATAGCATGGCTGTAAATAGCGTTATCCCTACATCTTGGTGTATTTGTAATAGGAGGCAGTTATGCCCTAGGAAGCTGGGAATCTATTTCTTTGAAATTCCAGATGTCCTATGATGTTTGGATGGTTAGAGGAGCATCTTTCTAAAACAAAAATCTCTGTTTTCCCACAGTATGGAAGAATGTGAAGCTCTCTGCACTAGGATGGCAATTATGGTCAATGGGAGGTTCAGGTGTCTTGGCAGCGTCCAACATCTGAAAAATAGGTAACAAGGATAATTTCTTGGGGATAACATCTACTGAGAACACTTGTGCTTATTCTTTTTGTGAGCATATAAATGGTGGCTCTAAAATAAGAGGAAATAAACTGAACAAAACGGTATAGTGGAAAGAATGAGGGCTTTGAAGTCAAACAAGACTTGACTGATGTGAATTCTCTCTTTAGCTTTTCCTGGTGTGTGCCCTTGGACAAATCACTTAACCTTTCTGAGTCTGTATCCTAGGAATATCTGCTTTCTGGCTCTGCTAAACAAATGCGGTGGGGAATTTTACACATGTCAATATGGTTAGGCTTTGGAGTCAGACACAAACGAGTCTACATCCTGGCCCTACCACTTAGGAGCTCTGTACCATGGGCAAGTGACTAACTCCCTGGGCTTCAGTTTCTCTGTAACATGTCAGACTGTGTCCAGGTGAGGATCTAATGGAATCGCGTATCTGAGGCACTTGGCATGGCACGTCACGTAGAATAGATACTCAGTAAATGGTAACCAGTTCCTTCTCTCAGATACTTATTTCTGGGTCTGTTGGGGAGTTTCCTTTTTCAAGTTGAGTAGAGTTACATATTATTTTGAGAAGTTTCCTGAGGATCTTCCATTGTTTTTTTTTTTCTTTCTTCTGCTTTCAGGTTTGGAGATGGTTACACAATAGTGGTACGGATAGCAGGGTCCAACCCTGACCTGAAGCCTGTCCAGGAGTTCTTTGGACTTGCCTTTCCAGGAAGTGTCCTCAAAGAGAAGCACCGGAACATGCTACAATACCAGCTTCCATCTTCACTATCTTCTCTGGCCAGGATATTCAGTATCCTTTCCCAGAGCAAAAAGAGACTCCACATAGAAGACTACTCTGTTTCTCAGACAACACTTGACCAAGTAAGCTTTGAATGTCCAAAACAGACTGACTTTTCAGGGTGAAGATTCCTGACTCCTCTCCCCCACTCCCATATGGGTCCTAGAGCAGATTTGACTGAGCTTGAATTTCTGATTTACCACAAGCTGTGCTTTTTACTAAACCACTCTGAATGTGTAAAGGGAGATGATTCTATCTACTTTAGAGGGTTATTGTGAGAATAGGTTGTAATAATAATCACAGTAACTATCATTTTCCGAGTACCTACCATGTGCCAGACATTTTGCCAGGTGTCTTATCCCATTTAAATTAGATAACATCAAGTACCAACCGGATTCTGGCACTTAGTAGCTACTCAGTAAATGTTAACTTTATGTCTCTCTTCCCTCAATCAGGCCTGTAGGAATCAAAATAGACGATCGAGCAGTTGGTGATTTGAGGGGCAATAGAGAAGCTCAGTTTTTTAAATGGTTAATGCTTTTTCCAGGTATCCCCGTCCCCCTCACACAGTTTTCTACTTAATTATGCGATCTCGAATTCTGCTACCTGAATTAATCTCCACATGGTAAAATGCAATCAGAATAAAGAAGGAGCAAGTAGAGAGGTATTTATAAAGGTTCACCTTTCTTTTGACAGGTATTTGTAAACTTTGCCAAGGACCAAAGTGATGATGACCACTTAAAGGACTTGTCATTACACAAAAACCAGACAGTAGTTGATGTTGCAGTTCTCACATCTTTTCTCCAGGATGAGAAAGTGAAAGAAAGTTACGTATGAAGAATACTGTTCGTACAGGGTGACTAAAAGAAAGGAGGAAGTAGCCCTTCCTTTGCACCATGTGAAGTGTTCCAAAAGAAGAGCTGGACGTTTTTTGTGGGAAGAAGTAAACTGGATACTGTACTGATACTATTCAATGCAATGCAATTCAATGCAATGAAAACAAAATTCCATTACAGGGGCAGTGCCTTTGTAGCCTATGTCTCGTATGGCTCTCAAGTGAAAAAGACTTGAATTTAGTTTATTACCTTATACCTACGTGAAACTCTAGTATGGAACCCAGCGGACATATGGGTTTGAAATCACACTTTTTTTGTTGTTGTTGTTGTTGTTCCTTTGTATTCTCACTGGGGTTGCAACAATAATTAATCAAATAATCATGGCCAGTGATTATTTATCAAAATCAAAAGGCGTGTTACATCTTCATTCACGAAGCCATGCCATGCCAGGAGACAGGTTTCCTGGCGACACATCCATTGCTGGCGATGACTGTGCCAGAATGACTAGTGCCAAGTTTCTCAGAAAGCCTGAAGGACCGTGGTGTGTCGTGCACACTTTTGCAACAGCTGTTCTGCTTCAGAGTCCATCAGCATCGTTATCAGGTGACAGAATGGTGCCCTGGATGGGGAAAGCCCTCCATTGTTTCCCTCTTTGATGAGCTGCTCTGGTGTGGCTGTAACATTGCAGGTGTGGGTAGCTCAAGACAGGTGAGACTTGGTTCCATAGGTCTCCAGGGCCATTTTTTCTGGAACTCTTTGAAGATACTTAGATCCTGGTAAGCAGCAAAGAGCTGCCAAACTGTTGAGGCTGCAAGCTGCTGAGGCCAGGTCACGGGATTAAGGAGATGGCTCGTTCAAACCTCGGGAGGCCTGTGTCCATTTGTCCTGTTTGTCTGCTAACACGGTACATTGCATCTCAAGATCTTCCTTTTTGACATAAGTGTAGTAGTATTTCTAGCTTTTTAAATTAATCTAGACTATGAAAGGATAGAGTTGTATTTTGACAAAAATCTTTGTACTTTTAATGTTGTTTGGAATCTTAAGTTCTGTCAGTGACTTGTGAATGGCCTCTTTGTAGAACCCTGTGGCGTAGAGGAGTAAGACCCCATTGCCTCACTAGCTTTATTTCTCATGGAAGCTTGCAGATGGATCCTCTGATTAGTGCCTGGTGACCAGAAAACAATGTGGTGGCCAAGATCTCATGACAGCATTATATTTGAGTTTCTTTAAGATCATTCAAAATACTCTTAATCTCAGCTTGTTAATCAAGTATTTTTTGAGTGTATGTTATAGCTGAATTGACTGTATGGATGGATTGGGTGGGGAGGAATTAAGTCTCAGTAGATATCCTGTGCCATGTTATTCAGCTAACAGGTTTACAAATATAGGTTTTGTTGTTGTGGTTGTGGGATCCCAGTGAATACTGGGCAGCCTTTTTTTTTTTTTTTTAAATAGCAACAGTGCAAAAGCCAAAAAAGTCTGTCATAAGGGTCACAAGACTAAACAATGAATACTTTAACAAAATCTTTGTGAAACTTTGTGAAGCACAAGTTGTGTTACTCAACAAAACTTGTTGAGTAACACAACTTGTGCTTATGGGTATATTTGGTACTGTCAGAAAATTGGCTTTGAAGATCTTAGATACCCCATTCTGACAATCTCAAACTTTTCATCTCTTCAGTCCTAAATTTCTCATGAAAAGAAAAAAAAAAAAAGCAAATGCCCCCACATGAAATATATTTGACTTTTCTGATCCAGTCTTATTTTTTTAGTCAATAAACACTTAAAAAAATATTTCACTAATGCTTAATGTGATCTGTCTTGAGACAACAAAAATATGAGGGAAGTACTACTGGGTGAAATTCAAGCCATCTTTCAATATCATTACTAATTTCTTTTTCTAAAATTTAAATATTAACTAAAGGTTGTTAAGATTCACATCTATTTCAAATCTATTTTTTAAAATTTATAGAATGTTATCACATTAACTTGTTTGGCAAAAGAAAAGGACTTAGAAATTAATGCCAGTATTTCCTAAAATGATAAACAAGTAATGAAGGCCCATTTCTAGTAACTATTGGCATGATGAGGTCATTATATTTTGTGCAATCTTTAATGATATAAAATTCATAGTGTAATTTAGTTTCTCCTTATTTAATATTTTTCAAAATCAAACTTTTGTTATTTTCCCATTTCACTAGAATCATGTTCTAATTCTCTATTTTATTAAATCATTGAGCAGCTCCTGGCTCTAATTACTCTGACTTCAAGGCCATATTAAAAATCAAAAGACACTGTGAACTGTTTTGAAAAAAAAAAAAAATTCAATATAGATTTCCAAGGATCTCTTCTGCAGCTAGAAACAATCTATAGCTACACACTGACTTCACTGTTACCTTTTAAGCTATCCAAATAGTAATCTTTTACATTTCCCTGTGTAAACCTAATTATAGTAGAATTTTTTTACCGACTCAAGTAAAATTTCTATATATTCCCTGTGGAAATGTAAGTATGTGAGTTTCAAAAAGTCTCAAAAAAGTGTCCAAAGTTTGCCACTTTTGCTTCTTTTGGACACCTTGGAAACTTTATTGTCAACTGTGAATATGAAAAATACAAAAGAAAACAATCACAAAGCCCTTTACACATACATAAACATCCAGCACAGCTCATTGTTAAAAAACAGCCAAACCTCAGACTACTGTATTTGAATATCTGTACTGAAAGCGTGTGCATTGTGACGATTAAATGTTGCACGTCTTTCATTCACTGTAATCATTGACGAAAGGGATTTGTCTGTTTTCTTCTCGTGATGTTGTATATATCAGGTAAATTTTTTTCCAAAGAGCCATGTGTCATATATAATATTGAACCACTTTGATACTGAGATATTAATTTGTACCCTAGTTACTATTTACTAGTAATAGTACTCTAGTAATACAGCTCTAATTCTCTTCAAAATTGTTGCATCCCTTTTATAGAATGTTTCTATTTCCATTAAGGATTAAGTATTCTCTCTCCTTATACCCTAGGATGAAGCTATGTTTTTGTGCTTTTTCTTTATCATTGGCTCTTCATTCCAAGCACTTTATGCTGTCTCTAATGGGATCTATTTTTGCACTGGAATATCTGAGAATTGCAAAACTAGACAAAAGTTTCACAACAGATTTCTAAGTTAAATCATTTTCATTAAAAGGAAAAAAAAGAAAAAAAATTTTGTATGTCAATAACTTTATATGAAGTATTAAAAAAAAGCGTATTTCTATGTTGTAATGAGTCACGAAATAAAGCTGTGACAGTTCTGCGGGTCTGTGCAAATTTACTTCCGTGCATTCGTAGCACCACCTACTGTTAAAGCTTGTGAAGACATTAGGAAAGTAAGAAACGTCCACTTGTAGTGGGAAGCTCTTTGAGTCAAGGGTAGAAATTTTAGAAAAGGCTAAGTGTCCTGTTACAAAAGAGAACTGAGGGGACTACTTGCAGATAAAGGGTGTTTACACTTTCATAATTCAGTTAAGATAGTAAATAAGAAGTTTAAGAGGTTTTTAGGTAAAACGTATTCAGCTTATTGATTTTTGAAGCTAGAGAGCTCTCTGGAAATACTCTGTAGCTAAGTCCGTTTGATAAAAACCTCACTGCTTTATTTGTTGAAGCTACAAAGGCCGCCTTCAGAGGTCTTTTGTTCGTTAAACTGAAAATACAAGGACAGTGTGTGCCAAGTGTATTGGCAAGGTCTGCTCGGTATGGTGGCCTAGGTGAGCACGCAGAAAAAGTGGAAAAAGTAGAGGAACATCGGAGGTGCCTTCCCTTTCTGTAAAAAGTGCTGTGCAGTCGAAAGCCAGGGTTATGTGGGGCTGTGACGAGACGTGTGGATGTAATTTCCATAGCTCACTAGCAAAGTCTCAGGAAAGACGTCTGCTTATCTCGGTATCTGAGGAACCTCTGTCAAACTCCCCCTCGTAGGCAGCATAGCAGAGTTGTGGGGCCTCTTCTAACGGCCCTGAGGACAGGTGCTGAGTGGTCCTTTGCTAAGGCGCGCATCCCACTGCGTGCAGAGGAAGGATCTCGGTTTGTGAGTGAGCCTTGAGCACTTGGAATCAGCATCGCAGCTGTGTCTTTCCCTCTTAAAGTTCACATTATGGCGACTTCAATGAAATGATAGAAAACTGTGTTTCTTTGTGAAAAATGACAATCGAGAGAAGAAAGCTACTAAAAGATGAAAAGGCAAGTAATTTAGATAACCATGTAAGTCACCCATGAGTCTGGAGGAAAACCTTCTATCTAGAGAAGAGCCTATATACACATTTGTAGGTTCAGAAGAACCTTGGAACCTTTGAAATGGTAATGCATATATTATATATGAAAAGGTAGAAAATTAGCTACCTTTTTCAAGTATTTTACTGTCAGGCACTTCATTTACTCCCTAATTAACTATCTGCCCTATGAGGTAAGCAGTACCATTTGATGTGCAAGTAAACTGTGGCTCAGTGGATAAAGAACTTGTTTAAAATTAAGCTGCTACTAGACTGGCAGAGGGTTCTTTCTGGTGAAGGTGAGTATAAGTTAACAATTGCTCTCATAAAATCCGCCTGGCATCATCATACAATAATTTAACCAATATTTATTGAACTCTGTTGTGTGCCATATACTTTTCTAGGTTCTGGGATGCAGTGTCGAAGACTGAATTCCTGCTCTAATGAACTTAAATTTCAGTGGAGAAATCATACTCACATTCACAATGGATGTGTAGACAAACACATACAATAAATTCAGACTACAGTAAGTGCTAAGAAGAAAATGACCCATGGTTATATGAGTTAATGATGGGAGAAGAGTCAGAGATGGCCGCCTGAAGAGTGACATTTGAGTTCAGATCTGATCAAATAAGTAGGAGCCAACATTTGAAGGTGGGCAGAGAGAATGTTCCTGGAAGAAAGAACACCTGGTGCAAAAGCCCCAAGTGGGAAAAAGGTTGGCAGGCTGGGGAAGGAGAGAGAGAATTCCAATCTCTGGAGTGGTAGAAGGGGCAGAAACCAGAACCTGTAGGGCCTCCCAGGCCATATTAAGGTATCTGGATTTTATTGTTAGTGCAATGAGGAACCACTGGAGAGTTTTCAACAAGGTAGTGGTTTGATGTAATCACTGTTTCAGAAAGAATGCTGGCTGTATGGGGAAAAGGAACAGTAGGGAGGCTAAGATGTTGGTGGATTGGGCAAGGGTGTAGCAACAGACACAGGAATAATAATGTTCAGGATGTATTTTAGAGACAGAGCCAACAGGAATTACCGACAAGCTCCATGTAGGGGTTGAGGGCAAGGGCTATCAAGGTGACTTCTAGTTTGTGACTCAAACTAGGTAAATGGTTGTGTTAAAACGGCCATTCGTACCTTCTTCAAATTCGGTGCTCAGGAACAATGATGGGAAAGAAGATAAAAATGTGTAAGTCATCAGTACATGTATGGTTTTTAAAGCCTTGCGACTAAATGGGCTGACCTAGAGAGAATGAAGATAGAGAACATTCCTGAGCCCTGAGATCGCACCCACATTTGGAAGAGAAGCCAGCAAAGGAAAGAGAGGGACTGGCCAGTGAGGAGGAAAATCTGAGTTTGACACCCTATACTGAAGCTCAGAATCAAGTGTTTCAGGAAGGCAAACATGGTCAGTGGTGTCCCAACACTGCTGAGAAGCAAGGTAAGGCAGAGAAAACGACTGAATTTGGTAAGACAGAGGTCCTTGGTGACCTTGAAGTCATTTCAGTAGATTGACAAGGCTCAGGTTGAGGGAAGAGTAAGAGGTAAAGATGGGGAATATACGTGTAACTCTGACAGTTCTGCTTTACTGTGAAGCAGAAAACATGACAATAGCTGGATCACAAAGCTTTTATTTGGATTCTTGTCTGTTAATAGTATACACTGCACCTGAACACCCACCTCACCTTTCAATTTTTTGTTTTTCTTTTTAATCCTTTAGACATTTCTTCTATCCGGAGTCTTATGCTATACTTTGTTTTCCAAATTTCCCTTAAGACAGCTAATTCATGATTTACTATTTTATATTACAATCTGTTTTAGAAACACAAAATAATATGGCTCTAAATATAGACTATCAAGAGAGCTTGTAATTACTAAACCTAGTTTTAGAAGGCAGGTGCACTCAACTAAAATGGAAATTAAAGGTGTTTTAAGAAAAACCTTAGAATATGTGGTTGTACTCAAAACTTTCTGGGATTATTATGTTATCTTCTTAATGTAACTTAACATTTACAATAAAGTTGTTAAATTGTTACCGTGTCACTACCCTACAGCAACACAGTAAAAGCTGTAGAAAAGACAGTATAAATACAAAACACAAATAAAAAAACCTGCAGAATGGGTATGTAGGCTTTTATTCAGGCAACCATTCTCATAACCATAAAGATCTCTTTAAAACAAATAGCTGTCCCAGGTATCTGTTAGTGATCCAAAATGAACAAACATTAACTATAAATGAACACATTTCAGCACGTAAAACAAGTCTTCTGAAGTTTTTAACAGAGACCTAGTAACATTATTTTCCCAGTTAGAGGGACTCATAATTAATGTGAAAACCATAATTAATACAGATGACACAGATGACACTGTACTTTGCCAAGGTAAAGCAATATATTTGATCTTAGATTAGAATCCCATTTGATCACAAAATAAACTTTACTGAGCAGAAATATTTTTAAAAATCTCAGAAAAAACAGACATGAAAAGATGGACATTATATATAAATAATTTTAAAACACCGGGTTCAAAATGTAAAATCATCATTTGAATATAAGAAAACATTATAAAAGCAGAGGGTTGTCAAAAGAGAGTACAAGAGATTCTGAAACCAATGAAAAATCAAGATCATCAAGTAGTAGCAACTATTTCTAATGTGTAACAGACACGGAAATGCCAAGGGGAAAATGAACAGCACTATTTCCTAAGGTGGAGAGGAACAGAGGAAGGAAGGATAGAGGTGGCTTTAGAAGTGTAGAGACACAGAAAATTAACTTACCACCTTCTTCAAATGCAAGTGAGAATCTCTTAGGAGAATTTAAGCACCATTAGCAGACACATCTTATAGCAGTTAATGCAATGCTTGTATTTCAATGGAAAACTATTTTAGAGGTGAAAATGATGTAGGAATCAGAAGCATATTCTGCTGAGACACGAGGTAATTGACACTCTCCCGAACTGGAAAAACACATTTCATAAGAAGGCATCTAAAGTTACCGACTGAATCGAATTTGTGGTTTGAATACTTCATGCCTAGTGAAATAGCTTACCAGCTGCCACAACCCTGGGATCCTCATGAGACCAATGTCTCCCAGCCGCACGACTGTCTGCACTCTCATTCCACCAAAGAACATGAACTGCAGGAATAAACCAAAAACAGCGTCTAAAGACTATGGCGTTACTACAAGTTAAGAAATACAGAAAAATTAATCAGAAACATTAAGTCTTGTTCTTTAGATCAAAATAGTGGATATCAAAAAGGTAAAATTAAGTATGTTAGTAATAAGATTTCAGAGGGGGTCAGAGATTCGGGAGAGAAACTTATAAATTAAACTGGTTTTACAGATGAAGAAAAGGAAGGCTGGAAAGAAAAAGTACCACCACTAAAGACACAATCAAGGCCAGACCCAAGTTTTATGACTTTCTACTATATTTTACTTTATTTTTAAAAAATTATAAAGAAGATGTTTATTACTGAAAATTTGGAAGATACAAAGAAGAAAATTAAAAGTAGCATAACTTTAACAACCCAGAGAGAACCTCTACTGATATTTAGTGTATTTCTTTTAAAAAATGAGTAAAATCAGATTGTCTTAGTGTATATTATGCTTAGTAGTATTTTTAAAAATCAACAATGCTTATTTTCCATGGCAGTAACCTTAATTTTTAATGACTATGTGAATTCCTATGTTGCTATGTGACAACTTTTTTTATCCCAACCCTTTATAGTTGATTATTTATATCATTCAAAGTATTTCAGGATTCTATAAAATACTGAAATTTTTTTAATTAAATGTAATATATGTTAGCCATATAGATTTTGGAAAACGCAGATAAGCAGAAAGTAGGAATCACTTCTACCACCCTAAAACAACCACGTTTCTATTCTGGTGCATCTCTTTCTATATTTATGTACATATGTATTTTTATGTTTACATATTTATTTACACAAAGTGTATACACTATGTAAGCTACAGGACCTATATGATATGTGCCTGTGTGTTACAAGTATATATACACATATATACACAGGGTCATACCACATTGTTTCCAACATTTCCTCATTGTAAACAATGCGCTGACATAAACCTTTCAGCAGCTGACACGTGTAGCTCTAATAATAACAATGTCAAAGACAAAGACTACTAACATTTTTGGGGTGCTTACTATATGCTAGGCTTGGTTCTAAGAGTTTTGCATGTATTAACTCATTTAATTTTCACAATCATCTTAGGATATTATTTTATCACGGAGCAGTATAAGTCACCGTAAGATGAAGTAACTCATGTGAAGTCACAAAGATAGTTAGTGGTGGAGCTGGGATTTAAAGCCAGGCAGTTTGCATCTGATAATTTCCTCAATAGGAACTCCTAAAATTGGAACTGAGAGAACCAAAGAGTAGTTTGTATATACTTCTATATGTACAGTGTACATATTATACACTGTCCTCCAGAAATTATGTCCTGATTTATACTCAACATAACACTTATCTCCTATGCTGAGAATGTAATTTAGGATTAAAAAGTGTGCACACGTTTTTAGTAGTTTTTTCTTATAAAAGTTATAGATGTCCATTATAAAAAATAGATTTAATAAACATTATCATCATTATCATTTATATCCTTTCAAACTTCTTTCCTATATATCCTAACACACTATACACCTATGCATATTTCCTAAAATATTGGCAAAAATTATTTAAAAATTAAAGCTTTTTATTTATATTGCCAAATTTTGGGGAGGGAAAAGATTAACACAGTATGAACCCTATACAGTATCTGAGTACTCATTTTTTCCAACCTATCAAATACTATATATAAGTATGTCTTTATTAGGTAAAAATGGTATCTCATTGTCTTAATCTGTATCTTTGTTAATATATATATATTTAGTAGTCATGTGTATACCTAACTTTGCATAAGTCTTCGTTTCTCTTTTTGCTTTTGAATTTCATTTATGGTGTTTTGGGGCATGCAGAAAGATTGAGCCTTTTAAAAATAAAATCATCAATTGATTTTTTTTTCTCTTCATTGTTTCTTCATTTGTTTTTAGCTTAGAAATATAGTTCTCATCCATATTATTAAACATTTATATTTTAGTAATTCTATAACTACTTTTCGTCTACACTTAAATCTATAATCCATTTGGATTCCAGTTTAGTGTATGGTGTGAGATAGACATCTAATAATTTTCATAGTTTTTCCTCTTCTTGATATGTTTTCCAACTTAATATCTTTTTCTGTATATTCTGATTATTTTCTTAGGATATACTGCTAGAAGTTAAATTTCTGGGTAAAGATCAGAAGCTTGGCTTTGAGTGTGCTGGGTGTGAGATGTCCACTGGACATTAAATAGGAAGTTAAGGAGGCAAATCAATATGAGTCTTTCAAATATTTTATTAGCTATTCTTAGTCATTTATCCTTCCAGATGAACTTTACATACATTTTTAAGAGTTTGCCATAAAAAACTCTCTGAAATTCTGACTGCAATAACTTTCAACTTTAAAAAGTTAAATGCCCCAAATAGATGTCTTAAATATAAATTCAGCAGGCGCCTGCCTGGCTCCGCTGGTGAGGCATGCGACTCTTGATCTCAGGGTTGTGAGTTTGAGCCCCACATTGGGTGTAGAGATTACTTAAATAAACTTTAAAAGCAAATAAATAAGTTCAGGTACGTATATATTTACCTGTAAGCTGTGTATACCCACAGTGAAGTGTTAAGAGGTCATTATTAATCATGCAAATGCATTATTTCTGCATATATATATATATATATATCAAATAACATTTTGGTTTTCTTATTCGTATGTCATATGTATAGGAATATATGTGTGTATACACACGTATATTTATATATATTTATACACATAGACACACATATATATGAATGATGTGTGTGTGTATGTGTGTGTGTATCACACACATGACATAAAAAGACCAAAATGTTAACAGTATTATCTCTAAGTAGGGGGAAATATTTTCCCCCCTTAAGGCATGTCCATCTCTTTAGTACGTGTAAAAATATGTACTACTTTTTCATTCAAAACAATCTCTCTACCCCAAATAATGTTATTTTTTTTAAAAAAGATTTTATTTATTTATTTGACAGAGAGAGACACAGCAAGAGAGGGAACACAAGCAGGGGGAGTGGGAGAGGGAGAAGCAGGCTTCCCGCCGAGCAGGGAGCCTGATGCGGGGCTCGATCCCAGGACCCTGGGATCATGACCTGAGCCGAAGGCAGACACTTAACGACTGAGCCACCCAGGCGCCCCCAAATAATGTTATTTTAAATAAAAGTATATTTAGAGGGAAAAAAAGATGAAAGGACAGATATTTTCTTGAGGCTTTTTGCAGTTTTTTATCACTTTGATGTGTCATGGAAAACATGACACTTTTAACATTTGAAAAAGGCTTCATGAGGTGTTAATGTTCCAAACGAGATAAATCAGGTTTTTTCAACCCTAAAAATTATTTAAAAAAACCCTAAAAATTTGGCAATAAAAATTTAAATATATACCACAATGGAAAAAAGAGACAAACTGACCCATGAAACTTTAATAGATTACCAATATACTTTGCAATTTCACAGAAGAAATAGACAACTATACCTCTGTTGAGTGCTCCATATTCTGTGTGGAAAACTCCAACTAGTTTTGAGTAGCCTAGATCCACATGGGCATTAATTGCCCTTTTAAATGCATCACCCCACAAAGCTGGCCCACCTGGCTTCATCTGAAAAATAATCAGTTCATAGACTCCTAGAGTAGGGAGAAAAATAATTATTTTACAAAAGATATTCAAGAAATTTCTAATCAGGTTAGTTCAGTTCCACTGGAAGACTAATCTACATACACAGATTTGGAGGATCATTGACATGGACATGTTTATGTAGGCATATTTATGAATTATGGCATTAGTTTTCCTTGCTTTTATGTTTAGAAAGTCCTTGTCCAAGTTTAAGGATCACTTGTTAAGCTTATACAGAACAACAAAAAAGGGAAGATATATAAAGCTATTATCTGAAATTTTTCTTAAAGATTTTATTTATCATTTGAGAGAGACAGAGGGAGAGCCCAAGCAGGGAGAGAGGCAGAGGGAGAAGGAGAAGCAGACTCCCTGCTGCTCAGGGAGCCTGATGCGGGACTCAATCCCAGCACCTGGAGATCATGACCTGAGCCAAAGGCAGATGCTTAACCATCTGAGCCACCCAGGTGCCCAAGTTTTGTCAATAAACAAATATTGAGCATTTATAGTAAGACTAGGATTTTTGAGCTCCCTGAATCTGCACTTTCAGATAAGAAATGAGTAAGAAAAGCATTTTCTGATCTCCCATATTTCCTCTTCTTTCCAGAGGAAATACTTTTTGTTTGTATAACGTCCCCCTACAGGATTCCATTTCTAATAGGAACAAAAGATGGAGCCAATGATGTCTTGAGTTTTTGAGTAGGGGAAAAAAATGGAAACAACTGAGGGAGATGATTTTATTGTTCCTCAATATCCAGGTAAATACTTGAAAAGCATTTTACCTTCTGATCAGAAGTATGGGGCAGGCAGAGGAAGGGGAACTAGGGGGCAAGGAGCTTTGAGAAGAAAAAGGAAAAAAGCACAAAGTTACTAAAGAGTTAAGAACAACACAGAGGAAGAGAACCAAGATTTGACACTGTCCGAGAAGCCACTTAGTTTTTAGATAGTGCTGGAAGCCTGTGGAAAGGTCTAGGTGGATAAGGATAAGGATCCAAACAAGACTTTCAAATCTCTTGCACTCTATACTACAAAGTTAGGAAAAATGGGGGAAATAAAATAACATTTAAATTAATTAATACTACAAAAAAATCTGACTTTTGTTTAAAACAATGTTAAGGTAAATGTTTCCTTAAATGAACAAGAAAATAAAATCAGCAAGAAGAAAGATCTTTAGTAATTATTTTTAAAATGAGAAATAAAAACAAAAATGTTAAACTACAGTAATATAGCTTAACAGTTTAATTCATTCCCCAACAGTCTTACAGGCAAAGACACCCTTAATATTTTAAGATTAATTGTAATTTGTGTCTAATAAATACCAAACTATGACAAAATTTCATACATCATCTTTCACCTAACCATACTTGTCTGCTCCCAACCCTCAACTTTTCAACCTTTATTCCCCATGTCAACTTTTTATATTTATACCTCAATTTTAAGAGCTTTTCCAAATTGGAAAAAAAAACATCATTCAATGTTGTTTTAATAAGATCTAAAATTCATTTATCTCTATAATCATAATATATTCCTATATAAAACACAGCATTACCTTTCCCTAGGGAGGTTTAGTTTTTTAAGCAGACTCCATGCCCAGCATGGAGCCCAACTCAGGACCCAAACTCACAACCCAGGATCAAGACCCAAGCAGATATCAAGAGTCAGACACTCAACTGACTAAGTCACCCACGCACCGCTGGAGGTTAAGTTTTTATAGCTTGAAATCTTTAGTATTTTCTCCATCAGAATTCAAAGTAAGAGGCAAGGACTTACCTTCTTTTGCAGGCTTTTCTAATTTGCACCATGGCACCAGGTAAGTAATCTCAGTCTCTTGTTCATCTATGAGAGCCAGATTTGGAACGACAGATTGTTGCCATTCCTTATCTTTGGCCACGGCTTTCCGAACTTCAGTTCGATGAGCAAAATTATCTATGGGATGAAAAGGAGTAAGAAAAATAAAAACTTAATTAAAATCACCTATACCTTTTCTGGATTTCATTCAACTCAGCAAACGTCCATTGAAGCCACATAAGGACACTGTTCTATCATTGCAGCTATCAACATAAATAGATGTGACATCTGTCCTCAAGTTTCTCATGGTCTAAAACGGGAGTAGAAATTTAAACAACTAATGATAATGTCATGTAGTGGGCTTTATAGGCTCTACCACTTACTAGGTAGTTGTGTGACTTAGGTTAAGTTATTGAATCCTTCTGTGCTCGTTTCTTACTCTGTGAAATGGGGATAATGATATAGTATCTCCCTCCAGGGTTGTTGTGAAGATTAAGTGAATTAGTACACAAGAGGGGCTTTGAGCAGTGTTTGGCACCTAGATAGCACTCAATATATATTAATTATTCTAATTATTAATTATTCTAATTATTTAAATTACGGTGCCCGTTTAGAGAAGGACTATTTTTCTTTAGTGGTGGTGGTGAGTGGTCAGGTCAAGGTATACTCTGAACTAAATTTAACATAAATGAAAGGAAGATACGCTTTTTAAGCCTCTTCTTTGAACAGCTTCTAAAGAAGGAGTGCTGATTTTCTTATTATCACCATTCTTTTTACCCAGTATTTATTTCTCTTATGTTTGATATTTAAACATTTACTAAACATTTGGGCCTAGTACTATATTTACTATTAGGGTCTCATTAAGACTGATTACCGGTAAAGGAGTTTTCTATGGTTTATACTGAGGATCTTAGAGCTTAAGTGAGTTATATTAAGACTTTACTAGTGATTTTTTTAAAGGGACCTGAGTCCACTGGTGGCACATTAAAGCATAAATGTGTTTTAATGGGGTTTATTCTATTACAATAGGGAAAACCCCTAAATTAGGGCCATTTTAAATATGGAATGAACACTTTTCATATTTAAATACTTCATGACTATGTGGTTAATAGTCTTAATAACTTAACTGATGATCAAACACTAAATGAAGGTATTGAAATTCTCTGGATTTCATCAAGTCCTGATGTGGACTTCACAAAGATTAGACACTGGAGTAACAAACATCCTGGGGATTCATGCAACCTGTTCTTCTTTGAATATTAAACCAGGGGTAAATCAACTTCAATATGGGGAGAACACTGATTGTCTTTACTTCCCTAGAACAGTAAATTCCCTGGAACCTTGGAATGCACAAATAACACAAAAATGATTTTCTCAACATAACAAATCATTAAATCTTAGCATTGGGTGAGGCCAAGAAGTTAACTATCATCCCCAACAACCTCTACTACTCTAAAGCCGCTACATATCTGAATTGTATCTACTAAAATCCTGATATCCAGCCATAGCTTCAACAATAATAAAAAATAACTCTCCCTTCCTTTATGATCTTAACCTATTTGGGCTCTTACAATCACTGCTTTAATTTTTTTCATAAATCGTCTTTATGACAAACCACTGTAAAATTTTTCTGAGCATTAAAGCCCAGCTCACAATTTTATGATCTGAAATATGAGATACCACACTTTTTCATTTATGGTAACATAAGGATTTGAGCAAAGGGTTGTTAAAGGTGCGCCACTGGGAGGAGAAATCACTGAATTCGTTTTTTGTTGTTGTTCCCCTTTTTTAAAAGTTTATTTTAACCTATGGGTATTTATACTAATCTAGATCCAAGAGCTAAGCGTCAAGTAACATTTAACAGAATGAAAATTTATACTGAACCCTGAAGCTGGAAAAATCATACCATACTTCCAAATATGAAACATTTTGTTCATTTGGCCTCCAAATTCTACACTCCAGTATCCAACCAATTCAGAGTGAGCTGTCCGAAGATGTATGTTTTTCTTAACATTTTCCAGAAACTCATTCATCTTTGAGGGCTTAAGGCAGTAAGTACGAAATTCATAGAATGTTCCATCGTATTGTCTGGGGCCCGTAGCAAAACATGAGCACACCTGAAGAAAGATAAGGCAAATTTAAATATTTTGGGAAGGTAGGGTTTATAATATTGTTACAACCAAATCTGAATCTAGAAACAAAGGGCACACATTAGACTCATAATCCATGTTTCTACTTCTGTGATCTCCCTTTAGACATTTGTTTGGAGAGATGTCAATAAAAGTAAGTAGTCTTAAGTATGCTGAATATATAGTTACTGTTTCTTAGCAGGGATCCACTATTAGCCTTTTTTTTCATGAAATTTAATCATAAGGCACTGGGGTCTTAATAAGAGTCCTTTACCCAAGAACTACAATTAGGATTCTAATAAATTTGCAGATGTCTTCCCTTATTTAGTCAATATTCCATTTTTAATCAATACTATATATGTTAGTTATGCATTTAAGTGAACTTTATAAAATATGCAGGTGTTTTGGTAAGCAAAATGGAAATGTGTTTACTTGCAAAAAAACTCCCTTTTAGGTTTTTCTTAAAAATAAAAATTGCTATTCAGGTCAAAGTATTTCCCAAATCCAACGAAGTAGATCCCTGGTAAAAGATAGGAATGGAGTGTTATAATCTATCCAACTGCATTATAACATGGTGGTGAACTGTATGAATGCTATAAAGGAAAAATCAACAAGTTAGAATTGTCTGAATCATTATTAGGTTTAATTACAGATGCAATGTGAAGAAGGGCATTTAACCCATCCAATTTTACCAGATTGACAAAAATATCCCTTAAGAACCGTTAGTTCTTGTTGTATTAGTTGTATGCTACTTATATAAAGTTTTCTTCTAATTTAGTCCTCCAAGTCTGAATAAACTTAACTTTAGATAGAAAATGCCCTGCCAGAGATTATCCTCTGTGTATATATATGTGTGCATGAGTATACATTCACACCCACACAATCCTATGGCATTTTCACTTACAAATTCTTCTTACTGTGGGTTTGGTTATCATGTGCCAGTTGCATGAAGCTTATTATTTATTCTTTTTAGTTTCATGAAGCTTATTAATCAGAACTATCAAAAGCTTTGGTACAAAGCTATGGACAAATTTTGGCCTTATTTGACTACCTGGTACATCAAGTGAAACCAGTAGACTTCTTTATCTGACATAATTTCGGTTAAAACACGTAATTGTCTATGAGTTTCATCTGTGTTTAATACCATAATTATAATTATATATTTGAATTCATTCCATTCATGTCCCGAATTAAGTTCCTACTGCCCAAGTGTCTAAGCTTACTTGAAAAGCAAGTATTCCCTCCAGAAACTATTGCAGATACTTCTATTTTTGCTGGACATGCTTTTTGTGTCATTTTAACCAAATTTTAATAAGAGAATGTTATCCAAATAAACTGCCTAGTATTATAGTTTAAAAAGTATTATAAATAAAATGTATCAGAAAACGGGACAGTGTGGTACTTATAACAATTGCTTTTAAGTCGTTTTTCAGGGAATTTGTATTTGGAAACAAATACGTGGTCAAAGGCACGTATTTTTATTATCTTTCAAAGAATAAACAGTAAGAGGGAAAAGCCCACAGAAAGGATAACAGCAGTGAGATAAGTGAGTGTGCTTAGGGAGAGGTGATTTTTGTTAAGGGCAGAAACTACAACTATTCTGGGGTAGGATTCACGAGTGTTCTAGGCTCCCTTATCTCCAAATACGGGCTCATTTTGCACAAAGTGAAAATATTTCAAAACGCTTTCAATTCACTTCCAATTCACTTGTGAGCACAACTGGCTGATATTTAAAAATCAAAGTTCAGAGTAGAGTTGTAATGAATAACTCTTGGCCCTGCCCCAGTAGAGTGAGAATCAGAAAAGATTAGACTGGATTGCTAATCTTGGGTTAATGGGTCATCGCTGGTTCCTCAGTCTTCAGCAGAGTCAGTCTGTAGAGTAGGTTCATCCCCTTCCGCTTGTACCCTTCGAGAAAAGTACAAGCCTCAATATCAAAGGAAAAAATCTGCAGATTCACAGATTAGGCCAAGTCCCCACAGTTAAGGCTGAATCACAAAAATCTATTGTGTGTTTTTCTCATCTAAGGTTAAGTGAGGTTACCATCCTGTTTGCTACGAGGTTCCTGGCCCTGCCTGGCTCGGCCACCGCCCGCACGAGGCAGTCGGCCGCTGGGCAGGATGCTCCACCACTGGCACCCTGGCCCTCCTCTTCAAGGTTCTCTGCAAAACGCTCCGAAGTTGTGTACATATCGTTTAAACGCGGGGAGGCCTGTTCTTTCGCCAGCGGCCGGTTGACCTATTTCTCCTCTACCTTCTGTCTGGAGGGGGCGGTGGCTTGTCAAAGGACAAATCAAAAGGAAAAGCTCGACCAGCAAACACCTGGCACGTGCCCAACCTGGCGAACGCAGCCGGGCTGGAAAGCAAATACGGGGCAGCGGGACCTTCAGGAGTGTGCTCTGGGCCGCCTGGCACCTTAGGCCACAAAAGTCCTGTTCACGGCTGCTGGCGAGCTGGCCGGGAGGCGACACTGGCCAGCGCACCCTCCCCGACTGGCTACACGCTTCCATCCACGCATCCCAGAAGGCCCCAGCTCGGGGGTCCGGGACGCTCACTGGAACTAGAATCTCGGCGCGCGAACAGGATGGGCGCATGCCCGGCACTCACAAGTCTGGGCGAGCGAGCCGAGTAGCGCATGCGCGGGACCACTAGCTCCTCGCTGACCCCCTTCCTCCTCCCAAACCACGGAACGGTTTGGGCGCGTCTCCGCGGCGGGTACCTGAGGCGCAAGCTTCCGCGCAGCCAGAGCCCTAGTCAGGCCGCTTCGGAGGACGAGCATGGCGGGGCTTCGAGCGCTGGGAAGGCCAGCCAGCCGGTACTCTTTCTTAGATTCCTCCTGTTAGGGCTTACCCGCCTGGAAAAGAGCAGCGACTGGACTACGGGCGGACGCAGGCTGGGGCGGGACTCCGCGGCGTGAGCTCCGCCTCTGGTGCCGGGAGGCGTGGCGGCACCGCCCCGACTGCTCGCGTCCTCCGGGGCCCCGCGCCCGGCGCGTTTGGGCGGCACGTGCGCTTTGGTCCTCCGTTTGTTTCCTCAGACGTGCTTACCCAACGTCAGAGGGGACGTTAGGATTGGCAGAAGGCGGGGATCGTTCCTGTGCCACCTTTCTGAGCCCATCACCTCGTCTCCATGCGCAGTCGCGCCAACAGTTCTTAAGAGTTCGTGTGCAGAATGCGAGTGTGTTTGTCTTTGCGAAGGGAGTATGATGCGTGCACGCGTAATGCTGTGCATTTAAAATCGTGGAGGTTTTTGCCCTGGTTAATCGTTAGTCGGGGTGATTTACATAAAGACCAGGAGCCTTCACTTTTCCTCATGAAGTGCATCCTCTTTCCCTAATCGCTACCCCAGCATGACCTCTTAAGGCTTCTAATAATGATTGAAATTGTATTTTTCAGGAGCTTATTGGAATGGGGGCATCGAACTAAGTATTAAAAAGTCAAATAGTTTTGTAAGCCTTAAAAAAGCATACCAGCAGACCTCGGATCTTGTTCTCCGTATCCCTGATTATTGGTCCCCAGAATAACTATTTTCAACATTTTCCACTTGTTTCTTCTAATGCTTTTTCTCTTTCTCTAAATTACAGGCCTT
The DNA here is from genome assembly GCF_009762305.2 of Zalophus californianus. Classification (NCBI taxonomy): domain Eukaryota; kingdom Metazoa; phylum Chordata; class Mammalia; order Carnivora; family Otariidae; genus Zalophus; species Zalophus californianus. The sequence goes on from NC_045607.1 coordinate 27,626,015, forward strand.
TCCTGGTGTGTCTTAGTATTTTCAGTTATAGATAGTATCTGTTGCTTGGAAAATGAGGATTTAGGTCTCTTACATACCACTCCCTCAAAATAACCTTCCCTTCCCCATCTGAATATGGGTACATTAAAAATTGTCGCATTATTAATTTACAGTATATTAATGTTTACATTTTTATTACTAATTACAGAGAACACAGTTACACAATGCATAATCAGACTCACAGTTACACAATAGTTACATTATTGCACACATTGAAATAATACTGCTTATACTATCAAGAATAGGGAAATATTACAGGGATATCACCAGTGGTTGTATTGGTTGTGCCTTCTTCAAAGACTTCAATTATCTGTCCAGGGGGAGGCTTTTTAACATTATAATTCCAGAGGGGGTGATTAAGTTTTTCTGGGTGATGGGCATCATTTTTAACGATGTGCCTGGACTGAATCTGTGGGAAGTAGTGGAGGGAGATAGCAGAGACTATTAGCTATTTCCCATTATCCATTCTCCCTGCTGCCCTCTTTTTAAAAAAATTAGTAAGAGAATCCTTGCAGCTAGGTGCAGCTGTGTGACTAAGTCCTGGCCAGTGTAATGTGTTAGTGCATTTATAACCTACTATAAGTGAGTCTAAAGCAGTGTAGGAGGAGCAGTTCTCTCCTTTGTTTCTTATTTCTTCATGCTGGAATATGGGTGTAATGGCTTGACTTCTTGAATTATGAGGTAGAGGCCACATGCTGGAGATGGGACAACAGTAGAGAAGACGCCTAGGTTCTGACACCATGGAACAGCAAGCTAAGAGTCCTGGACCGCCCATCTCTGGAGTTCTTTTATATGAGAAATTGTCTTCTAGTTTAAGCCACTGCTAAGTGGGTTACACCTGTAATCTTAATCAGTAGGAGTGTGACTACTTTTTTCTCTCCCTCTTTCCTTTGTTTCTCTTGTTTTCCTCATACCTATCATTTATTAATCACCAAACTCTTTGCCAAAAGAATATACCTTTCAGTATGTTAGCGAGCCCTCTTGCTCAACTGTAGACCCCAACAGTTAAAACCAGAAATAGGCAAGACTGCTTAACTCATGCTGTTAACTAAAAATTGTGCTTATTTCTTAGTGTACTTTCTTGAAGCATGATGAAGTTCTTTTTTAAGGACCCAGAACATCCCAAACACCACATCGGAAAAGCCCTGATAGCAACGTGATGCCCAGAAGACCACACCCACAGGTCCTCTTTCTGCCGGTGATCATGGGCTGAACACATACCAACCTTCACCCATGATCACAGGCTGTCTGCCTGCTCTCTTGCAAGTATCCCCCCCTCAACCTCTCCTTATAAAATTGTTAAGTGTCCATGTTGGAGGCAGAGAGGTCGGTTGTTAAGTCTTGAGCTTACCACCTCCCCTGGCTGCCAGTACCCACAATAAATTTCTCCCTTCTCTTTTTGAAACCCTTATCTCTTGAGTTACTGGCTTCTCAGATAAACTCTTGTGATGAGTTTATCTGACTGGTCTCCAACAGTGTTGGCAAACCCAGCCAGGAGCTATGCTTTCAATTTGTCCAGTCCCCTCCGAATTCTCTGGGATGGAATGATTGGCCATGGCAGTGTACCAGGGCTTACCCATTTGTTTACTGAGTTAGCAGCTGTGATGGATCTTTCAGTAACAAATATGATTAAACCCATTAATCAGCTTTTCAGTTTCATCTTTTAGAGTTATCTTTGGAGAGTTCTTTGTTCTCTTGCTCCAGTGTGGACTAGTTCTCTAAGATGGCATGGTAGTAATTCTGGGATCTCCTCTGCTTTGTGTTGGACTTCCTATTGTCCGGATTTTGTTTCTTTTTCTTTTAACTTCTAATTTTAGGACAGGGTACATGGGAATTAAACTTCTGAGATTTGTATCTATAAAACATGCTTTATTCTACCAACCCTCTTGATTCATATTTTGGGAGGGTGTAAAATTCTACATTGGAAATAACTTTTCCTCATATTTTTAAAGGCAGTGCTCCATTGTATAATACCTTCTAGTAAGAAAGTCAAGCCATTTTGATTCCTAATTCTTTGTATGTGACTTGCTTGTTTCTGTCAGTCTCTTGGAACCTTTTATGTTTTTCTCTTTGTTCCTGGGTGTTCTGAAATTTCACAGTAATGTGCTGTGGAGTCGATATCTTTTTTCATACAGTGTTCCTCACTCAGTATAACCTCATAATGTGGACACTCTTCAATCCTGAAAATTTTTTGTTTCTTGGATTTTTAAATTTTCTTCTCAATCTTCAGAACTTCTGTTAATCAAACACTGTACCTCCACTTGATCTTCTAATTTTATTCTTTCTACTGTTTTACATATCTGCTTTTTTGGTCTATGGTTTTGGGGATAAAGTACCATAATTTTATCTTCTAACTCATTTATTTTAAACTTATACTTTCACAGTATTTATTCCCAAAAAGCCCCTTTTTTATCCCTTCCCCAGAATATTTCTTTATCTCTCTCTCTTTTTTAAATCAGAAATAATATACTCTTTTTGTTTCATGGGTTCATAATTTCTATCTCAGAGGACATTAATTACAGGTGTTTATTTTTTAGTTATTGTTGTGGGTCTTCTTCCTGAATTGTTTCAAGTTTTATTATAATTTGATTTGTTTTCTGCCATGATACTAGTGTTTTTCCTCAAATAGTTTTGTATTTTTAATCCTTGGTTATCAACTCATATTTTTCAGTGAGACCAAAAAAATTTTTTTTGAAAGCTTTTTGCGTATAGGTGTGGCCTGTCAGATAATGGGCTTCACTGTAGGGTTTTCTGTAGGCTATCTGTTATTTCATTGAAGGGGAAAAAACTCCCATTTGTTTTTACCCATAAGTCATTTTTTTTTAAAGTTTAGTCAGTTACCCCAAGTGTGGAAACTTCCTTACTGCCAGTTTTCTGTGACTGAGGAGGGAAGAAGGGTGGATATCTCACTATTTGGTAGGTAGTCATTCACTTAATAATTTGTTCTGACCCCTTCAGCTATATCTGGTACTTCTGAATGTGGTTCACCTTTTTAAGAATATATTAAATAGGACAGGCTAAACTGCTGTAACAAATAGATACCAAATGTATAATGTCTCAGACACAACAGGATTTTATTTCTTGTTCCTTAAGAATCTAAAATGGGTTTTCCTTGTTGGCAGGCAGCTCTTCTATACATAGTGAATTAAGGATCCAGACTTCTACCTAGTGGTTTTGCCATCCATGGGCACCCCATCATCAACTTCATCTAGGCAGCAGAAAGGTAGAGAGAATTTCCAAAACGAAAATACTTAACTAACAGATCACTATCTGTGAATCACTATCTGTGATTCATTATCACTGTAAAATTCATGGCTATTACTTAGGGAAGTTATTGGTAATTGCTGCTAGGTGCCTAAGACAATCTCCTATTCACTCACAGGTTTTAATCATCCTCAAAACACTGTGAATTCAACTTTACCTCCAAGTGAGGAAGGTGAAGTTCTGAGAGAATTAAGTTTCTTAGGTTCACTGTTGCTAAGTTGCACATTCAGGATCTAAAGCCAGATTATAAAATCAGTTCATTTAAAAAGTTATCATTTTTAAAATATGTGTGGTAGAATATAGCCTCTAAAAACCATTTAAAAACATGAAATGTTTTTATATGACATTTTGTTTTGAAACAAATCCATGAACTGCCTAGAACATACACAAAGTATGTTGAAAATTATCATTGTATATCTTAAACTACTGGCAAGTAGTCCAAAACTAGATAAATCTGGAATATTAAAATAGGCTAATGTGATATAGACCAACTGGGTAGTTATTTTAGATTGGGTGTACTAAGGTTGCCTGTCTAAGGAGGTAACATGAAACATGTATCATACATACCCAAAAGTAGATGTAATGTGTCAGTATACTTTAAAGAATAATACATTGAATGCTACTACCCTGCCGCCAAGAAAGAGATAAAATATTGTCAGTAATTTAAAGGCCCAATATATGTTCCTTTCGGGTCACATTTTCCTCCCTACAACACCTTCCCCGACCTCCTTGGCTCAAACAACCATGACTCAGAATTTTGTTTTAATCATTGCATTCATTTTCTTTGAAATTCAACTATATTTACGTATAACTCTAAACAATATATTTCATTGGTTTGCCTAGTTTAGAACTTTCTATAAATAGAATCAGACTATTTTTGTCATTCTGTTAGTTGATTCTTAGCTTCTTTTCTTTTTTTTAAAGATTTTATTTATTTATTTATTTATTTGACAGAGAGAGCAAGAGAGCACAAGCAGGGGAGCAGCAGAAGGAGAGGGAGAAGCAGGCTTCCCGCTGAGCAGGGAGCCCGATGTGGGGCTTGATCCCAGGACCCTGGGATCATGACCTGAGCTGAAGGCATACGCTTAACCATCTGAGCTACCCAGGCTCCCCTGATTCTTAGCTTTGACAAAAGTTTTTAAAAATCATGTATTTTGATGCAGCCACAGTAATTAATACGTTTCTCTGCTCTATGCTGTTCCATTGTATGGATATATATTTGTCCATTTGATATTATGAGCAAAGATGTTTTGAATTTTTTAATAGATAGTTCCTGTTTCCATATTTAGAATTTCTCTAGGGCAGGGATTTTTAAACCTTTTTATGCCATAGCACCCTTTGGAAACTTTTTTTTGTTTTGTTTTAGATTTTATTTATTTGAAAGAGAGCAAGGGGGAGAGAGAGAGAGAGAGAGAGCATGAGCGGGGGAGGGGGAGAGGGAGAAGCAGGCTCCCCACTGAGCAGGGAGCCTGACATGGGGCTTGATCCCAGGACCCTGGGATCATGACCTGAGCCGAAGGCAGACACTTAACTGACTGAGCCACCCAGGCGCCCCAACCCTTTCCAAAGCATAAAATCTTGTAGACCTATGGAACTGTAGGGGCTGAGGGCAGGTTACTCCAAGATTGGCCACTTTGGGGGCACCTGGATGGCTCAGTTGTTAAGCGTCTGCCAGGATCCCAGGGTCCTGGGATCAGCTCCGCATTGGGCTCCCTGCTAGGCAGGAAGCCTGCTTCTCCCTCTCCCACTCCCTCCCCCTCTGCTTGTATTCCCTCTTTCACTGTGTTGCTCTCTGTCAAATAAATAAATAAGTCTTAAAAAAAAAAAAAAGGACTGGCCACTTTGGCATGAAGATTATTTTGAGCTGAAGGCAATCAAGACCCTGTAGGCTCAAGAGAAACTTTTGCCCTTCTCTTAAGTACATGGAAGAATCCAAACTGGGGATCTTTGCCAGCATGATGGTAATTACCAGAGATAAATTTTATCTGAGTGACCCATCTATATGGCAGGACAAACAGCTGATTACCAAACATCTGCTCTTCTTATTGCCCTGTGAATTACCTTCTTTTCCTGTGAAGTTCTAGAAGCCTACGCACTTCTCCTTAATTCAGGATGACATATATACCTCATTTTGCCTGTCTTTGGAATTTCCATATCTATTTGGATTCCCCATACATATGCTGTTAAATTTGATTTTCTCCTGTTAATCTGTCTCTTGTCAATTTGATTCTTAGTCCAGCTAGAAGAACCCCTGAAGGGGACAGGAATTCTCGCTCCCTAACACAACCCTAATGTTTTACATGCTTAGCAAATACATAGGTTTACAAAGAAAACAGATTAAGCTAGAATGATCAAAATATGAAAATAATTTTTTTTAAGTTTATTTAAGTAAACTCTACATCCAACATGGAGCTCAAACTCACTTTCCCGAGATCAAGAATCACATGCTTTTCCAACTGAGCCACCTACGTGCCCCTGAAAGAAAATTCTTGATAAAGAAGTAGACATACTTCTTTATTAGGCTACTAAGTAACAGGATTTATCATTGGATTTAGCAACTATCATAATTTAGTGATGAGCATAAAAGAAATTTTTATATATTTGTAACACCTCTGAATGGAATTTGACAATATCTATGATATTTTTTGGTCACAAAGTCACAGGTCCCATTAATAATATTGTGATTTGTTGCCTACATTCATACTTCAAGGAAACGCTTATTTTCAGTTAGAGGTTGGTGACAATTGTTAAAAAAGAAAATTCAACTGAGTAAATTTTGAAGATCTCATTGCCTTTATTAAACGATTCATGATGGGGCACCTGGATGGCTCAGTCGGTTAAGCAGCCAACTTTGGATTTTGGCTCAGATCATGATTTCAGGGTCCTGGGATGGAGCCCCCCACCTTGGGCTCCATGCTCAGTGGGGAGTCTGCTTGAAGATTCTCTCTCTTCCTCACCCTCTGCCCCTTCTTCTGCTCACACGTTCACTCTCTTTCTCAAATAAGTAAAATGTAAAAAAGATTCCTGAATTGGGCAACATCTCACTCTAATAAGTAGAGGGATGCTCTGAGGAGTTATACAAAATGGAAGGTTTTTATAGGAAGGAGGATGGGGCAAGAAAGTTATAAACAACAGAAAAGAAAGGATATTTCATGGCAAGGTCACTTTCTCTTGGTGCGGGTGGTGGAAGAGCAGGGGTTCTTATGCAGATTACCTCATCTTCCTTTGGGGGGTTGGAGGGGGCTATGTGACAGACTCAGTGGCACCTGTCAGAAAATTCTTGACTGGGCACCTGCGTGGCTCAGTCGTTAAGCGTCTGCCTTCGGCTCAGGTCATGATCCCAGGGTCCTGGGATCGAGTCCCACATCGGGCTCCCTGCTCAGTGGGAAGCTTGCTTCTCCCTCTCCCACCCCCCATGCTTGTGTTCCTGCTCTTGCTGTGTCTCTCTGTCAAATAAATAAATAAATACTTTAAAAAAAAATTCTTGACTGACCACTTAAGATTACATTTCTGGGGAAGATTGATGCTGCAATTAGATTGGGTATTAAGCCTTTGTTTACTGACTTGGGGCCTTAACTGAACTGATGCCATTTTGGTCCTGTGTTTTCGGTTTTTTTTAACACAATAAAGATGAAAATTTTTTTCCCATCTAAGTTACCAGACCCTCTGAATTCTTCCATAGACACCTTGGGGATCTGTGTACTAGAGGTTAGGAGCCACCGCATTAGAGTATATACCTAAGAATGAAATTGCTAGGTCATAAGATATGTACCATATTCATCTTTACTAAACAGTGCCAAACCATCTTATAAATTTATGCCCTTAATCACAGTGTATGGGTTTTTTCTGACCAATTTTTTATACTGTCCATTTGGTCTGATGAGTATGAAGATGCATTTTTACACCTTACATAAGAAATAGGTATCAAGTAAAGGGTGGAGGAAATTATATGACGTGTGCAAAGGCAATAATCCATTTGATGGTGTTCCTGCATGGTTTTGTCCAAAGGGCCAGCTCATGCAGATCTGCAGAAGGAAGGAGGAGAGGTCGATCCAATGCTGTCCCAACTGAGTAGGAAGGAAGGCGGTAGCTCTGCATGTAAACTTTAGATGCCTGTATTTTGGTGACATCCCTGGCTAAGTACCTTAGTGCTGTATTATAAGGCCACTAGATGGTGGTATAGACTACTTTTCCTTCACTGGTGTGTGACCTAGCATGTGCTATTTTGTTGTAATTTTTGAGTTCCTGTAATTTAGGCTATAGTTATTTAGTATGGAGTTACCTCACAGTTCCATTTTTTTTGTGTGCATGATACAGGATTATGTATTGGAAGAGAAAAATTTCAGTAAAGGCTGTTAACAGAAATTCAAGTTTGAAATTTGAAGATGTGAAGATGTAATTGGCTTTATTCAACAATTCATGAATTGGGCAGCATCTCTTTGAGTAAATAGCTACGTGGAAGAGTTGTGCAAAATGGAATAGTCTTATAGGCAGAAGGAGGGTGGGGCAAGGGAGCTATTAGCAAAAGAAAAGAAAGGATTGTTTCAGGCCTGGTCATATTTTGGGGGAAAGGAAATGCAGGGGTTTTATGCAGATTACCTTACTAGTGCTAATCAGGAAATTTCAGATTGACTGTTCAAGGTCACATTTCTGGGAGAGGTGGAAACTGCAATTAAATCTTGGTTTGCTGTTATGGGTGAAAATGACTCCATTTTGGGTCTGTTGTGAATTACTATCAATGTTTATGGGTTTCTTTATTTTTATTATTTTTAAAAGTAATTGGAAATAAAAAATAATTTCCATTTTCATTCAGTTTCTTAAAAAGTTTTCTACTCATATCGGTGAATATTTTTGTTAAGCACCTGTTGTGTGTTGAGCATTGAGTTAAATGCCATGGGAAGGAAAATAGACTGTACAGTTCTTCAGCTTGTCAACATGTCTTGATATTTCTGTATCAGCCTCCTTGTTGCTAGTCTTCTTGGAATTAGTGGTAGGAAAGATTTGTGAGCAACTCAGTATTAAATACAGTATGAATTTCTTCAAAGTTGTTTCTATTAAATTGCTTTCATTACTAAAACACATGGACATATGTGTTTCATATATATTATTATATCCCTTTTTAGATATCCTATATTAACTGGCTTTCTTTATGTTTTGATTTTAAAAGTGAATTCTAGTGGCAGTAACATTTTAAACTTCTCATTAATAAATGTAATTATTCCTTGAAATAGGCTTTACAAGTCTATTGCTTTGAGTGATCTTTGTGCCTCCCGACTGGAGTTGGAGAGAGATGTTATGGGAGAAGTATTTCTGGAACTTTTGATACTTGTTTTAGATTGTTACTAAATATGCTGGCTTTTCCCCTACATATAAATTGAGACACTTTCTAGCTTAAAACACTCGTGCACTTAGTTTGTGACATATTTTTCATGAAGCTCTTCTTTCTTTTTTTTCTTTAAATTTTTTTATTGTAATGTTAATCACCATACATCACATCATTAGTTTTTGATGTAGCCTTCCATGATTCATTGTTTGCGTATAACACCCAGTGCTCCACGCGGAACGTGCCCTCTTTAATACCCATCACCAGGCTAACACATCCCCCCACCCCCCTCCCCTCTAGAACCCTCAGTTTGTTTTTCAGAGTCCATCATCTCTCATGGTTCGTCTCCCCCTCCGATTTCCCCCACTTCATTTTTCCCCTCCTGCTACCTTCTTTTTTTTTTTCTTAACATATATTGCATTATTTGTTTCAGAGGTACAGATCTGTGATTCAACAGTCTTGCACAATTCCTAGAGCTCACCATAGCACATACCCTCCCCAATGTCTATCACCCAGCTACCCCATCCCTCCCACCCCACCCCCACTCCAGCAACCCTCAGTTTCTTTCCTGAGATTAAGAATTCCTCATATCAGTGAGGTCATATGATACATGTCTTTCTCTGATTGACGTATTTCACAGCATAACACCCTCCAGTTCCATCCACATCGTTGCAAATGGCAAGATCTCATTCCTTTTGATGGCTGCATAATATTCCATCGTGTATATATACCACCTCTTCTTTATCCATTCATCTGTCGATGGACATCTTGGCTCTTTCCACAGTTTAGCTATTGTGGATATTGCTGCTATAAACATCGGGGTGCACGTACCCCTTCGGATCCCTACATTTGTATCTTTGGGGTAAATACCCAGTAGTGCAATTGCTGGATCGTAGGGTAGCTCTATTTTCAACTTTTTGAGGAACCTCCATACTGTTTTCCAGAGTGGCTGCACCAGCTTGCATTCCCACCAACAGTGTAGGAGAGTTCCCCTTTCTCCGCATCCCCGCCAACATCTGTCGTTTCCCGACTTGTTCATTTTAGCCATTCTGACTGGTGTGAGGTGGTATCTCATTGAGGTTTTGATTTGGATTTCCCTGATGCCGAGCGATGTTGAGCACTTTTTCATGTGCCTGTTGGCCATTTGGATGTCTTCTTTGGAAAAATGTCTGTTCATGTCTTCTGCCCATTTCTTGATTGGATTATTTGTTCTTTGGGTGCTGAGTGTGATAAGTTCCTTATAGATTTTGAATACTAGCCCTTTATCTGATATGTCATTTGTAAATATCTTCTCCCATTCTGTCGGTTGTCTTTTGGTTTTGTGGACTGTTTCTTTTGCTGTGCAAAAGCTTTTTATCTTGATGAAATCCCAATAGTTCATTTTTGTCCTTGCTTCCCTTGCCTTTGGCGATGTTTCTAGGAAGAAGTTGCTGTGGCTGAGGTCGAAGAGGTTGCTGCCTGTGTTCTCCTTTAGGATTTTGATGGACTCCTGTCTCACGTTTAGGTCTTTCAACCATCTTGAGTCTATTTTTGTGTGTGGTGTAAGGAAATGGTCCAGTTTCATTCTTCTGCATTTGATTGTCCAATTTTCCCAACACCATTTGTTGAAGAGACTGTCTTTTTTCCACTGGACATTCTTTCCTGCTTTGTCAAAGATGAGTTGACCATAGAGTTGAGGGTCCATTTCTGGGCTCTCTATTCTGTTCCATTGATCTATGTGTCTGTTTTTGTGCCAGTACCATACTGTCTTGATGATGACAGCTTTGTAATAGAGCTGGAAGTCCGGAATTGTGATGCCGCCAGCTTTGCTTTTCTTTTTCAACATTCCTCTGGCTAGTCGGGTCTTTTCTGGTTCCATACAAATTTGAGGATTATTTATTCCATTTCTTTGAAAAAAGTGGATGGTATTTTGATGGGGATTGCATTGAATGTGTAGATTGCTCTAGGTATCATTGACATATTCACCATATTTGTTCTTCCAATCCATGAGCATGGAACGTTTTTACATTTCTTTTTGTCTTCCTTAATGTCTTTCATGAGTATTTTATAGTTTTCTGAGTACAGATCCTTTGCCTCTTTGGTTAGGTTTATTCCTAGGTATCTTATGGTTTTGGGTGCAATTGTAAATGGGATCGTCTCCTTAATTTCTCTCTCTTCTGTCTTGTTGTTGGTGTATAGGACTGCCACTGATCTCTGTGCATTGATTTTATGTCCTGCCACTTTACTGAATTCCTGTATGAGTTCTAGCAGTTTTGGGGTGGAGTCTTTTGGGTTTTCCACATAAAGTATCATATCATCTGCAAAGAGTGAGAGCTTGACTTCTTCTTTGCCGATTTGGATGCCTTTGATTTCTTTTTGTTGTCTGATTGCTGTGGCTAGGACTTCTAATACTCTGTTGAATAGCAGTGGTGGTAGTGGACATCCCTGCCGCGTTCCTGACCTCAGGGGGAAAGCTCTCAGCTTTTCCCCATTGAGAATGATATTCGCTGTAGGTTTTTCATAAATGGCTTTTATGATATTGAGGTATGTACCCTCTATCCTTATACTCTGAAGAGTTTTGATCAAGAAAGGATGCTGTACTTTGTCAAATGCTTTTTCTGCATCTATTGAGAGGATCATATGATTCTTGTTCTTTCTTTTGTTAATGTATTGTATCATGTTGATTGATTTGTGGATGTTGAACCAGCCTTGCAGCCCAGGGATAAATCCCACTTGGTTGTGGTGAATAATCCTTTTAATGTACTGTTGGATCCTATTGGCTAGTATTTTGGTGAGAATTTTTGCATCCATGTTCATCAAGGATATTGGTCTGTAATTCTCCTTTTCGATGGGGTCTTTGTCTGGTTTGGGGATCAAGGTAATGGGGGCCTCATAAAACAAGTTTGGAAGTTTTCCTCCCATTTCTATTTTTTGGAACAGTTTCAGGAGAATAGGAATTAATTCTTCTTTAAATGTTTGGTAGAATTCCCCTGGGAAGCCATCTGGCCCTGGGCTTTTGTTTGTTGGGAGATTTTTGATGACTGCTTCAGTTTCCTTAGTGGTTATAGGTCTGTTCAGGTTTTCTATTTCTTCCTGATTCAGTTTTGGTAGTTGATACATCTCTAGGAATGCATCCATTTCTTCCAGGTTATCTAATTTGCTGGCATAGAGTTGCTCATAATATGTTCTTATAATTGTTTGTATTTCTTTGGTGTTGGTTGTGATCTCTCCTCTTTCATTCATGATTTTTGTTGATTTGGGTCATTTCTCTTTTCTTTTTGATAAGTCTGGCCAGGGGTTTATCAATCTTGTAAATTCTTTCAAAGAACCAGCTCCTAGTTTCGTTGATCTGTTCTACTGTTCTTTTGGTTTTTATTTCATTGATTTCTGCTCTGATCTTTATTATTTCTCTTCTCCTGCTGGGTTTAGGCTTTATTTGCTGTTTTATCTCTAGCTTCTTTAGGTGTAGGGTTAGGTTGTGTATTTTAGACCTTTCTTGTTTCTTGAGAAAGGCTTGTATTGCTATATACTTTCCTCTCAGGACTGCCTTTGCTGTATCCCAAAGATTTTGAACAGTTGTGTTTTCATTTTCATTGGTTTCCATGAATTTTTTTAATTCTTCCTTAATTTCCTGGTTGACCCATTCATTCTTTAGTAGGATGCTCTTTAGCCTCCATGTATTTAAGTTCTTTCTGACTTTGCTCTTGTGAATTAGTTCAGTTTCAAAGCATTGTGGTCTGAAAATATGCAGGGAATGATCCCAGTCTTTTGGTACCGGTTGAGACCTGATTTGTGACCTAGGATGTGATCAATTCTGGAGAATGTTCCATGGGCACTAGAGAAGAATGCGTATTCCATTGCTTTGGGATGGAATGTTCTGAATATGTCTGTGACGTCCATTTGGTCCAGTGTGTCACTTAAAGTCTTTATTTCCTTGTTGATCTTTTGCTTAGATGATCTGTCCATTTCAGTCAGGGGGGTGTTAAAGTCCCCCACTATTATTGTATTATTGTCAATGTGTTTCTTTGCTTTTGTTATTAATTGCCTTATATAATTGGCTGCTCCCATGTTAGGGGCATAGATATTTATAATTGTTAGATCTTCTTGTTGGATAGACCCTTTAAGTAGGATATAGTGTCCTTCCTCATCTCTTATTACAGTCTTTGGTTTAAAATCTAATTTGTCTGATATAAGGATTGCCACCGTAGCTTTCTTTTGGTGTCCATTAGCATGGTAAATGGTTTTCCACCCCCTCACTTTAAATCTCGGGGTGTCTTTGGGTCTAAAATGAGTCTCTTGCAGACAGCATATTGATGGGTCTTGTTTTTTAATCCAACCTGATAGCCTGTGTCTTTTGATTGGGGCATTTAGCCCATTTACATTCAGGGTAACCGTTGAAAGATATGCATTTAGTGCCATTGTATTGCCTGTAAGGTGACTGTGACTGTATATTGTCTGTGTTCCTTTCTGATCTATGCTGCTTTTAGGCTCTCTCTTTGATGAAGCTCCTCTTTCAAATTACCCATTATCCAGTGTTTAATATATTTCTTTTCACTTTCACTTCCACAAGCTGTCAGATACCTACTAGCTGAGTAATTAGTTCACTTTTTAATATGTTTTAGCTTTACTTGACCATCATTGGTTTTACAGCAACTTTATAATTTTTTTCATTTATATATGAGAAATAATTTACATTTCTGATTTCTTGTGAATTCATCTTTTCATATTTTGTAGGCTATATAATTTTGTTTTCAAGATCTCACTTTATTACCATTGCCCAATTTTCTATTGTATCTTTCATCTTTATCTTACTGATTTGAAGTCTTGCTGGAAAAGCCAGAACAAGAAGAGCAAGGTGAGGTCAAAACTGCCTCAGATGCTAGGTGACCTTCAGTGTTGGCTTCTTGCAGAATCCAGACAAACAGACCTGCTCAGCAGGATGGACAGTAAAGGCTCTTACCAGGTAAAGGGCTGGAAGCTCACACAACAGCAGTTTGTGGCCCTTCTGTGGAAGAGGCTGCTGATTGCCAGACGGAGTCGGAAGGGATTCTTTGCTCAGGTGACAAGTGCTGTTCCAGGCCAGTGACTCTGGCTTCCCGGGTGGGCCGCAGGCTCCCTGACCAGTGAAGGCAGGAGAGGGTCATGGTTGTGAGGTGGATGCTGGAGTCAGACTTGCCGTATTTCAATCCCAGTCCTGCTTCCTGCCGCTCACGCATCTGCGGGCAAGTTACTTCTCTGTGCCTCTGTGTCCTCACCTTTAGAATGAAGATAATGTGCCTATGACATAGGGTTGTTATGAGGATTAAAGTGAGTAAGTGCTTAGAATGGGGCCTGGCATTAAGTCGTGCTGTGCTCTGTGTGTGTGTGTGTGTGTGTGTGTGTGTGTGTGTGTGTGTGTGAGGTTTATGGTAGAGGACAGCGTAACAAGGACAGAGTTTAGGAAAATTGGCTGGGCAAGTTCAGTTTTCATAACCTGAGATGCACTTGACATATAAACTTCTTGGAAACATGATTTTTCTCTAAAGTGGTGTTTAACTGCAAATTGACGGACAGGTAGCCAGGGAGGTCAGAAAAAAATGGGCAAACAGAGAAGACTCATTACACTGTTGCCTGCATGTCAGTGTTTGCATGCTAAGTTGCTCGGTCGGAAGGGATAAAATTATCCCGCTGTATAAAATCGAGAAGTGTAGAGAAAGTGTCTGTAGAGATTCTTCCCTGCAGACTCTGTGGGTAATGCAGAGAAGTATGAATTTGGAGCATGCAGACCTGGGTTTGAATTCTGGTTCTGCCACTTACTGGCTGTGTGACCTTGGACAGGTTACTTAGTCTCTCTGAGCTCAGTTCCCTTGTTCGTTGATTGGTGATAGAGTTGTAACGATAATGAAATGAGATAATTGTCATAGAGTATTTTCCCATAAAGAAGGATTTGGGTGATGATGCTTTTTGAGGCCATCCCATGGTGACAGCGGATGCTGTCCCCTTTCAGAGCGTGGGATCTGACTGGGTCACTTAGTCTTGGTCTGTAGATTACAAGTGAGAGTACTGAGGCCTCAGCGGGAGTGACTTCGCATGGATACGCTTGTAGAGACAGAACCAGGCTTCGGGTCTTCTGGCTCTTGGTGCAGGGCTTGTTCTCTTGGCCTTTCTCTGAGCTGAGCCGGGCTCATGGCCCATCGTGGTCTTTCTCAGGTCTTCAGTGGGAAGAGAGTAGAACCCAGGGTTCTGAGTCCCCCTGACATGTGACCACTGTTTACTCTGTAAAGTTTTGAGCTTCGTGCCTCTGCGAGGTGGCCACAGCCTCTGGCCTTGTGCTGCCAGCCTCCAGAAATGCCCCCCGGAGGGAAGAGGTTTCGGTGGCAGGATCTGCTGCTTCCCACCTGCCAGCCATGAATGCCTTGGGGGAGCTTTGTTCTGGGTCCCGTGGTGCTCACTTGCATGCTGGCTGGGCTAGGGAGGCTGGCTGGACTCTTAGGGGCTTGCCCCAGGCCCCTTTTTCTGACACTTGGCCTTGTTTTGCCACTTCCTTTCCCCCTCTGTCCCCTGGTTACAGATCGTCCTACCAGCTGTGTTTGTCTGCATTGCCCTGGTGTTCAGCTTGATCGTGCCCCTCTTTGGCAAGTACCCCAGCCTGGAACTTCAGCCCTGGATGTACAACGAACAGTACACGTTTGTCAGGTACGTGTTTGCTTTCTGTGCCCCTGGAGAGAAGAGAGCTCAGGCAGACTGAGGGTGTTGATGCTCCTGAGGACCAAGGGCAGGTGGCCTCGAGAATGACACGGTGGAGTGGATTTTACCAGCTGTTCTAAAGCCCCGACACAGACTAATATCGTATGCAAAGAACAGCAGGGAATTGAACTTGAAATGAGAATCCTCTTTTGTCATATTTGAACCTTTCTTCTCTTTATACTGGTTATTTCCAGCTACAGTTATATGTATTTTAAGAAAATAATCTGCCCTTCTAAAATCTAGGATTAAGTTATAAATGTATTTGGATATTTACAGCTATGTTAATTTTGTAGTTAAGTCAAAGGATTTATACACATTGTACCTCCAGGAAGTTAATGCTTTGTTTTTTCCACAATGCAATTCTTGCATTTTTTATCTGATAAGTTGTAAATATTAGCTAGTATTTGTCCTTTAGACAAAAATAGCCCTTACTTATAACAAACAATCCAGTACTTCAAACAAAAGGTTAAAGGAATTTCTTAATCTTGTTAGGCAGAAATTTTCTTCATTTTTGTAGGATTTGTAGATCTTTAGATGGGGGAGAACATGTCAGTGATATAAAAAACAAGGGAAGCTGGGGCACCTGGGTGGCTCTGTTGGTTTAGCGTCCAACTCGATTTCAGCTCAGGACGTGATCTCAGGGTCATGATCTCAGGGTCATGAGATCAGCTCAGGACATGATCTCAGGGTCATGAGATCAGGCTCTGGGCTCAGTGGTCTGCTTGAGATTCTCTCTCCCTCTCCTTCTGCCCCGCCTCCCTAGGCTGACGATCTCTCTCTCTCTCTCAAATAAATAAATAAATCTTCTAAAAAAGAACAAGGGAAGCTTTTTTAATAAAGTTATACTATGTATACACACACATATGTGTGCTATATATACACTGTATATACATGTAGTACATATATAGTATATACACATATAGTTTATACACATATAGTATATATGCTATATATATGTGTGTAAATATGTATGCTATAGTATATATAGCATAGTGTGTGTGTTTGTTTATGTATATATATATATGTATATAGCTCAGGTTTATTTTATTCTTTCTTTTCTAGGCTCACCTTGTATTCCTCATGGCTGTAGCAATGTGTTCATAATCTGTGCTCATTATTGTTTATAGTTTTTAGTTGTCCATGCAAATATTCAGCCAATAAAATCTCCGTGACCTTTGTAGAAAGTTGTTGTCAATGCATAATGGATAATTGTGAAAGTACTTTTGAAATACCGATCCTTACTAAGTTTGTGAAAGTCCCTTTGTTTTTTTAAAGTAGGCTCCATGCCCAGAGTGGGCCTTGAACTCATGACCCTGAGATCAAGAACTGAGCTGAGATCAAGAGTTGGATGCTTAGGGACACCTGGGTGGCTCAGTCAGTTAAGTGTCTGCCTTCGGCTCAAGTCATGATCCCAGCATCCTGGGATCGAGTCCCAGATGGGGCTCCCAGCTCAGCAGGGAGCTTGCTTCTCCCTCTGCCTGCCACTCCCCCTGCTTGTGCTCTCTCTTTCTCTGACAAATAAATAAATGAAATCTTAAAAAAAAAAAAAAAGGAGTTGGACACTTAATCAATTGAGCCACCTAGGTGCCCCTGAAAGTACTTTTGAAATACAGATCTTTAATAAGTTTCTTTACTTCACATTAAAATACATATGTAAATATATATTATGTGTGTGTGTTTATACAGATATATGTGCACACATACACACAACTTATACATATTTATACAGTCACCACTCTGGAGTGCTGTTTATCATCCTGATATCAAATATGTGGCTAGTATCTAAGGTCCTTATAGGTGAGTCTGTGTTTTATTCATTTTTGTGTTAAGAACCTAGCACTCAGGAAGTGTTTAATAAAGCGTTTATTTTGAAAAACCTTTTTACCTCCCAGTTCCTATTTTTTTAAAAGATTTTTATTTATTGGTTGAAAGACCTAAACGTGAGACAGGAGTCCATCAAAATCCTAAAGGAGAACACAGGTAGCAACCTCTTCGACCTCAGCCGCAGCAACTTCTTCCTAGAAACATCGCCAAAGGCACGGGAAGCCAGGGCAAAAATGAACTATTGGGATTTCATCAAGATAAAAAGCTTTTGCACAGCAAAAGAAACAGTCCACAAAAACAAAAGACAGCCGACAGAATGGGAGAAAATATTTGCAAATGACAGATCAGATAAAGGGCTAGTATCCAAAATCTATAAAGAACTTATCCAACTCAACACCCAAAGAACAAATAATCCAATCAAGAAATGGGCAGAAGACATGAACAGACATTTTTCCAAAGAAGACATCCAAATGGCCAACAGGCACATGAAAAAGTGCTCAACATTGCTCGGCATCAGGGAAATCCAAATCAAAACCTCAATGAGATACCACCTCACACCTGTCAGAATGGCTAAAATTAACAAGTCAGGGAACGACAGATGTTGGCGGGGATGTGGAGAAAGGGGAACCCTCCTACACTGTTGGTGGGAATGCAAGCTGGTGCAGCCACTCTGGAAAACAGTATGGAGGTTCCTCAAACAGTTGAAATTAGAGCTACCATTCGATCCAGCAATTGCATTACTGGGTATTTATCCCAAAGATCCAAATGTAGGGACCCGAAGGGGTACGTGCACCCCAATGTTTATAGCAGCAATGTCCACAATAGCCAAACTGTGGAAAGAGCCAAGATGTCCATCAACAGATGAACGTATAAAGAAGAGGTGGTATATATACACAATGGAATATTATGCAGCCATCCAAAGGAATGAGATCTTGCCATTTGCAACGACGTGGATGGAACTGGAGGGTGTTATGCTTAGTGAAATAAGTCAATCAGAGAAAGACATGTATCATATGACCTCACTGATATGAGGAATTCTTAATCTCAGGAAAAAAACTGAGTGTTACTGGAGTGGTTGGGGGTGGGAGGGATGGGGTGGCTGGGTGATAGACATTGGGGAGGGTATGTGCTACGGTGAGCGCTGTGAATTGTGCAAGACTGTCGAATCACAGATCTGTACTTCTGAAACAAACAATGCAACATATTTTAAGAAAAAAGAAAAGAAGATAACAGGAGAGGAAGAATGAAGGGGAGTAAGTCGGAGGGGGAGACGAACCATGAGAGATGATGGACTCTGAAAAACAAACTGAGGGTTCTAGAGGGGAGGAGAGTAGGGGGATGGGTTAGCCTGGTGATGGGTATTAAAGAGGGCACATTCTGCGTGGAGCACTGGGTGTTATGAACAAACAATGAATCATGGAACACTACATCAAAAACTAATGATGTAATATATGGTGATTAACATAACAATAAAAAATAGAAAAAAAGATTTTTATTTATTTATTTGACAGAGACACAGCAGGAGAGGGAACACAAGTAGAGGGAGTCGGGGAGAGAGAAGCAGGCTTCTTGTGGAGCAGGGAGCCTGATGCAGGGCTCGATCCCAGGACCCTGGGATCATGACCCGAGCCGAAGGCAGACGCTCAACAACTGAGCCACCCAGGCCTATTTTTAATGAACTACTAAACTGGCTGCTTCTCATGTACCGACAGTGGTGACACTTCTGAGAACGTGGGCACCCAGGAACTTTTGAATGCCCTTAGCAAAGATGCTGGCTTTGGGATCCAACATATGGAAGGAAAACCAATCCTCTGAGTGCCGTTTTAGACCCTCCTTGACTGGCTTCTTGTCATTGTCACCTCTAATTTCCTAATATTGCATTTATCAGCTGCATGCCACACTTGTGACTTCCATCATTTGCCCTTTGAATCATTTTTTTTAATTTTAAAAAAGCTATTATAGTAACCTAATCAGAACATCTAGAAACGAACATTTGGAGAGTGTTCTAACATCTTGCAAACTGAATCATTATAGCTGTTTTTTTTTTTTTACTGATATAGCACATTAATATTTAATTTAATAGCACCTTATACTTACCTGTCAAATGCTTTCCATCAACTCTTATACCTAAGTTTTACAATGGGCTGCTCCATTATATGTAATTTTTGGTTTTGCTTATCAGCTTTTTCACTTTGACAACCTGAAAACATGATGTATTCACTTTTTATAATAATACAAATTTTCTTCCTTTAATGTATATATTTTTAATGATATTTGTCTTCAAAATCCTTTTTTAAGGCACTGTATAAACAAATTCAGTGAATGTCCATAAGCCTCTAAGTGTCTGGGAGGGGAGGCCAAAGGTACATCAAGGGATCACTGAGTAAAGACAATGAAGAGAGGTGAGGAGCTTATGAGAGCCCAGTGCTGGTAGAGGTAGGTTCAGTTTTCCAGGCTAGAAAGACAGAAGAAGCATGAGCCTGATTCAGATGCTACCGCTCGGATGAAGAGCACCACTGATGTGTATTGGAGGCAGTCTGAAGACGAGATCTCTGTACTGACAACTCTTACTGCAATTCAGATTTTAAGTTTTTCAAAAAGTGGTATAACTGAGGGAAATTTGACTGGGACACTTACCAGTGGCTTTTAACTTTATCTCAGCCAATCATCTTTTGGAGGTTTTAGAGTATTGAGCTTCAGGAGGGCACGGTGTCTTACTTTGACTTTTCCATCAAGTCACGGAGCTTTAGAGAGAACTAGAGAGCAGTCCACAAATCTGTTCCTTTGGTATTTTCAGCACGTACAAGAATAACATGAAGAGTGTGGCTATGCATTGTAGAATTTTGCAACTGGAAGGGATGCTGGAAATGACTTGTTTAGCATGACATTTTGTACTTTTATTTTACTGGTGGAAAGATAAGACCCACGAGGGCAAGCGTTGTGTTGTGATGGTCCGCAGTGATTCAGAGCTCAAGTCAGGCTTCAAGGCCTTGTGATGCTTGCAGACAACCTAGCTCTTCATGTACTGAGCACCCTCACCCCATGCCCTCCAAACCCCAATTCTGTACTCATTTTAAAACATAAGGTGAATCTTGCCATCCTGCACCAGATTTACAGCACATTGAGCGTAACATGCAGACTCCTTCCCGGGCCCGGGTCGTATGGCACCTGCTTCCCTCCACCACTCATCTCCCGTCACTCTCCCTCCTACCTCATCCCATTCCAGCCACACTGTCCCCCTGCTGTTCCTCAAACATGGAAAGTTCGCTTCTTCTGAGAGACTTTGTACCTACATTTTCTATTGCCTTTGCCTGTAGTGTTCTTTCTCTCCGAATCTTTTCCTGACTCCTTTCTATCATTTATGCCTTGGAAGAAGACAGTAGTCCCTCTTCCCCCAATTCAGTGTCCTCTTATTTTGCTTTATTTTTGGCTAAGTGACATTTGCTTATTGCCAAATTCCTGTACAGAAGGCAGGGACTTTGTCTTGTTCTCAGATGTGCAGAACAGTGTCTGGCACATAGTAGATGCTCAGTGAATATTCGCTGAGCGAACACGGGCAAGAGACCAAATGCCGGCAGATTGGATTGACTGGAGTTTGGTATATGAGCATTTAGGGCCTCTTTGTGTTCCTTCATCCTTACCTGTAAAGTGAGTTTGCAGCTTACAGGTCTGTGGGGAGATCAAACAAATGGTGAGGGGATGGATAGATGCATGTTTGTGGTTGTTATTGATTGGTCTGTGCTCCTGAGGCACCAGGAAAGGCCAGGGCCTCTCGGGTAATGCTGCCTTTGCTGTCCTCCCTTTGCAGAGACATGCCCTGCTCAGTGGGGGAGGAGGAGTGGACCACCGCCCCCGTTCCCCAGACCATCACGGACCTGTTCCAAAATGGGAACTGGACGATGGAGAACCCCTCACCCACCTGCCAGTGTAGCAGTGACAAAATCAAGAAGATGCTGCCCGTGTGTCCCCTGGGGGCAGGGGGGCTGCCTCCTCCACAAGTGAGTCACTCTCCGTGTGACTGAGCAGATGGCGGTGCAGTGGGGCTGGGAGCTTCTGCTTGGGAAGAAGGAATGGCTGACCTATCCTGTCAGGGGGTTGTCTTTCAGTCTTGATCTTAATTCTTATCATAGGGAAAGGCATGTGGGTTTTGAGGGGAAGGGACTTGGTCTACAAGTTCCTATATTTTAGCTTGTTTGTCTACTTTGAAAAGTCAGCCTCGGTTACTTACTTGTTTGAGTTAAAACCAGATCACAACACTCTGGATCAGTGGGCTGTGGAAGGCACAGTCTGGCTTCTCCCACTGAGGTCATGTCACAGAATATACTGTGACAGGCCCGGCTCCATCCTTGGTTCTGCCACAGATGAGCTGGTGACCTCAGACAGGCCACTCAGTGCCTGGGCCTGTTTCCTCACCTCTGAATTAGGGAGGCTGGCCCATAAAACTTCTGCGGGTCTTAAAACTCTGACATTCTCTGAGGCTGTGAGTGTGGGGAGCAGTTCGGAGCCTTTTTTCTGAGAACAATTTCAGAAAGAGGCTTGTGATCTCTGTTGCTTTATCAGCATCTGCGTTGCAGGGTGAGGACAAGCAATTGTAAGTGGGTGTGAGAACTTAAAAGTCCTGGTTACTTCTCTTTAAAAGAACAGTGAATCTATGCATCAGTATAACTCCAATGAACCAAAGAAGTCACTGGGCATAGTCAATGATACTGCTCCTTAAAAACGTTTTGACTATAAAGAATCATGTTCCAGTGTCTATTGCTCAGTAGTTCAGAATAATTTCTTTGGGGACATCTTGGCTTGGCGTAAGTGAATGGCCGATGCTGAGGGCAGAAAGGACCAGCACTCTGTGTTTGGATGATGGCAGCACCTGGGCCCTGAGGGCAGGGTCTGGTCACAGTGTGATCCATGTTTGTGGGACATATGTCATTGTTATCCATTTTGTTTTCTGTCCCAGTTGTGGCCCAAAAGACACATGTGCTTTGTTTATTTTAAATTTACAGAGCTTCTAGTTCAGTCATGTTATTAAATAAGGTGGCTTTTAAATTGGTTTAATTCAAAGTATGAGTCTCCTATCCCAGTTACACGTTTCTCCCAAATCAGATTCCCATAGGGTTGTATGGATTCCAGGATAGTTTTTCAGTTTTCACTTTTTACATGGACCCAACAAGGACTGGGATTGAAGAAATGGTATTAAAACTACCTATTTTCCTTGTTTTTCAACCCATTTGTTCCTCTAGGCTTTGAAGGAGCAAGTAGTACTTGAGAAGAAAAGGAATCCGTGAAGTCCATTCATACCTCCTAGAAAATGAGTTGCCTTATATGGCTGCCTCAAAACTTAGCTCTGTCACTACTTCCCACTTTTCCTCCTTTGCCTTTTCCCCAAGAGCCAGTACCCACAGAACTCTGAGCAGTGCAGAGTGGGACCCCTAAAGTGGCCATGATGCTAGGAAAGAGCCATGGCTTGTCTATCCGGCCCTCTCTAGCCTACTGTGTTTGCTTTGGCTCTGCAGCTGCTTGCTTGAGACCCGTGTTCAGTCCTGAGCTACCAGGTTTAGAGGAGCATCTGAAATGAATAGCCACTCTTTCCTCAATGTGTCAGATGTCAGAGTCTGTAATCAGGGCCAGGTCCCTTCTCTTTCCCACTGGAGTTTCTGTTAGCCCCCTGGGCAGGAACCGTAAGAGTCAAAAGTTTGCCAGAATCCATTAGAGGTGGCTGTGATATAACTTTCCAAAGTCTAACTTTGAATTTCCTTTGAAGAGGAAATATCTAAATGAAACATGTACATACTCATGTGGTATCTGCTGCTGAGTGGTATTGTGTTCCACACTATGTTTTATGTCAGGCTGTTATTTAGATACGGTGGCTTTTCCCTGGGTACCAGTAATTCTCAATCACTTCCTCTAAGTCAAAGGATTCCATTAAGCAAGTAAAGAAACACTTGAAGTTGGCCAAGGTACTTTATCTATCCCAAGACTTGTCAGGAAAGTGGGCCCAGAGTTGCTGGTATGTGGGAATCATTGTAGGTCAGTCAGATCACCTAGCAGCTTATTGTTTAGGACTTTTGCATATAAAGTCATCACTGGTATTTAGTGATCTTGTGCTGGCCAAGACTGAGCTACTCTCTATATTTAATATTTGAAAGTGTATATCCTGTATATGGAGCATGGCAGGTATTCGTTCTCTTATTTCCTACACAGTATCAATACAGGTCATTAGGAATTTCATACAAGACCCTTTGTGGGGCGCCTGAGTGGCTCAGTCGGTTAAGCGTCTGCCTTCGGCTCAGGTCATGATCCCAGGGTCCTGGGATCGAGCCCCACATTGGGCTCCTTGCTCAGCGGGGAGCCTGCTTCTCCCTCTGCCTCTGCCCCTCCCCCATTTGTGCTCTTTCTCTCTCAAATAAACAAAAAATCTTAAAAAAAAAAAGACCTTTTGTAATGGGCTTATAGGACCATTCTTATAACCAGAATCTTAGAATTTTTTTTTAGAATTTGTTATTAGATTGATATGCTATATACTGTTGTTTTAAATTTATCTACAGCTGTTAAGAATTTAACTTATTTGAGTAGTTTCACATTACTATTTCTGTACTTACTAAGTTTTCAAGCCACACTGTGTGTGTGAGAATTTACAACCTACTGCTCTTATAAAGTCAGGAGAAGTGGACCAAAGTGAATGCCATTAGGCCATTCTCAGACCTTTTTCAATAGTTTCATTATGGTACTGGACTTTTTTTTAAGGTTTTTTTAGTTTTGTTTTTTTTTTAGGTTTTCTTTTTTTTTTATTTACTTGAGGGAGACAGAGGGAAAGAGCACAAGCAGGGGGGAGCAGCAGAGGGAGAAGGAGAAGCAGACTCCCTGCTGAGCAGGGAGCCCGATGCGGGGCTCAATCTCAGGGCCCCAGGATCATGACCTGAGGTGAAGGCAGATGCTTAACTGACTGAGCCACCCAGGCGCCCAGTACTGGACTCTAACTCAATGAGATGTTATGCATTTGTTTTTCAGATTTTTGACTTGAAAATAATCATGTTTCAACTCTGAGTAAAAGAAATGTATTTATTTATTGAACAGATGTTTTTCCCTGGGCTATTCATCAGATATTTGTGTGCGTTTATGTGTGTGTGTGTGTGTGTGTGTCCTCCTTGATTGTGTTCTCAACTGCATCAGTGACTCCTCAGATCCTCACTGACTTTCTCTCTCCAGGAAGAGCATGTGTCCATCTGTGTTATCTTTGAAATGTGCTTCATCTCAGCCAGCTTTGTTGTGTTCCTATTCCAGGAGTGGGTCAGTGAAGGGAAGCACATGCAGTTCATCAGCAGAGTGTAGACTGTCATGTACTGGCTCTCCAGTTTTGTGTGGGATATGGTAAGAACACCCATCTGTTGCTGCTTTCTAAATCTCCATCAGGGCTACGGATTAGATGAAAGAGCCCCTGTCTCTTCTAAGTGTTCTAGCTAATCTAAAGATGAATAAAAAAGGGAAAGGCAGAAGCAGCTGTGTATTTTCATGACACAGAGCTGATTTTATGCCAGAGAGAAAATCTGTCTACACTGACTGCAAATAACACCACTGTCACCTAATTTGCTAAGTGACAACTTTTCAAAGAAACACTGAGGTAGAAGACTCTTAGTCAAAACTCAAAACCTCTCTGATAGGTTTTTACCTCCAGAGTTATGATGTTCTTTGCCTTACTAGGAAAACTTATTTGTCCTTTGAATTCTTGAGGACCAGATAAGTGAGAGGTGAATATGCTTCCTGTTTTTCAGTTTTCCCTCAGATAGCTAATAATTTACTATGTTGTATTTGCAATATATATTAGAAACATAAAATCATATAGCTATAAATATAGACTACCCTAAGAGCTTGTAAGTACCAAATCTAGTTTAAGAACGCTGAGGTACTCAACTAAAATGAAAATTTTTTTGTAGGAAAATCCTAGTACATCTGTGCCAGTACTAAAGAAATTCTCCTTGTGGGGTTATTAGCATGCTATTTACTTGAAGTAACTTAATACTTACCATAAAGACAGTATATTTATTACTGTCTCATTACCTTATAGTAACACAATAGTTCCAGGTAAGAGGATACAAATATAAAACACAATAAAAAGAATCAGAATGTATCTGTAGGCTTTTATTAGGGCAAACATTTCCATAACCATAAATGTCTCATTATCACAGATAGATTGTACCAAGTATCTTTGTTAAATAGTAATCCAAAGTGAAGTAAAAGTTAGTAAAATAAATTGTAAATGAAGACATTTCAGCATATAAACCAATCAGTCTTCAACAGTTTTTAATATGAGGATCTAATAACATTATTTTCCACATAAGTAATTATTAATGTAAAAACCAAAATTAATAGAGATGATACAGATGATACTGTACTTTTCCATAATAAACATGTTTAATATTTTTATGAATCCCATTTAGTATTACAAAATAAACTTTACTGGACAAAAACTTTTAAAATTTCAGAAAAATAGACATGAAAAGTTTGACAATGTATATAAATAGTTTAGAAATATTATCATAGGCATGGAAATGTGACAATTATTTCAACATAAGGAAATGCTATAAAAGCAGAGGGTTGTCAAAACAGTACAAGAGATATTCTGAAACAAATGAAAAATCAAGATCTTGTAGGAATGACAACAATTTTTAATGTATGACAAATACTGAAATGCCAAAGGGAAAATGAACAGAACTATTTCCTTGTGGTGGTGACAGTGGACAGAGACAGCTTTTAAAAATGCAAAGGACATAGCAAATTAACTTACCACCTCCTTCATATAAAAATGAGAATCTCTTGGGAGAGTTTAAGTACCATTAGCAGACACATCTTATAGCAGTTAATGCAATGCTTCGTATTTCAATGGAAAACTATTTCAATGGTGAAAATGACATAGGAATCAGAAGCATATTCTTCTGAGACTCAAGGAAGTTAACACTTTCCCGAACTGGAAAAAAACATTTCATAAGAAGGCATATAAAGTTATTGACTGAATCAAATTTGTGGTTCGAATACTTCATGCCTAGTGAAATAGCTTACCAGCTGCCACAACCCTGGGATCCTCATGAGACTGATGTCTCCCAGCAGCACGACTGTCTGCACTCTCATTCCACCAAAGAACATGAACTGCAGAAATAAACCAAAAACAGCGTCTAAAGACTATGGCGTTACTACAAGTAAGAAATACAGAAGAATTAATCAGAAACATTAAGTCTTGTTCTTTAGATCAAAATAGTGGATATCAAAAAGGTAAAATTAAGTATGTTTAGTAATAAGATTTCAGAGGGGGTCAGAGATTCGGGAGAGAAATTTATAAATTAATCAAACTGGTTTTATAGATGAAGAAACAGAAGGCTGGAAAGGGCAAGTAAATAACACACTAAACACAATTAATCTATAATGAGGCTTCATGACTTTCTAATACATTTTATTTTATTTAAAAAAGGAAGATTATAAAAGAATTGTGTTTACTACTGAAAATCTTGAAGATACGAAGAAGCAAATTAAAAGTAGCATAATTTTAACCACCTCGGGAGAACCTCTATTGACATTTAGCACATTTCCTTTAAACAAATGAGTAAAATCAAATTAGGGTCATACTATATATTACACTTACCAGATTTTTAAAAATCGACAATGCATATTTCCCATGGCAGTAACTTTAATTTTTAATGGCTACGGGAATTCCTCCCTATAGATATAAGAACTTTTTATCCAAGCCCCTGACCGATTAGATTAATATTGTAATATTTTTTTGAAATAGGGAATAAATGTTTTTGTGCATATTTTACAAATTTTTAATAATTCCGATGTAAGATATGTTAGCTGTATAGGAAAATGTGGATAAAAAGAGAAAAGAGGAGTCATTTCTATACCACGTAGAAAAAAGGCCACTTTTATATTTGCTGTATCTCTTTCCATGTTTATGTGTATATATATGTGTTTTTATGAATATATATTTATACACACATAAACATGTAAGTTTATGGTTATATAAATACATGATGTAGATACATATATTTTTTCTGGATAGTCTGCATATTACATAAAAATATTTCTTTATTGTAAATAATACTGAGAGAAACCTCATTAGAGCAGTGTCTACATATACATCTATAATAGTAACAAAGCTGATGACAACTACTACTAATATTTACTGGGTGTTGATTATGTGCCAGACCTGGTTTTAAGCATTTTGCATATATTAACTCATTTAGTCTATTCAGTCTTCATAATAATTTTAGGTGGTAGATTATTAGTATTATCATTTTATGGATGAGGAAACTAAGGCACAGTGAGGTTAAGTAACTTACCCAGGGTCACAAAGTTATAAGTGGTGAAGCTGGGATTCAAACCCAGGCAGTCTGGATCTGAATATTTTCTTAATATAAATTCCTAAAATTTAAATTGAGAGAACCAAAGAGTTTATCATATATATATATATATATATACATATACATATATATACATATACATATACATATATATATATCTCCACACTTACAAATATACAGTGTATATGTTATACACTGTCCTCCAGATACGAAGTACTGATTTATACTCAGCATATTACCATTCTTCTAGTACACTAAGAATGGATTAAGATTAAAAAGTGTGTGTACACACACATTTTCTTCTCTTTAAGATTTATTTTAGCACACACGTGCATGAATAGAGGGAAGGGCAGAGGGTGAGGGAGAGAGAGAATCTCAAGCAGACTCCCCGCTGAGTGTGCACCCCAGTGCAGGGCTTAATCTCATGACTCATGAGATCAAAACCTGAGCTGAAATCATAAGTTGGACACCTAACCGACTGAGCCACACAGGTGCCCCAAGATTACACTGTGTGTATACACATTTTCAATAATTTTTTCTTGCAAAAGTTATACATGTCCTTTATAGTAAATCAGAAACTTAAAAAACCTTTAATCTCATTATTTAAATATGGCTATATATTTTATGTCATTTCCAAATTTCCTTCTTGTATAACTAAACCCACCTACATATCCGTGCATATTTCCTTAATATTAGCAAAAATAATTTAAAAAATTAAGGCTTTTTGCCCAGGGCAGCCCCAGACTGGCCTCCTAACAACACAGGAACCAAACCCTGCCCACAACTAGCAAAAAGCACCATTGCAGGCAACTGGACTGAAGGCAAATGTGGTTCAGTCACAATAGTAAGGTGTATGCAACACACATAGGAGACACTGTGGAAGGGCCAGGTTCTGGTGAACAGGAGACACTGCACTGCACTACATGACAGAGCACTACATGAGCTCTTCTTCATAAGGCCATTACTTGCCTAACACATAGAAGCAGACACAGAGAGTTAGAAAAAATGAAGACACAGAAGAATATGTCCCAAATGAATCAACAGGACAAAATCCAGCAGAACAAAATGAAACAGAGATAAGCAATATACCTGATAGAGAATTTAAAGTAATGATCATAAATATATTCACTGGACTTGAGAAAAGAGTGGAGGATCTCAGTGAGACCCTCAAAAGAGATGGAAAATATAAAAAAGGACCAGTGAGAGATGAAGAACTCTGTAAGTGAAATTAAAAAATACAGGGAATATATAGTAGATTAGAGGAAGCAGAAGAATGGAGCAGTGAGCTGGACGACTGTAATGGAAAGCAATCAAGCTGAACAGGAGAAAGAGAAAAGATTAATTAAAAAAATGAGAATAGGTTAAGGGAACTCAGTGACACCATCAAGTGTAGTAACATTCACATTACAGGGATCCCAGAGAAAAGAGAGAAAAGGGGCAGCAAATTTATTTGAAGAAATAATAGCTGGAAACTCTGGAGAAGGAAACAAATCCAATTCAGGAGGCACAGAGAGTCCCCAACAAAATCATCCCAAAGAGGTCCAAAATATATAAAAAACCTATATAACTCAACACCCCAAAAAACAAATAATCCAATTAAAAAATGGGCAGAAGACATGAATAGACATGAATTTCTCCAAACAAGGCATACAGATGGCCAACAGACACATGAAAAGATGCTCAAAATCACTCATCATCATCAAAACAAATCTAAACCACAATGAGATATCACCTCACATCTGTTAGAATGGCTAAAATAAAAAACACAAGAAACAACTAGTGTTGGTAAGGATGTGGGAAAAAAGGAACCCTCGTGTGCCACTGGTGGGAATGCACACTGGTGCAGCCACAGTGGAAAACAGTATGGAGGTTCCTCAAAAAATTAAAATAGAATTACCATAGGATCCAGTAATTATACTACTGGATATTTACCTGAAGAATATGAAAACATGAATTTGAAAAGATATATGCACCCCTGTGTTTACTGCAACATTAATTATAGTAGTCAAGATATGGAAGCAACCCAAGTTCCATTGATAGAGGAATGGATAAAGTAGTTGTGGGTGTGTGTGCGCGCATGTGTGTGTAGTGGAATATTACTCAGCCATAAAAAAGAAATCTTGCCACTTGCAACATATGGATGGATATAATGCTAAATGAAATAAGTCAATCAGGGAAAGACAAATACCACATGATTTCATTCATAATGGAATTTAAGAAACCAAACAAAGAAAAAAAAAAACCCTGACTCTTAAATATAGAGAACCGTTGGTTGCCAGTGGGAAGGTGGGTGGAAGGGTGGGTGAAATAGGTGAAGGGAATTAAGAGTACACTTATGATGAGTACTGAGTAATGTATAGAATTGTTGAAGCACTATACTGTACACCTGAAATTAATTAAACACTGTGTTACTTATACTGAAATTAAAAAAATAAATGAAAAATTTAAAAAAATGTCAAATACAAACAGAGAAGCCTTTTTATTTATATTGCCAATTTTTTTGAGGGAAGATGAAGCACATATGAACCCTACTCATTTTTCTCTGACCTATCTAATATTGTATCTATATAATGTATCCTTATTAGGTAAAAACTGGCATCTCATTATTGTTTTAATCTGAATCTTCTTTAATATATTTTTGGTAGTCATCTGTGTCTACCTTTGTAGAAGTATGTATGTATGTATTTATTTTTTGCTTTTTGATTTCATTCAAGGTATTTTGAGAGGCACAAAGCTTGAGCTTTGTATAATAAAATCATTCTTTTATAATAAAATTATTTTTTCCCCTCAGTTTCTTCATGGCTTAGAAATATTGTTTCCATACACATTGTTAAATAAATTCATCTGTATTTTGTTTTAGTAATTGTATGAATTCAGTTTTCTAATTGAAATCCATAATCCAGGGGTGCCTGGATGGCTCAGTTGTTAAGCGTCTGCCTTCAGCTCAGGTATGATCCCAGGGTCCTGGGATTAAGCCCCGCATCAGGCTCCCTGCTTAGCGGGAAGCCTGCTTCTCCCTCTCCCACTTCCCCTGCTTGTGTTCCCTCTCTTGCTGTGTCTCTCTTTGTCAAATAAATAAATAAAATCTTAAAAAAAAAAAAGAAATCCATAGTCCATCTTGATTTTATTTTAGCATATGGTGTGAGATAGGCATCTACAATTTTTTTCTCCTCTTCATATATTTTCCAATTTGAATATACATCTATAACATGTATATTAGTAGAAGTTGACTTTCTGAGCAATGATTAGCTCAGTTTGGGATATGTCCAGTGGACATAAAGTGGAGAAGATGAAGAGGCAACCGGATATTACAAGTCTTTCAAATATTCATTAGCTATTCTTAGTCATTTATCCTTTCAGATAAATTTTACAAATATTTTTCAGAGTTTGCCACAAGAAAACTCTCTGAAATTCTGATTGGAATATCTTTCAACTTAAAAAAATTAAATATTCCAAATAGATATTTTATTAAATAAATTGATAAACCATTATTCTTTTTCTTTGGGCTTGTCCATGTTTTTAATATTTATAACAATTACATATTACTTTTTTACCCATGAACAATCTTTCTACCCCAAGTAATGTTATTTAAAAAAAAAAAAAATCACAGGGGCACCTGAGTGGTGCAGTCAGTTAAGTACCCGACTCTCGGTTTTGGCTCAGGCTTGACCTCAGGGTCTTGAGATTGTGCCTTCTTGGGCTCCACACTCAGTGTGGAGTCTGCTTAAGATCCTCTCTCCCTCTGCTCCTCCCCACCGCTCTCTCTCTTGCATACATGTGCTCTCCTCTCTCAAAATAAACTTTTAAAAAGAATTACAAGAAGCACAAACTTCCAGTTACAAGATAAATAAGTTTTGGGGATGTAATATACAACATGAAGACTACAGTTAACAATTCTATATTGTATATTTGAAAGCTGAAAGAGAGTAGATCTTAAAACTTATCATAAGGAGAAATAATTTGTAACTGTGAGGTGATGGCTGTTTAACTAAACTTATTGTGGTGATCACCTTACAACATATAAATAAATCATTATGTTGTATACCCTAAACTTATATGTCAATTATAGCTCAATAAAACTGTGAAAAAAGGAAAAAAAATCATTAAAAGTACATTCAGAGGAAAATAAGGTGATGAAAGAAATAGGTGACTTTTTCAGGTTCCTTCCAGTATTTACAAGTTTATCATTTTGATATATCAGGGAAATGAACAGTTCAGTATTTAAAAAAAACTTTATAAGGTGAATAACATTCTAAATAAGATGTAAAACAGGTTTGCTCAACCCTTAAAATTACAAAGCTAAAACTTGGGCAATAAAAAGCAAAATAAACCCCATAATGAGAACAGAGACAAACTGACAAAAAGAACTTAATGTGGATCACCCATATATTTTGCAATTTCATAAGAAGAAATGGACAACTGTACCTCTGTTGAGCACTCCATATTCTGCATGGAACACTCCAACGAGTTTTGTGTAGCCTCGATTGATATGAGTATGAACTGCCCTTTTAAATGGATCACCCCACAGAGCTGGCCCACCAGGTTTCATTTGAAAAGTAGCTAGTTCATAGATTCCTAGAATGGGGAGAAAAATAATTATTTTATAGAACACATTCAAGAAATTTCCAATCATGTTTAGTTTGGTTCCAGTGGAAGGGTAACTACATATGTAGATTTTGAGGATCATACCCATATACATGTTAACATGTTAGACATATTTACTAATAATTTGCATTGTTTTTCTTTGCTTTTATGTTTAGAAAGTCCTTGTCCTAGTTTAAGGGTCAGTTGTTAAACTTATCATACAGAACAGACAAAAATGGATGGACTCTACAGTTAATATATTATCTATTTTTAATCTATAAAATTTGTCAATAAAAGAATTTATAATGTAATAGTATTTTTTAGTTGCCTGAGTCTATACTTTTATAAAAGAAATGAATAAGGTATTTCCAGTCTCTTATAGTTCCATTCTGTTTACCAATTTCTACTAACTTATCTCTCTATATAATTTCCCCTCTAAGATTCCATATCCAACAGGAACAGCAAGCAAATAATGAACCTGAGGTGACTGTCTCTGAGTTCTGAGGAAAAAAATAATTCTAAAGGAGAAGGTTTTATTATTCCTAAATATCCATGTAATTACTTGAAAAGCATTTTACCTTCTGCATGGAAGTAGAGGCTAGGTGAAGAGAAGGAAACCAGGGGACAAGTAGATTTAGAAAGTAAAAGAAAAACATGCAAAAGTTACCGAAGAATCATGAATAACATAGAGGAAAAGAACTAAGATTTGATACTTTGAGAAGCCAACTAGTTCATTTAGTTAGTGCTGAAAGCTGAGGGGGAGCTAAGAGGATAAGTTTCTAAGTAAGATTTTTCAAATCTCTTATAATCTAAAATGCACTACGAAGTTGGGAATAATGGGGGAAATAAAACATTTAAATTAGTTTATGCTTTTGCTAATCTGACCTTTGTTTAAAACTGGATTGAGGTAATTTCTTTAAGTCAGCAAGAAGTAAAATCAGCAAGAAGACAAATCTTTAGGAATTACTTTCAAACTGAGAAATAAGAAAGAGGAAGACATGAAAGTTAGACTACAGTAATGCGGCTCGGCAGTTCCAGTTAATTCATTCCCCTAGTCAATTTTATAAGCAAATATATACTTAAGATTTAAGATTAGTTGTAGTTTATGGAAAAACTTTTATATTTAAAAGTTTATATTATTTTCAAATTATGACAAAGTATCACATACTATCCCTCACCTACCCACAGATGTGTTCTCTGCTCTGAAGGCCCAACTTCTCAACCTTTACTGACCATGTCAACTTTTTCTATAATATAGCTAAGCTTTAAGAATCAATAAGATACCAATAAGGAAAAACACTTCATTATTCAATGGTCATTTTTTTTAAAGATAAGCTAAGAGCACCAATTTATTTTTATCTGAACAATCAACAGATGTTCCTATATTAAACAAAGATTAACTTCTTTGCCAGTAGAACTTGAGTTTTTATAGCTTAAAATCTTTAATTTTTTCTCTATCAGAATTCAGTGACTAAGAGGGGACGACTTGCCTTCTTTTGGAGGCTTTTCTAGTTTGCACCACGGTACCAGATAAGTAATCTCACTCTCCTGTTTATCAATAAGAGCCAAATTTGGAATGAGGTACTGTTCTTGCCATTCCTTATCTTTGGCCAATGCTTTCCGAACTTCAGTTCGATGAGCAAAATTATCTATGGGAAAAGAAAGAGCAAGAAAACCAAAAATTATTGATTTAAAATCACCTGTACTTTTTCTGGGTTTCATTCAATCCACCAAGCGTTCATCAAGGGCACAGGACACCGTATTATATCACTGGAGATAACATATAGATGTGACATCAGTCCCCAAGTTTTTCATGGCCTGAAAGGGCAGTAGAAATGTCAAAAACTAATGATAATGTCATACAGTGGGCTTTATAGGCTCCACCACTTAATAGGCAGTCGTGTGACTTAGGTTAAGTTATTAAATCTTTCTGTGCCTACTTCTTAACTCTGTAAAATGGGGATAATGATATAATGTCTCCCTCTAGGGTTGTTAAGATTAAATGAATTAGTACACAACAGTTTTTGGCACCTCGTTAGAACTCAATATACATTAACTAT
Source organism: Zalophus californianus (assembly GCF_009762305.2). Classification (NCBI taxonomy): domain Eukaryota; kingdom Metazoa; phylum Chordata; class Mammalia; order Carnivora; family Otariidae; genus Zalophus; species Zalophus californianus. The sequence goes on from NC_045607.1 coordinate 27,660,160, forward strand.
TCTTATTAATTTAATTGAGGCATTTAAATTATAGCAGCAGTTTAGAGTATTTTTCTGTGGTGGTGGTGGTGGTGGGTGATCAGGTCAAGATATACCTTGAATTACATTTAACGTGAGTGAAATTAAGATGCACTTTGACAGCTGCTGCTTTGAACTAACAGCTTCCAGAGAAATAGTGCTAATTCTCTGTCATCCCTTCTTTTTTTTTATTTATTTTTAAAAAATATTTGACAGAGAGGTAGAGAACACAAGTAGGCAGAGTGGCAGGCAGAGGGAGAGGGAGAAGCAGGCTCTCCGCTGAGCAGGGAGCTGGACGTGGGGCTCGATCCCAAGACCCCAGGATCATGACCTGAGCCGAAGGCAGCCGCTTAGCCAACTAAGCCACCCTGGTGCCCGTCATCCCTTCTTTTTACTCAGTACTATTTCTCTTCTCTTTGTTTCCCAAACAAGTACATATATTTGCTAACATATGGGCCCAGTACTACATTTAACTATTAGGGCCTCGCAAGACGAACGGTAAAATAGTTTTCTATGGCTTATGCTGAGGATAAGGAATAACATCTATCTTAGAGCTTAAGTAAGTTTTATCAGGACTGTACTAGCAGTTTTGTTTTTTTCTTTTTTTAACTGGGATATGATTCAACTGGCGGTGCATTAAAGCATAAGTTGTGTTTTTATGGGGTTTGTTCTACTACAGTTGGGAAAACCTCTAGACTATGGACATGCTAAGTACAGAATGAGCACTTTTCATGTTATTTTATGATTATTAACTTTGGACACTGAGGACCAGATACTAAATGAAATTATTAAAGGTTTTTGGATATCATGATGTGTACTACAGTCGACTTCAGAAAGATTAAACAATGGAGTAACAAACATTCTGGGGATTCCAGGAACCATACTCCTTCCTCTACTAAACCAGGGATTGATCAGCTTCAATATGGAAAGAACTCTAATTCCTTTTCCTTTACTTCCCTAAACTAGTGTCATGAGAGTGAATTCCTTGAAACTCTGGGGGTACAGAAATAAAACAAAAGTGGTCCGAAACCTGACAGATTTATTATATCTTACAGAAGGGTGAGGGCTTCGAAGTTTACTATCATCTCCTATTAACTTCTATTTCACTAAAGCCTCTAGAGATTTGAATGATGTCTGTTAGAACACTGATATCGAGCTATAGCTTCAATAAAAAAAAAAAAATTCTACTCCTCTTTTATCATCTTAAGCCACTTGGGTTCTTGCAATCACTGCTTTAAATTTTTCATAAACCATCTTTACAATAAGCTATTCTTAACTTTTCCTAAGAATTAAGTGTGGTTCATAATTTTATGACTTGAAATCTGAGATGCCATTTTCTCACTATCACATTCTCATATGCTAATAAACGTTTCCAGCAATGGGTTACTACAGGTATACCACTGGGAGGCATAATCCCTGAATTTTTTTGGTATTGCTATTTAAAGGTTTTACTTCACCTGTATGTATTTATAGTAATGTAGATCCAAGAACTAAGTCACTAAGTCGTGGGTAACATCTAACAGAATGAAAATCTGTACTGAATACTTAAGCTGATGACTCATACCATACTTCCAAATATGAAACACTTTATTCATTCTGCCTCCAAATTCTACACTCCAGTATCCAACCAATTCAGAGTGAGCTGTCCGAAGATGAATGTTTTTCTTAGTATTTTCCAGGAACTCATTCATCTTTGAGGGCTTAAGATAATAGGTACGAAATTCATAGAGTGTTCCATCGTATTGTCTGGGGCCTGTAGCAAAAGATGAGCACACCTAAAGAAAGATAAGGCAAATTTAAATATTTTGGGAAAGTAGGGTTTATAATATCATGTTACAACCAAATCTGAGTCTGAAAACAAGGGACACTCAGTAGACTCACAATCTGTACTCTGTGGTCCTTTCTCCACAGATAATTTGTTTAGAGAGGTATCAGTAAAGAAAACTACTTTTAAGTATTCCAAATATATAGCTACTATGTCCTTGTAGGTAGTCTACCTCTAGTTGCTTTTTCATGAGAAGTTTCTTCTAAGAAGCCACTGGGGCAATTTCTTTACCCAAAAACTACAATTAGGATCCTAATAAGTTTTGCAAATAGTTTAAATATCCCTTATTTAGTCAATAGTGTATGTATGTGTTAGAGTTAAACATTAAAAACAATTTTATAAAATATATAGTATTTTGGCTAGCACAATGGAAATGTGTTTACTAGCAGAAAATTCTTTTCTTTTCTTCCTTTCCTCTTTCCCTCCCTCCCTTCCTTCCTTCCTTTTTAGGTTCTTAAAACAATGGAAATTGCTGGTCAGGTCAAAGTATTTCCCAAATTCAATGAAGTAAACCATTGGTCAAAAAATAGGATAGAGGGGCACCTGGGTGGCTTAGTTGGTTAAGCGCCGAGTTCTTGATTGCCACTGAGATTATGATCTAGGGTTGTGAGATCCCTGCCTCCAGCTCTGTGCTGAGCATGGAGCCTGCTTAACATTCCCTCTCCCTTTCCCTCTGCCCCTCCCCACTGTGCTCTCTCTCTCTTAAAAAAATAAAAATAGGATAGAAATCTAACTAATGTAATAGGAAACTATGACCTATCCAATTGCATTGTAATGTAGTCATAGGATGTATAAAGCTAGAAAAAGGAAAAAAAAGTCAATGAGTCACAATTGTCTTGAGTCAGTATGTTTTTTTTTTAATTTTTTAAAAAAGACTTTATTTTTCCATTTATTTGAGAGAGAGTGCACATGAGCCAGGGGTGGGGGTGGGGGTGGAGAGGAACAGAGGGAGAGGGACAAGCAGACCTGTGCTAAGGGCGGGAGCCAGAGGTGGGGTTAGATCCCAGGACCCTGAGATCCTGACCTGAGTTGAAACCAAGAGTTGGGACACTTTAGCCACCTGAGCCACCCAGGTACTCCTGAGTCATTATGTTTTTAATTATAGATGCAGTCTGAAGAAGGGCATTTAACCCACCCAGTTATACCATGTTAATGGAAATACTTTTTAAGAACCATTAGTTCCTTTTGTAATAGTCATATGTTCACTATGTAAATTTCTAATTTGGGTCTCTGAGTGAACTGAACTTTCAGTGGGAAATGCTTTGCCAGGAATTATCCTGTGTATATATGTTTATATGTGTAAATGTACACACAGATATATGTATATAAACACAGACACACTCATATGGTATTCTAGTTTACAAATCCATCTTACATAAGTTTGATTAGCATGTGCATATTTCCTAAACCTGATTACACCCAGCATAATCTATTATAACAGTTTTCATACCTATAAAGCTATGGATGAATTTTGGGCTTATGCTGACTACCTGCTCCAACAATCAAAAGCAGTATGCTTCTTGCTCTGACATATATTTTTTTTTACAAAGCAGAATAGTATATGTATTTTACTTGTGTATAAGACTGAATTATAATCATCTATCTTGAGCTCATTCCATTCATGTCTATGATGAGTTATATTCTTATTGTCTGATTGACATTTGCCATCAAAAACAATTGCAGCCCCTATGTTTGGCAAACATTCTTTTTTGTGCCATTATACTACTCTAATAACAAAATGCTATGCAAATGAAAACTGCCTAATATTTATAGCTTAAAAATATTATAAGTAAAATATAAATGTATCAAAAATAGGCCAATGGGGTACTTGTGACAATTGCTTTTAAGTTGTTTTTCAGGGAATTTGTATTTGGGGAACAAAATAAGTGATCACAGGCACACATTTTTATTACCTTTTGCAGAAGAGTATAATAGGAAAGCTCAGGGAGAGGTTAACAGCAATGAAGCAATAAGATGTGTACGTGTGTGGAAAGGGGTAGGTGATTTTTGTTGAGGGACACCAAAACTATGCAACCACAATACAGGACTAGTACGCTAGGGAAGGAAACATGAGTGCTTTAGGCTCCCTAATCTCCAAAGAAAGGCTCATTTTCCTTGGCACTGACTTCCAATTCCAATGAGTCACAATTGTCTTGAGTTACTATGCTTTTTAAATTTTTTTTAAAGATTTTATTTATTTATTTGAGAGAGCGAATGAGAGAGAGCGAGAGCGAGCATGGGGGGGGAGGGTCAGAGGGAGAAGCAGACTCCCCGCTGAGCAGGGAGCCCGATGTGGGACTTGATCCGGGGACTCCTGGATCATGACCTGAGCCGAAGGCAGTCGCTTAACCAACTGAGCCACCCAGGTGCCCTTTTTTTTTTTAATTTTTAAAAAAGATTTTATTTATCCATTTATGTGAGAGAGAGAGAGAGAGAGTGCACATGAGCCAGGGGTGGGGGTGGGGGTGGGGAGGAGCAGAGGGAGAGGGACAAGCAGACTCTGTGCTAAGGGCGGGAGCCAGAGGTGGGGTTAGATCCCAGGACCCTGAGAATATAACTCATCATTGGAATTTTTTCCAATTAGAACAACTGGCTGACATTTAATAATCAAAGTTCAGAGTAAAGTTGTAAGGAATAACTCTTGGCCCTGCCCCAGTAGAGTGTCAATCAGGAAAGATTAAGACTGGATTGCTAATCTTGGGTTAATGGGTCATCGCTGGTTCCTCAGTCTTCAGCAGAGTCAGTCTGTAGAGTAGGTTCATCCCCTTTCTCTTATACCCTTCGAGAAAAGTACAAGCCTCAATATCAAAGGAAAAATTCTGTAGATTCACAGAATAGGCCAAATCCCGACAGTTAAGGCTGAATCACAAAAATCTACTGTGTGCTTTTCTCATCTAAGGTTAAGTGAGGTTACCATCCTGTTTGCTACGAGCTTCCTGGCCCTGCCTGGCTCGGCCACCGCCCGCACGAGGCAGTCGGCCGCTGGGCAGGATGCTCCACCACTGGCACCCTGGCCCTCCTCTTCAAGGTTCTCTGCAAAACGCTCAGAAGTTGTGTACGTTTTATTTAAACGGGGGAGGCCTGTTCTTTCGCCAACGGCTGGTTGACCTATTTCTCTTCTACCTTCTGTCTGGAGGGTACGATGGCTTGTCAAAGGACAAAATTAATAGGAACGTTCGACCAGCAAGCACCAGGCACTGGCCCCAACGTAGCAAACGCAGCAGCTGGAGCGAACTGCGCCCCGCTTCCTCCCTCGCGTCCTGGAATGCCCCGCCTCCGGGCCTGGGACCGCCACTATAACTTCCGCGGCGGCTCCATCCCGCAAGCTGCACGGGCGAACGGCCTGCGCGCACGCGCGGCACTCGCAAGTCTGGGCGAGCAAATCGGGTAGCGCATGCGCGGGGCGACGAGCTCCCAGCTGACGCCCGCTCCCCTCCCCCAAGGCACGGTTTGGGCGCGTCTCCGCGGCGGGTACCTGAGGCGCAAGCTTCCGCGCAGCCAGAGCCCTAGTCAGGCCGCTTCGGAGGACGAGCATGGCGGGGCTTCGAGCGCTGGGAAGGCCAGCCAGCCGGTACTCTTTCTTAGATTCCCCCTGTTAGGGCTTACCCGCCTGGAAAAGAGCAGCGACTGGACTACGGGCGGACGCAGGCTGGGGCGGGACTCCGCGGCGTGGGCTCCGCCTCTGGTGCCGGGAGGCGTGGCGGCACCGCCCCGACTGCTCGCGTTCCCCGGGGCCCCGCGCCCGGCGCGTTTGGGCGGCACGTGCGCTTTGGTCCTCCGTTTGTTTCCTCAGACGTGCTTACCCAACGTCAGAGGGGACGTTAGGATTGGCTGAAGGCGGGGATCGTTCCTGTGCCACCTTTCTGAGCCCATCACCTCGTCTCCATGCGCAGTCGCGCAACAGTTCTTAAGAGTTCGTGTGCAGAATGCGAGTGTGTTTGTCCTTTGCGAAGGGAGTATGATGCGTGCACGCGTAATGCTGTGCATTTAAAATCGTGGAGGTTTTTGCCCTGGTTAATCGTTAGTCGGGGTGATTTACATAAAGACCAGGAGCCTTCACTTTTCCTCATGAAGTGCATCCTCTTTCCCTAATCGCCACCCCAGCATGGCCTCCTAAGGCTTCTAATAATTTATATTGTATTTCTCAGGAGCTCAGAGGAATGAGGGCGCTGAACCAGACGTGAAAAAAGTAAAAGTTAAACATACACTGTTTAAAACTAGATAATTCTGTAAACCTTAAAAGCAAAACAGCTGACTTCTGATCTAGTCAGTAGTCCCTGTCTCTGGTTATTGGTCACCAAAATAAAACCTTCAGCATTTCAAGCTGTTTCTTCTAATGCCTGTTTGTATATTTTTAAATAATAGGCATTTTCTGCTATTTCTTGATTTTTTTCAGTTATAGGTAGTATCTGTTGACTTTTATGCAGGAAGAGGATTTAAGTCTCTTATGTACCACTCCATCAAAATAATTTTCCTTCCAGCGTCTAATGCTTATGTTAAAAATAGTTAATTGATTTCATTAATTTACCTTATCTACGTTATGTTAATGTTAACATTCTTGTTAATTACATTATTGCAGACATTAATATCATATTACTTACATTATTAGGACCAGGGAATTAGTTGTACAAAGACTTTTCAATGATCTATTCAGCAGAAAGTAGATTTTTAAAATTTTTAAAAATTATAATTCCAGAAGGGATGAGTCAGTTTTTCTGGATGATGGCATCCATTTCTAACTAATGTAGAGAAAACAAAGCATCATCTGTACCCAGACTGGATCTTTAATGTTTAAATTTATTTTCTTAGCTTTTATCCCCTCTTGAATTAACTAACTCATTGGCTCATTCAACCCATATTTGTTAAATTTCTTTTATGTTTCAAGCACATTTGCAGTAACTGGGGTACAGAGTTGAACAAAAGATAGAGTTCTTGTCCTCTTAGAACTTAAAGGTTAGGGAAACAAACAAATGAGACAATATGTCCAAGATTAATCAATACTATGAAGAACAAAGTAAGATCTGAAGAATAGAAAGTGTTGGAGGGAGGTAGCAGAGACTTAGCTGTTTTATCATTATCCATTCTCCTTCAGGCCCCCCTTTTTAAAAATTTGCAGTAGAAACTATGCAGCTTGGTGCAGTCATGTGACTAAGTCCTGGGCAGTGCATTTATTTAGAGCATTAATGACTTAACTGTAAGTGATCTTAAGCAGTGTAGGGGGGATGGTTCTCCTCTTTGGCCCTTTCTTCTTTCTGCATGCTGAAATGTGGGTATAATCGGAAAATCTCTTGGACTGTGTGGTAGAAGCCACATGCTGGAGATGGTGGAACAAGAAAGAAGCCTAGGTTCTGACACCAGGGAACACCATCCTAGGAGCTGTGGACTGCCTATCTCTGGACTTATTTTACAAGAGAAATCATCTTCTAGTTTAAGCTACTGCTATATGGCTTAAACCTATAACTCATCAATAGCAGGGTGACTATTTTTTTTTTCTCTCTCTCTCATTTGTTTCTCTTATTTTCTTTATACCTGTCATTTACTAATCACCAAATTCTTTGCCAAAAGTATACATTTTTTTCTCAATGTGATTAAAACCTATTAATCAGCTTATCAGTTTCATCTAATAGAGTTTTCTGTTGGGAATTCATTGTTCTCTTGCTCCAGTGTGGACTAGTTGCTCTCTAAGGTGGCATGGTAGTACTTCTGGGATCTCCTTTCACTAACATCCTGGAGAATATAATTTGCCTTGTCTCGACCTCCTGTTTTCAGGATCTTGTCTTTTTTTTTTTCCTTCTAATTTTAGGAGAGGGTACATGGGAATTAAACTTTTGAGAACTTCATCTCCAAAATGGTCTTTAATCAACCCTCTTAATTTATAGTTTGGTTGGGTATAAAATTCTACATTGGCATTAATTTTTCCTCATATTCTTAAAGGTAATGCTTCATTGCGTTATAGCTTCTAGTGAAAAATTTATGTCACTCTGATTCCTGATTTTTTTTGTATGTGACTTGTTTCTCTCTGGAAGCTTTTATGTTTTCTCATTTTTCCTGATTTTCTGAAATTTCACAGTAATATGCCTTGGAATAATTTTTTTCCCCATCTATTATTTCAGTAGACCCTCTCCAATCTGGAAACTCTTAAGTTATGAAAATTTTATTGTTTCATGACCTTTGTCTATCAGCTTATATTTGGAGTGAGACAAAAAAAATTTTGAAAGCTCTATGAGTGTGGGTAGGTCTTGTTAAGTAATGGACTTTACTGTGATGTGACCTAACTGGACCTTCAGTGTACTTCCCTCACCTCAGCTGTTATGGTCTGTCAGTTATTTCTCTTGTCTAGTAAGATTTCCCCTGCAAAGAAACTTTCAGTGTTCCATCTGTGAGGAATGATCTTTATTGCCAGGTTCCTGAGGTTGAGGAGAGAAGGAGGCCAGAGATCTCAATATTGGTAGTATCTTTCAGGAATATATTAATTAGCATAGGCGAATTAGCTTTTACAAATTAACACCAAAGGTATATTATGACTCAAACTTATTTTTTGTCAGAATCCAAAGTGAGCTCTCCTAGTATATAGGTAGCTCTTCTATACATGTTGAATTGAGGACACAGATTTCTTTCACTTTGTGGTTTTGCCATTCCCTAGAACCTCATCAAGTGCTCCTAGCCAGCAGAAAGCTAGAACTCCCAAGAAGATCTTCTAAAAGGAAAATGCTTATGAGATAGGAGTAAAATTCACAGCTATAACTTAGAGATAGATGAACATTGTTAAGTGATATCAAGTGCCTAAGACAATCTCCTATTCAATTTCTCACAGGCTTTAATTATCTTCAAAATGCTGTAAATTAAGCTTTATCTACCTTTTTTAAGTGAGAAAGGTAAGACTCAAAGAGATTGAATAATTTCCCCAGATTCACTGATGCTAAGTGAACCAGCCAGGGTTTAAAGGCAGATTGTAAAACAAATTCAGTCTACCATTTATTTTTATTTATATTTTCTTTATATATATATATTTATTTTATGTTATTTCATCATGATAAATATACTCTTTAATCCCCATCACCTATTTCACCCCCGCCCCCCCATCCACCTCTCTTCTGGTAACCTTCAGTTTGTTCTCTATAGTTAAGAGTCTGTTTCTTGTTTTGTCTCTTTCTCTCTTTTTTCCTTTGCTCATTTGTTTTGCTTAAATTCCTCGTATGAGTGAGATCATATGGGATTTGTCTTTCTCTGACTTATTTCACTTAGCATTATCCTCTCTAGCTCCATCCATGGTCATTGCAAATGGCAAGATTTTATTCTTTTTATGGCTAAATTATATTCCATTTTGTATATATACCATATCTTCTTTATCCATTCATCTATCAATGGACACTTGGGCTCCTTCCACAATTTGGCTATTGTAAATAACGCTGCCATAAACATACGGTGCATGTATCCCTTTGAATTAGTGTTTTTGTATTTTGGGGGATAAATACCCAATAGTGTGATTACTGGATTGTAGGATAGTTCTATTTTTAATTTTTTGAGGAACCTCCATACCGTTTTCTACATTGGCTGCACCAGTTTGCATTCCTTTTTTCCCACACCCTTGCCAACACTTGTTGTTCCTTGTGTTTTTGATTTTAGCCATTCTAACAGATGTGAGGTGATATATCATTGTTTAGATTTGCATTTCCCTCCTGATGAGTGATGTTGAGCATCTTTTCATGTGTCTGTTGGCTATCTGGATGTCTTCTTTGGAGAAATGTCTGTTCATGTCTTCTGCCCATTTTTTTAATTGGAGTATTTATCTTTTGGATGTTGAGTTGTTTAAGTTCTTTGTATATCTTGGATACTAACCCTTTATTGCTTATGTTATTTACAAATATCTTCTCCCATTCAGTAGGTTGTCTTTTGATTTTGTTGATTGTTTCTTTCGCTGAAAGCTTTTTATTTTGATATAGTCCCAATAGTTTATTTTTGCTTCTATGTCCCTTGCCTCAGGGGATCTATGTAGAGGAATGTTGCTATGGCCAATGTCAGAGAATTACTGCCTGTGCTGTCTTCAAGAATTTTTATGGTTTCGGTTCTCACATTTAGATCTTTAATCTGTTGAGTTTATTTTTGCGTATGGTGAAAGAAAGTGGTTTAGCTTCATTCTTCTCATGTGGCTGTCCAGTTTTCCCAATACCATTTGTTGAAGAGACTCTTTCCCATTGTATATTCTTTCCTCCTTTGTTGAAGATTAATTGACCATATAATTGTGCATTTATTTCTGTATTTTATATTCTATTTCATTGATCTATATGTCTATTTTTATGTCAGTACCATTCTGTTTTAATTACTGCTGTTTTGTAATATAACTTGAAATCTTCAGTTGTGATACCTCCAGTTTTGTTTTTGGTTTTTCAGATTTCTTTGGCTTTCTAGGTCCTTTGTGGTTCTATACAAATTTTAGGATTGTTCTAGTTCTGTAAAAAATGCTGTTGGTATTTTGATAGGGATTGCATTAAATCTGTATATTGCTTTGGGTAACATAGATATTTTAACAATATTTGTTCTTCCAACCCTTGAGCATGGAATGTCTTTCCATTTTTTGTATTGTCTTGAATTTCTTTCACCAGTGTTTTTTAGTTTTCAGAGTACAAGTCTTTCACCTCTTTAGTTATGTTTATTCCTGGATATTTTATTATTTTTGGTACAATTATAAATGGGAATGTTTTCCTAATTTCGCTTTCTGCTGCTTCATTATTAGTGTATAGAAGTACAACAGATTTCTGTTCATTGGTTTTGTGTCAATTTACTGTAATTATTTATCAGTTCTAGTTTTTTTGTTTTTTGTTTTTTTGGTGGAGTCTTTAGGACTTTCTATATATAGTATCATGTCATCTGCAAATCATAAGAGTTTTACTTCTTCCTTACCAATTTGGATGCCTTTTATTTGTTTTAGTTGTCCAATTGCTGTGGCTGGGACTTCTAGTTCTTGATGTTGAATCAAGTGGTGAGAGTGGATATTCTTGTCTTGTTCCTGACCATAGAGGAAAAGCTCTCAGTTTTTCCCCATTAAGGATGATGTTAGCTGTGGGTTTTCCATAAGTGGCCTTTATTATGTTGAGATATATTCCCTCTAAACCTACTTTGTTGAGGGTTTTTAATCATGGATAGATGTTGTACTTTGTCAAAAGCTTTTTTTTGTGTCTGTTGAAATGATCATATGATTTTTATCCTTTCTGTTATTAATGTGACATATCACATTGATTGTTTTGCATCCTGGGAATAAATCCCACTTGATCATGGTACATGATTGTTTTAAAGTATTGTTGGATTCAGTTTGCTCGTAATTTGTTGAGGAGTTTTTCATCTATATTAGTGAGAAATATTGTCCGGTAGTCCTCTTTTTTTGTGGTGTCTTTATCTAGTTTTGGTCACAGTGATTCTAGCCTCATAGAATGAATTCATAAGTTTTCCTTCCTTTTCTATATTTTGGAGTAGTTTGAGAAGAAAAGGCATTAACTTTTCTTTAAATATTTGGTAGAATTTGCCTATGAAGCTGTCTGGTCCTGGACTTTTGTTTTTTGGGAGTTTTTTGATTGCTGATTCAGTTTCATTGCTGGTAATTGGTCTTATCAAATTTTCTATTTCTTCCTACTTTATTTTTGGTAGGTTATATATTTCTAGGAATTTGTGCATTTCATCTACATTGTCCAATTTGTTGGCATATAGGTTTTCATAATATTCTCTTAGAATTTTTCATATTTCTGTGGTGTTGTCATTTCTCCTCTTTCATTAGTGATTTTATGTGTTTGGGTCCTCTCTTTCTTTTATGAGCCTGGCTAGAGATTTATCAATTTTGTTGACCTTTTCAAAGAACCAGCTCTTGATTTCTTCAATCTGTTCTGTAGTTTTTTTTTTTTTTTCTTAGCTTCTGTATCATTTATTTCTGCTCTACTTTTTATTATTTCCTTCCTTTTGCTGGGTTTTGGGTTTGTTTGTTTTTCTTTTTCTAACTTCCTTGGGTGTCAGGTTAGGTTGTTAATTTGAGATTTTTCTTGCTTCTTGAGTTAGGCCTGTATTGCTATAAACTTCCATCTTGAACCACTTTTGCAGCATCTCAAAGATTTTGGACTGTTGTGTTTTTGTTTTCATTTGTTTCTGTAATTTTTATTTCTTCTTTGCTTTCTTGGTTGACCCATTCATTGTTTAGTAGTATGTTATTTAACTTCCATTGCATTGTGGTCAGCTAAAATTCATGGTATGACTTTGATTTTTTGAATTTGTTGAGATTACCATTTTTTTACTTTTATTTTTCTTTTAAAGATTTATTTATTCATTTGAGAGAGTGTGAGTGTGATCTGGGGGAAGGGCAGAGGGAGAGGGAGAGAGAGAATCTCAAGCAGACACTCCACTAAGCACGGAGCCTGATGGAGGGCATGATCTCAGCACCCTGAGATCATGGCCTGAGCTGAAATCAAGAGTTGGCCACTCAACCAACTGAGCCACCCAGGCACCCCAGTACAAAAGTATATGTAATGTATCTTTAATGTATCTACATTTTAAAGAAAATCATAAAATGAGCATCTCTGCCCCTGCCACCAAGCTTAGGGAATAAAATATTTCCAGCAACCTAGAAGCTCAATTCATGGTCTTTCCTGGTACCATTTTCTCTATAACATCCTGATCTCCCTGAATTAACCATGATCTCCTCTGATCTCCCTGAATTAACCATGATCTCAAATTTTGTGTTAATCATTACACTTTAAAATTTACATTTGTAAATAATACACAAGATATTGTTTTGGTTTGTCTATTTTAGACATTTCTTTAAATGGAATCAGATTTTTAAAAATTTTGTTACATAATTCTTAGCTTTAACTTTAGGCTTTTTGAAAATCACCCATTTTAATATAGTTGTAGTAATTAATTTCTGTGTTCCTTACTATTCCATTCCTTAATTTATTTGTCCATCTGACTATATGGGCAAAGCTGTTTTTCTTTGTAGATGTTTCCAGATTCCAATGGAAGTATTTTTTCAGGGCAGGCATTCTAAATCTTTTTTGTGTCTTAAAACCCTTTGGAAATCTTGTGAGTCTATAGTCTCCAGATGTTTTTATTATATTTTTTATTTTATTTTTAAAAAAGATTTTATTTATTTATTTGACAGAGAAGGAGAGAGAGAGAGAGATCACAAGCAGGGAGAGCAGCAGGCAGAGGTAGAGGGAGAAGCAGGCCCCCTGCGGGGCAGGGAGCCCAATGCAGGGCTTGGGGTCCTGGGACCCCAGGACCATGATCTGAGCCAAAGGCATTTAATTGACTGAGCCACCCAGGAGCTCCCTCCGGATGTTTTTAAATGTATAACAAATGAATAGGGTTATAAAGAAAATAAATTATAAATTACAAAAAAAGAGATACAAAGAAAACAAACTTATACAATGTTATATGTCAGTTATATCTCAAAAAAGCTGGAAAACATAAAAGCAAATCTTCAAAAAGAAATAGGCATAGTTCTTTATTAGGGTACCAAGTAGCAAGATCTGTCAGTAGATATGAGATATAATTTTGAATTAGTGATAAACATATAAGAAATTTTGATCTGTTAATGGAACTTGAAAATATCTATGATTTTTATTGGTTACAAAGTCTCTATCTTGCTAATAATATTGTGATATGTACAAAAAAACTGATTTGTTGCTTACATTCATATTCAAAGGAAATGCTTATTTTCAGTTAGAAGTTGGTGACATTAAAGGTGTACATTTTTTCATCCAAGTTATCAGGCCCTCTGAATTCTGTACCTAGACACCTTTAGGATCTGTGTACTAGAGGTTATGAACCACTGCTCTAGTTTATATACCTAGGAGTGAAACTGCTGGATCATAAGATATGCGCATATTTAGCTTTACTAAACAGTGCCAAACTGTCTTATAAATTTATACCCTTAACCACAGTGTATGAGGTTTTTCTGACCAGTTTATAATTATTGCTCATTTGGTTTAGTGAGTATAAAGATGCAGTTTTGCATCTTGTGTAACAAATAGGTATCAATTTAAGGGTGGAAGAAATTATATGAGGTGGCAAAGGTAACAGTTCACTTGATGGTATTCCTGCATGGTTTTGTCCAAAGGTCCAGCTCATGCAGATCTACAGAAGGAAGGAGGAGAGGTGGATCGAATGCTGTCCCCGCTGAGTAGGAAAGAGGCAATAGCTCTACATATAAACTCTAGATGCTTATATTTTGGTGACATTCCTGGGTAAGTACTTTTCTTTGTGCTGTTATATTCTGAGGCCACTAGATGGTGGTATAGACTACTTTTACTTAATTCTCAAATTGTGCCATTTTTGTTGTAATTTTTGAGTTCTGTAACTTAAGAAATAGAGTGGAGTTAATTTACCATTCTTTTTTTTCCATATGGGATTATGTATTGGAGAGAAAAACTTTAGTGAATATGAATTACCATCATAACTTTTATTAATTGCTTTATTAATATAAATAAGTGGTAATAATGTATCAGTTAAGTTTTCAAAATGTTCCTTAACAAGTATCCTGCTCATATCAATGAATACTATTAAGCACCTCTTGTGTGTTGAGCATTGGATTAGATGCTGTGGGGAAGAAGGACTGGATGCCTCTCCTTGAGCTTGTGAACATGTCTTGATATTTCTGTATCAGCCTCTTTGCTGCTAGTCTAATTAGAATAAGTAGCAGGAAAGATTTGTGAACAGCTCAATATTAAATATAGTATGAATTTATTTAATGTTTCTATTGATAAAGTGAATTGTTTTTATTACTGAAACATATAAATGTGAGTTTAATATAATACCCATTATATTCCTTTTTAGATACATTAGTGGACGCAATGTTTTGCAGTTGAAAGTGAAGTGAAGTACCAGTGATATTTTAAAACCTTTTATTAATAAATGCAATTATTTTCTAAAATAGGCTTTGCAAGTCTATTGCTTTGAATAATCCTTGTGCCTCACAACTGTAGTTGGGGAGAAATGTTATGAGGGAAGTATTTATGGACCTTTTGCTGTATGTTTTAGATTTTTATTACTAAATATGGCTAGTTTCTTTCCTCGGTGTAAGTTGAAACACCTTTTAGCTTTAGGCACTTGTGGTACTTTGTGACACATCTTTTTTCATGAAGTTCCTCTCCAAGTGAACACCAATTATCTAGTGCTCTCCGATGTATTTCTCTTCACCTCCACAAGTTGTCATAGATACTTACTAGCTGAGTAATTAATTTACTTTTTGATCTGTTTTGGCTTTGCTTGACTACTATTGATTGTTTTTTCAGAATCTTTATAATTTTTTATGTTTCATTTATCCTCAATTTGTATTAAGGGCCAGAGCATTAATGCAAGGGTCTTGCAGGCTGTGTCCAAACACTGGGGGCCTGTTTTCTCTTCTGTCCCTTGTTAGGTCTTTCAGGATATGGTTTAGGATTTTCCGAAAGATCACTTTATGATCTAAGTTCAAATGTCCCTCTATCTCTTATGAAGATTGACAGACACATAGTTTATGGTAAGTCAGCACTATTCAGATTGAAATTCCCTCTGGAAAATGTCGTAAGTTGACTTCTCAAGATAGCTTAATAGTACTCCTAGAAACAGGCTTTCTATTCAAGATGATTTTCTTTTTATATAGACACTGAATATTAAAAAAATACAGTTCCCAGTTTTCCTACTTGCTTGGAGTCATCTGAAGCTCCCACTCAGCACAAAATAAAAACTGAAAATAGTGAAAAGTTAGAACTTTACACACTGCCTCAGTATAATTTTTATTTCATAGTTTTTTTTTTTTAATTAAATAATGGTCCTGAGCCTGTAACTATTTTGGAATGAGACATGTTGATAGATTCATGTTTCTAGAGTCCCCTTTATGAGACCCTAATGGGAGCTAGGGCCTCATTTGATTGTTTAATCCTCATTCCTATTTAGCTGCTCTTCTCATTTTTTAAGAAGTTTTAGTAAATATTTACTTAAAATTTTCTAATCATATATCCCATTCCTGTCCCTCTTTCAGAGAATGTCAGTGACACCTGTTTCCCAGATAAGAGAACATCAGGTTCTGATGAGTCTAGTATCACATAGGAGCTGTCATGTATGTTGTGCTTTCTACTGAATTCTTTATTACTCTTTTTCATTTCATTTTGTGACATTGATGTTTCCATTGTACAGATTAAAACAAAAGCAGCAAAAAGAAGCTCAAAGAAGCTGCTAAAGGTTAACAAAATGATTAGTTTAGAGCTGGTTCATTTTACTTGCTCTCCTGTAATCCTGCATTATAGGATACTATAATGTAGTTATTCTTTCCCATATTGATATTTAGATGTTTCAGTACAATTATTTTATAAATTATGCTTCAGTGAGTAATTGTAAATATCTCCTTGGGAACATACCTGTAAGTGGAATTGATGAGTCAACTTCACACTTTTTATAGTATGGATTTATACTCCTAATGGCAGTGAGTGGGATTTCCTCTTGATATTCTTGATAATTTTTGTAGAAGTTTAATATTTGCTTATCTTTTGGCAGAGAAATGTCTCATTGATTTAATTTATATTTTTCTGATTTCATGTGAATTGAGCATCTTTTTTTTTTTTCTTTAAAGATTTTATTTATTTTAGAGAGAGAGCCAGCAAGTGTGAATTGGGGGAGAAAGAGAGGTAGAGGGAGGTAGAATCTCAAGTGGACTCTGTGCTGAGCTCAGAGCCCATGCGGGGCTCAGTCTCACAGCACTGAGATCATGACCTGAGCCTAAATCAAGAGTCAACCACTTAACAGACTGAGCCACCCAGGCATCTCTGAATTGAGAATCTTTTCATAATTTTATAGGTTATATTGCTTTCCTTTTCTTTGAGGTCCTTGTTTATACCCTTTGCCCAATTATCTGTTACGTTGTTCATTTTTTTCTTATTAATGTGATAGTTTTTCTTTTTAATATTCTGGATGCTAATCCTTTTTTGGTTGCATTTGTTACTGATACAGTCTTCCATTTATGCTTTTATTTAAACCTTTAATGATGCATTTTTGCCATATAGATTCTCATCTTGAATTATTTGTTTTCTGCCTTTTTTTTTTTGCTCATTTAAGATCTACTTTTCCTATCCCATTATATAAAGACATCCTAGAATAAAGATATCCTATATCTTATATTTCCCTCTAGATGTACAATTTTGCTTTTGGCATTTGATCGGTCTCAAATTGATTTTGGTAACACTGTGAGGTGAAGGTTTAATTATTTTTTCAATATTAGTAGTCCATTACCAAAGCATAATTTATTAAATGCTTCCTTTGTTCCCTATTGATTTGTAATACCAACTTATATCAAGTATCGTTTATTTAGTATATAAACTCTCACATATGCCTGGACTGTTTCTGAATTCTCTACTATTTCGTTGATATATTTATCTTTTTCTGTTTTTTTTTTTTAAGATTTTATTTATTTATTTGACAGAGAGAGAGATCACAAGTAGGCAGGCAGGCAGGCAGAGGCAGAGGGAGAAGCAGGCTCCCTGCTGAGCAGGGAGCCCGATGTGGGGCTCGATCCCAGGACCCTGGGATCATGACCTGAGCCGAAGGCAGAAGCTTAACCGACTGAGCCACCCAGGCGCCCCATTTATCTTTTTCTGAACCAATACTGTGCTATCTGAATTACTATAGCTTTGTCATCCATCTTGACATTTGGTAAGTAAATATGTCATTTTTTTTTAAAGATTTTATTTATTTGAGAGAGAGAAAGAGAGAGAGAACACATGAGAGGGGGGAGGGGCAGAGGGAGAAGCAGACTCCCCGCTGAGCAGGGAGCCCGATGTGGGACTTGATCCTGGGACTCCAGGATCATGACCTGAGCCGAAGGCAGTCGCTTAACCAACTGAGCCACCCAGGCGCCCGTAAATATGTCATTCTTATTTTTAACATCATTTTGGCTACTCTTGGCTTTTACTATTCAATTTGAATAGTGAATTTCAGAAATTTTTTAAAATTTCATTTTGATTGAAATTTACACTAAATTTATAGAGAAATTTAGGATGAATTAACATACTTATTTTTGAATTTCATAACATGAACAAAATAAGCTCCCCAGTTTGTGTGAAGTGTTATTCTAGGTGCTTTAGTGAAGATTCTTCACAAATGCCTTATACAGCTTTTATAGATTTCTTCCTGGGCACTTTATACTTTTGCTGGTTATTGTGAGATGCTTTTAAAGAGCATTTTCTAAACAGTTGTAACTGCTGTAAAAAATACTTTTGAATTTTATATGTTGATCATGTATTTAGCAGACTTGCTATATAGCCTGTTTAAATTTTAAGGTTTTTTTTTTAAATAATTTTTTTTCTCACTTCCTATGTAAACAACCTTATTTTCAGACAATAATGACAGTTTTGTTTCTCCTTTTACAATCTTTACACCTCTTCTCCCTTCCTTCCTCCTGAAGGGGTTCAGAACAAGTCTCCCTAAAATGTGCCACTTTGGCATGTGGACAAATTTGAATTGTAGGCATTTGAGACCCTGAGGGCTCAGGAGAAACTTGCCCCTCTCTTAACTATATAGAAGAATCTAAATTGGGAGTTTCTCAGAACAAGAATTATTACCAGAGATGATTTTTATCTGAGTAACTTATCCGTGCGGCAGGGCAAACATCTAATTACCAAACATCTGCCCTTCTTTTTTTTTTTTTTTTTAACCAATAATTACTTTTATTTTCCACAATAATAAGATGATAGCACCAAACAAATTCATAACCTTTAGTAGACATTTACTGAGCATCAAAATGACAGTTGTGAAAGGCTTTTGTCAATGAGCCCCTTCTATCCCGCCACTGCCTTAAAAAAAAAAAAAAAAAAAAACTGAAGTTTAGGGAATACACGGCAGAAATGACATTTAACCTTGCCAGTATCTCAGTTGATTGCATTTGACCCAGTTTTGCTTTGTGTCAAGGTCAAAAGCACTTGTGGTCTTACGGACTGAATTTTTCAATTTCCAAAAAGGCAGAGGCATGCTTAGAAAATTGCCAGTGGGCATAAGAGATAGCCAAAACCTGGAACTGATTGGAACATAACATCTGCCCTTCTTATTGCCCTCTTCACCTTTGAAGCCCCAGGCCCCTATCCCATTCCCTAGCTCAGAATGGCATATATACCTAACTTTATTTTTCTGTCTTTGAACCTCTCATACGTGTGGAGTTCCTTTATGTATGAAATTAAATTTTCTTTTCTTTTATTAATCTGTTTCATGTCACTTTAATTCTCAGACCAGCTGGAAGAATCTTTGAAGGGTTGAGGAACATTTTTCCTCCCACATTCTTCTTCCTCTTTCCCTTTCTTAATTCTTTCCTTCCCATTTTACTTTCTTCTTTCCTTCCTTATTTTTCTTTCCTTTGCTCCTTTCCTTTCTCTCTCCTCTCCGTCCTCCTCCCTTCTTCTGCCTTCCCCACTTCCTCTTCTCTTTCCCTCTCTCTGTATTGCACTGTATAGGATTTTTGTACGACGTTGAATTTGGAACTTTAAAGGGAAAAGGGAACTTGTTAGTTATAAGTTTTTGATAAATACCCTTTATCAAGTTAAAGAAGTTTTCTTCTGTTTCTAGTTTGCTGTTTTCTAAAAAATATTTGAATGCCTTTTGAATTTGATCAAAAGCTTTTCCTGCATTTACTAAAATAATCATTTGTTTTTGTCCCTTAATTGCTATTGTGATGAATTACATTAAAATATTTTCTAATGTTAAGACATCTTTGCATTCCTGAGATAAACCCTACTTGGATGTTCAGCATTATTATTTTGTACATTGTTAGATTCTGTTTGCTACTATTTTATTTATAATTTTTCTGTTTATGTTTATAAGTGAGATTGGCTCATAATTTTTTTCTTTCTTATATTGTCCTTGTTCAGTTTGTGTTTCAGTGTTTTATCAAGCTTATAAAAAGAGGACCTCCCAAACACCTTTTTATATTTTATGAAACAATTTGTTTATGGTAGGGGTTACCTGTTCTTGGAAAATGTATTAGAACTAACCAGGGAAATTGTTTGGGCCTGGTAAAATTTTTAACTACTGATTGTCTTCACCTATCTTTAGATTGTTCCATTTCCTCTTTTTATAACTCTTTGAATTGGATTCTTAGTGTATTAATTTTCAATCTTTCTTATTTTCCAGTACATGTATGTAAGACTGTAAATCTTTTCTTTCCACCAATTTTGATAATCATATTATCATAAAGTTATAAATATGTTGAAGTTTCTGTCATGATTTTTTTTGACCTATCAATTATTTGAAAGTATGTTTCAATGTTTCCACATTTAAAAGAAGTTTTGGGGTTTCTCTTTTCAATATTGATTTATTTTATTTTATTTTATTTCATCTCCTCTCCTCTCATTTATACTTAGTTAACATACAGTGAGTTTCATGTGTACAATACAGTGATTTGACAATTCCATACATCACCTGGTGCTTATCACAACAAGTGCTCTCCTTAATCCCCATCACCTATTTCACCATCCCTCCACCCTCCTCTCCTCTCCTCTTCTCTGGTAACCGTCAGTTTGTTCTCTATAGTTGAATCTGTTTCTTGGTTTGTCTGTCTGTCTCTTTTTTTCCCTTTGCTTGTTTTTTTTTCTTAAATTTTACATATGAATGAAATCATATGGTATTTGTCTTTCACTGACTGACTTATTGCACTTAGCCTTATACTCTTAGTTCCATCCATGTCATTACAAATGGCAAGATTTTGTTCTTTTTTTTATTATGTTATGTTCTTTTTTATGGATGAATAATACTCCGGTATGTATATACACACACACACACACACACCACATCTTCTTTATCCATTCGTTTATCAATAGACACTTGGGCTGCTTCCATTGTTTGACTGTTGTAAATGATGCTGCCATAAACAGGGTGCATGTATCCCTTTGAATTCATGTTTTTGTATTTTGGGAGGGTAAGTACCCAGTAGTGCGAATACTAGATTGTAGGGTAGTTCTATTTTTAACTTTTTGAGGCACCTCCATAGTACCACATTGGCTGCCCCAGTTTGCATTCCCACCAAGAATGGACAATGGTTCCTTTTCCTCCACATTCTTGCCAACATTTGTTGTTTCTTGCGTTTTTGATTTTAGCCATTCTGACCAGTGTGAGGTAGTACCTCATTATGGTTTTGATTTGCATGCCCTGATGATGAGCATCTTTTCATGTGTCTGTTGGCCATCTGTATGTCTTCTTTGGAGAAATGTTCGTTTCTTCTGCTCATTTTTAAATTGGATTATTTGGGTTTTTTGGGGTGTTGTGTAGGTTCTTTATATATTTTGGATACTAACCCTTTATTGGATATGTCATTTGCAAATATCCTCTCCCATTCAGTAGGTTGTCATTTAGTTTTCTTGATTGTCTCCCTTGCTGTCCAGATGATTTTTATTTTTATGTAGTCCCAATAGTTTATTTTTGCTCTTGTTTCCCTTACCTCAGGAGATATATCTAGGAAGATGTTGTTATGGCCAATGTCAGAGAAATTCCTGCCTATGCTCTCTTCTAGAATTTTTATGGTTTCAAGTCTCACATTTAGGTTTTTAATCCATTTTGAGTTTATTTTTGTGTATAGTGTAAGAAAGTGATTCAGTTTCATTCTTTTGCATGTAGCTGGGTCTAGTTTTCCCAACACCATTTGTTGAAGAGACTGTCTTCCAAATGCGTATTCTTTCCTCCTTTTTGAAGATTAATTGACCATATAATTGTGGGTTTATTTCTGGCTTTTCTCTTCTGTCCCATTGATCTTTATGTCTGTTTTTGTGCCAGTACCATACTATTTTGATTAACTACAGCTTTGTAGTAGAACTTGAAGTCTGGAATTGTGATACCTCCGGCTTTGCTTTTCTTTGATATTGATTTCTAGTGTTGCATTATGGCCATAGATTGAGGTTTGAATGATATTGTCTTGTATTTGTTGAGACTAGGTTATTTTCATAATGCATCATAAGCTTTATAAACATATTTTATTGTGTTTAAAAACATTCTCTACTGTTTGAGTGCAGAGTGACACACACAGACACACTTGTTTGATTACCATAATTTTTTAAGATGTTTGTTTAACTTAACATAATCTCTACTTAATATCTCTACAATCCTCCTGAATAATACTGAGAACCTTAAAATGTTGATTTTTTATTTCTAATCCCTCCCATCATCTTCCATATTATTTGTTTCATTTTTACTTTGTTTTTAAGTACCCCCAGTTGCAAGTGCTGTCTTGCTCTCTCTCTTTCACTCTCTTTTACAGTAGTGGTTTGGATTCACTCATGTATTTACCAATTTCTTTATTAGCTGTTGTTTTTTTCATTCCATTCCTTTCATCTAGGGACGATTTCTTTCTTGCTTGTCTGTGGAAAAATCTCTTCATTTTTTCTAAAACTGTCTTTATTTTGCCTCTCAAAAGATAGTTTAATACAAAATTCTGGGTTTTCAGTTATTTTGCTTGAACAATTTGAAGATACATTTCATTGACTTTGGACCTCTGTTCTCACTGATGTCAGCTTTAGTCTATTCTTAATTTTGAAGCATTTGAGAAAAATATATGTTTTATGACATTAAGATATAATAAGAGCATCATTAAGAACAGACTCTGTTTCATTCTTGAAAACCTTAAATAAATATTCTATGTGGAAAGCATCATGACATTCTTCGACCAATTTCCATAGTTCCTTTCTAGCACTCATTTTACTCATATCATGCCTAATTATAAACATGCTTATACATTTATTATATATTAATTTTAGAAAGTGATTTCCTTTCTTGTAAATATCACACATTTTAAAAATACTAATTCAAAATGACTTTTCATAAGTTTTAGATTTTGAAATTTAAGTGCATCTTGTGAGTCATACTATAAAAATCTAAACTGTATTATACACATGAAAGAACAGAGAGGAAGATATCTTTTGCAGCATCTTTACAGAGAACCTTATTCTAGGGATTATCATTTCCCTTTTTGTACTGTGAAAAGAAAGAAGTACACTTTGGATTTCCTAATTTGACATCTTAGAGAAGTAATTTAAGGCAAATACTAATGTCATACCTACTGAAACATAATGCAGTTTTGCACACACTGTATACATCTGCCCAATCATTTTTAGGACTTCTAATGATTTCACCATTATAGTAAGACAAGTAGTTTTAGAATGTAAAATTTCCTAGGCTAGTATAAACCTAAGAAATACAGAGCACAAGTACTCCCTTACACATGATCTTAGCCAAAAGGCCGAGAAGCGATACAAGTACTCCCTTAAAATCTATTTTGCCTTGTGCCTTTATATAATTATTTTGGTATTTGTCTCTTTTTCACTGGAAGTTTTTAAGTTTTTTGGCTTATGTTCCTGAATTTTAATGTACTGTATGAAAAATTAAGGACATTAAACAAAAAGATATCTAAATTTACAGGCATTTATTTCTTTATGAAAACATAGTTTCATTCTGAACCAAGATCAGTATGATACATAGTCCTTAAAGTTGTTTTAACTGGTTTGCTTCAATAGTTTCTTTCATTTGTTCAGTCACTGACTTGTGCACTTACACTATCTTTCAAAATGCTATGAAATTTAAACTTTTTGTTGAGAAGTATAACATTTATTTTCAATAGTCCTTTTATCACTAATACCAAAAGTGTGTATTACATCGAGTAATGTCTAATTTTCCATTTTTAAATAATCTTATGCCTTATAGCATACACATTAACATTTATATTCAGTAATCACCAGAATCATTATTATAATACAACCACTATTAATGTATGTTATCTTTAACATACAGTGCCTCACATTTATGGTCAATGTTTGTCTCATATCTGGTATGAATATGAGCAGCATAGAAAAGAAAGAGTTTGTCATTGTTTGAATGAACTTCAACTTCTTAATTTTTAGTAAAGTTCCATTTCAAAAAAATACCCTGGGAAATGTGAGTGATTATGTACCTTGAACATTTTAAGAATAGTGATGTTACAAGATATACAGTTGATTATTATGTGAATATATAGGAATGGCATTTAAAACTTTATGGCCTTAATTATATTAAAAAGGTATAATTGCAAAATAAATGGTGTAGAAAGAACTAAATTTCTTTTGCTAAGGTCTGTGCATCTGACATTCTTGAGGAATTAGTAGTCCCCTCAGAAATAGCCAAAAACACATGAAGGAATGTGGCAATAACACATCTTGCCAAAAATGTTTGCTGTTTCCTTTTTCCTTATTGCCTTAGGGCCTGATTCTGGTAAATCTTCTGATATATTTCTTTTCTCCCCTTTCTTTCTCCTCTCCTTGCATCCATCCCTCAGGAATAGCAACTGAAACCCTAAGAGTTCAGTATAGAAAATTAAATTTCACAGGGACCATTAAAATTCATTTTTAATTTCTCTCTTGTAATAGTTGTAAATAACTTACTAAAAGTTTTGCCTTTTTAAAATAGTGGAACTTTTTCCTACATTAATTTTAAGAGAATTTATAATAGTACTATTTTTTTATCCAGTTTCTACCCTTGCCTCATTCATTGATACATGTATTCAAGAGCTGTATTCTAACAGGCTTTGTATAATTTTTTCCACCATTGAATTATGAAAAATTTCAAACATAAAGCAAAACTGAAACAATTTTACTTTGAACATCATACATTTACTAACTAGATTTTACTACCAACATTTTATTAAATTTGTTAATAAATCTAAATGTTAATAAATGTAGTATCTAAGTGTCTGTTCATCTTTCTGTTCCCCCATTAAATCAGTGTCATTTTGGGATGCCTTTCAGAATAAACTGTAGACATCATTACCTTTTTCCCTAAATACTTCCGCACGTGTATCATTAGCTATAGTTTAAACTTATATGTGTTTACTGTTCTATTTTAATTTAAAATTTATATACATTAAAATCATGATATAATGATTAAAGTGATATTCATAGTTTTGACATATGCATGCCTGTCACTCAAATTCCTGTCAAGACATAGAACATAAACATAACCTTAGAAAAGTTCCCCCATGCCCCGACCCAGTAGATACTCAGCTTCATCCCTCTCCCACATAGGCAGCCACTGTTCTGATTTTAAAAATACCAGTGATTAATTTTTACCTGTTCTAGAACTTCAGTATATACTTTTCTAGAAACAACACTCGGGCTGCTGTGCAGAGAGTAGATTGTAGAAAAACCAAAGTAGAACAGGGATGTGATTCAGAAAGCCATTGTAGTAGCTCAGATGAGATGATGGTAGTTTGAACTAGAGTGGTAGCAATAGATGTGGTCAGATTCAGAGTAAATTTTGAAGATAGAGTTGGTAGGATTTGGTGGTGGATTGGATGTGAGTGTATGGCATTGCCAGTTCCTGAGATGGGGAAGATGAGGAGAAATAGTTTGGGGATGGGAAAAACCAAGATTTCTGTTTTGGACATACTATATTTGAAATGCTTATTAGATTAGATCTCAGGACATATGTAGGAGTCAGTATTCTGTATATCAGTGTCTTTTAATTTTTGTCATTATCAAGCTATAAGCTCATTAAACTAATTAAGGAATTATATGTATGTACAGTGGTTACATGGACTCTGATTTACTACAATCAAACTTCTGATGCCTAGAATGAACAAAACCATATATATGACAGATGGAATATTATTTTAACCAGGATTATTGTTAGTTATATGTATCACATATAACAGTATACTGCTCATATTCTATGAAAACTCTATTTTAAAAACTAATACACTTTATACAAAAAGCAAAATCCAAATTATCAGTGTATTGATTGAAGCCCACTTGTTAATATTTGTGGGACTAGTAAGACAAATAACTCACAGGTTCTGCTGCTTTTTTTTTTGTAAGCATTTTATTTTATTTTTTTTATTATGTTATGTTAATCACCATACATTACATCATTAGTTTTTGATGTAGTGGTCCATGATTCATTGTTGGCGTATAACACGCAGTGCTCCATTCAGTACGTGCCCTCTTTAATACCCATCACCAGGCTAACCCATCCTCCCACCCCCTTCCCCTCTAGAATCCTCAGTTTGTTTCTCAGAGTCCATCATCTCTCATGGTTCGTCTCCCCCTCTGATTTCCCCCCCTTCATTTTTCCTTCCTGCTATCTTCTTTTTTTTCCCACAGGTTCTGCTTCTAATGACATTTCAATAAATCAACCAATATATTGTGTACATAATCAAAAGGAATATATCTTCACATAATAAATACCCCAAAGTTGAAATAGATTGCTATAGGAATTTAACTTGGTAGAAGAGGTAGAATCTTGTCAGCACAATAATAAAAGGCTTTAAGTCAGAGGAAACTTTTTTGAGGGGCACTTTGAATTTTTATAGATAGGTTAAAATGAGGGCAATTTTAGATGGAGATAATGGCATCAGCAAAGATGCAGAGGCAGCAGTCATGAGGATTAGTTAGGCAATGACAAATCAGCTTGTTTACCTGCAGCATAAGAAGACAATCGCACATTCATTCATACATGAATTTATAAATGCTGAATGAATGCCTCTTCTAGGCAACGAGGCCCTAAAATAAATATTACTCATATCTTACCCTCAGAGAGCCCACAGTCTATTAGAAGAGACAGACATGTCCTGGAAGAACTAAGGGGAGAGTATATTATTCATTGCCTGGTATTAGCCAAGCACTGAATAAGACATTTTGCTTTTTTATTTTTCTTATTCAATACTCATAAAACCTTCTGAATAATAGTTCCACTATTTAGAGACTGAAGTCCACATTTGATGTCAGGACAAATGAAGAATCTAATAGATTAAATTTATAATCTTCGTAAATTGGAGAATTAAGAGTTTGTAAAAGCCCTGTGTTTTTTTATTTTTAACTATGCCATATCGAATACATAAAATACACTGTAATAAGAAATGTAATAGAAGTGCACTTAAAAATCTATGGAAGAATGGAAGAAGAAGGGGAAGAAACCGTTTCTTCCTGGAGGAGCTGATAAAGTGGTAAAAAAGTGGCATTTGTGAAACGTGATGAAAATAAGAGGTGACATATGTAGGACAAAAATTCTTACCTTGGGAATTTTAACAACTGTTTTCACATAACTTAGACCCCTATTTCTTACTTCTTTCAAAACCCATCTTTCTCCAAGTCCCTTGCCCTTGGAGGGCAGACTCTTATTTTACTTGAAAGAGGCTACTGTGATTAAGGAAGGGTGAGATGGGGGGAAAAGACAGGGAGAAAACAGCAGGAAGACTGGGTTTTAGGAAATGGTTGAAGGAGATACCCCAAAGCAGTTGTGGGCTGTAATGCAAATGGACCTTTTATTAGATTGCTGTGGTATTGGAAGTTTTTAGGAAACCCGAATAGGGGATGTTAAAATTACTTTATTTATTTTTTTAATTTATGTTAATCACCATACATTACATCATTAGTTTTGATGTAGTGTTCCATGATTCATTGTTTGTGCATAACACCCAGTGCTCCATTCAGTATGTGCCCTCTTTAATACCTATCCCCTTTAGATTGTTGGATTCTGTTTCTTTGTTAAGAATGAACTATGTGGATTCCAGGTTGTAATAATACTTCTAATAGTAATAATAGAAGGCAGGCAATGGTTGGATTCTTTCTTTCTTTGGCTTTTTATTGAAAGTGTATTGATGTATTTTCACAAACAACATATTACTCAAGGTGGTTGTATATTGGGCTTCAGTATTTCTAAATCTTTGCTGGTGAGGAAGCACTGTTTTTAAAAAAAAATTCCTGAAGTTCTTTCCTGTAGCTCTAAGAGTAGAATCTGCAGTCTGCTTTTGGGGTAAGCTCACTCTCCATTTTGAGAAGGACCGTGCTGAGGAATGCTTTGAGTAACACATCCATTCATTTTTATTGAGAGAACTCCTGATTCTTATGGAGGAAGGAAATCAATAGAAACTATCAGTCTTGTAGCAGGACAGGAACTAAAGACGAAAATTGACTTTGGAGGGCCCATATGAAGGGGGATGGCTAATAGATACCAAGAACAGTAATATTTAATACTGCTTTATTTTTCATAGTGATCATGGTCCCTTTATGTTATTTTCAAGTCTAAGTAAAGGTGTTAAACATAGTGGTCTTTTTGAATGTGGATATTTAGGAGATTTATGTTTATTCTTTGTGGGCAAAATGTATTGTTGAGAGCTTAAACAACACAGAGGTATGCAAGAGGTATGCATACGTCACCTCTTATTTTCATCATGTTTCACAAATGCCACTTTTTTACCACTTTATCCAGAGAGGAATGATAAAGAAATTTAGAATAGTCTGACATAAAATGAAAACCACAAACTAGGAAAATGTAAACACTCCTCAGAAATTATTGGGTAGGTGACTGGAATGCCTGTAGGCACACAGACTAGAAATTAGATTATTTAGTTGTTAAAGGAAGGAGAGAGCCCCTGAAGGCTGGAGAACTTGGGACCACTCAGGGAACATATCCTCATGTAATTAGCCTCAAAAATATAAGTGGAAAGAGGGAATACAAAGAAATGCTTTAGTTAAGACTCTAGGATTGTAAGTGATGAAAATCCAACTCAAAATTGGTTTTTTATAAAAAGGTAATTTATTGACTGGTATAGCTAAAAAGAATAATTGTGAACTGATGTTAGGTACAACTGGATCAAAGACTTAAAATAGTAGGATCACACAACACACTCTCCCTCCTTCTCTCAACACCTCTTTGCCTCTCAGATAGGCTCCCTGCTCTTATCGACAGAGATTGGCCCAGGTTCACATTTTACCAGTTTAGTAATCTCAGCAGGAAGAGTGCCTCTTAGACTGAGACAGCATTCTTGGATTGAGTTTGATTAGCCAGGCAGACCTCACCTGCTATGCTAAATGAATCACTGTAACTAGAGGGATTTGCTTTAACGAGAAAGAGAGAGAGAGAGAGGAGAGAGAGATTTATTTTGAGGAAAAGACATGTGCCCTGTATGGGACCAAATGGCAGAACTGCATACAACTAGAAATTGCAGACTTGACACTATTCAGAAGGCTCACATGAGAATTCTGTGTTGAAAAGAATGTAAGTCCTGTATTTGGACTTACGAGCAGATAATTTCTTTTTTTTTTTCTTTAAAGATTTTATTTATTCATTTGAGACACAGAGATACAGAGAGAGAGAGAGTGAGCATGAGCAGGGGGAGAGGCAGAGGGAGAGGGAGAAGAAGGCTCCCCGCTGAGCCAGGAGCCCGATGTGGGACTTGATCCCAGGACCCTGGGATCATGACCTGAGCTGAAGGCAGACGCTTAACCAGAGCAGATAAGTTCTCTTAACACTGGGTTCGGTGACTTCATCTGTGAACACAAAAGGTCTGATCTGGTCTCACACTGAGGATATCACATGCCTGAAGACCTTTTATATTTTCCACAGATGCAGATACCTGCTCAGGACTTTCTTCACAGCCTCTTTCACCTCCTTATTCCTCAAGCTGTAGATGATGGGGTTCAACATCGGGGTTACCACTCCATAAGACAGTCCAATGATTTCATCAGATACTTTGGTGTCCTTTGACTTGGGCTTCATGTACATAAAAAGGGCTGAACCATAGAATAAGATAACCACAGTCAGGTGGGCTGAGCAGGTAGAAAAAGCTTTCTTTCTCCCCTTAGCAGAATTAATTCTAAGGATGGAACGGAGGATAAAAACATAGGAGACGAAAATTAACAGCAGAGGAATCACCAATAAAACAGTACTTGCCACTGTCATGATAAGCACATTCATGGCAATATCTGAGCAAATGAGTTTAAGAAGGGCCAGGATCTCACAGTAAAGATGGTCGATGACATTATTCCCACAGAAAGGTAACACCATTGTCAGGACTGTTTGCACTAAGGAATTCAGACAGCCTATGATCCAGGACCAGGCAGCCATGTGCACATAAAGCACTCTGCTCATGATGATGGGGTACCTCAGTGGGTTGCAGATGGCCACATACCGATCATAGGCCATCACAGCCAAGAGGACACACTCAGTGCAACCCAACCCAAGGGAGACAACCATCTGCAGAGCACAGCCAATGAAGGAGATGGATTTTCTCTCAGAGCTAAATATGATGAGCATCGGAGGAATGGACGATGATGTGTAACAGATGTCCAGGAATGAGAGGTTTCCAAGGAAGAAGTACATGGGGGTGTGGAGACGAGAATCCAGTATGCTGATGATAATGAGGAGGCTCTTTCCCAGCAGAATTATCACATACGTGATGAGGCAGATCATAAACAGAAAAAGGTGGAGCTCTGGGTATCGGGAAAGTCCCACCAGAAAGAATTCAGTCACAGCTGAATAATTCCCCATCTTCATGTGTCCGTGTCACCTTAAGGGTTGAGAAAAGGACATGACTCAGGAAATACAAATTTCTGATGTAGATTTATCAAATCACTTTCACTTCTGTTACTTTATTCTTTGCCTCTGGAATCAGCAAGGATAGGGATATTGTATTAATTTTACTAATGATGGAACAGGAACTGAGAGATCAGTGCTACTGAGGCTCACACGACTGCGAAAGCTAAGAATTGTGCTGGAAAGTTTCAGGCCTCTAATGAAAAAAATTTAGGGACAGACTGCTTTCAAATGTAGATACATAAGAATCTCTTTACTAAAGAATATTTTGAAATGTAACTGCATTTTAATAAAGCTGGATATAATTTGAAATATCATACATATTTAGTATCATGACACTTGTCTTCAGTATGACTATTTTAAGTTACTTAACTGTTTGAGGCTCAGCTACTAATCTCAACTAGTGAAATTGGGGGTAGAGGGCAGGGAAGCTATAGCTCTTTGGCAGTTTATTGTGAGAATTAAATTAAATTACATAACTATAAAGTAGCATGCATATTAGGTGGTTCCAATATGTCTGGTAAGAGTCTGGAAATCAGGGCCTGGAATCTGTCCTGTAAGTCATTTGCTTTTCTTCCTAATTTCTATAGTTTTTCAGTGCTCTGTTTTTTCTTTCTTTCTTTACCATTTACCTCTTAGATGCATATTTTTTTGTTTTTCTAGGTAAGTTCATACCATTTTATGAGTACTTTAATATGTACTTTTTCTCATTTTTTGTATTTGATATTTGGAATGAATATCCAGGTCTCCTATTTTAATTTTTGGCAGTGAGACTCTCATATGGACTGAACTGATAATGGCTAATTTCTATTGCACTTTGTTGTAAGCACATTACACTGTTGAATGTATTAACTCATTTAATCCTCAGTATTACTCTAGATAACATTCTTTACTCCTAATTTTCAAGGGGAGGAAACAGAGACAGAAGTTTAAGTAATTTTCACAAAATCACAGAGATAATAAATGCTAAACACAGAATCCAAAATCCTGTTGTCTAGCTCCAAAGTCAGCCCTGCCTACTAATTATAACATAAAAATCTAGACTGCATGGCATACTCAAAAGAAAAAATAATGCTTTGAAATTTGAAACTTTGGATCAGAGGCATAAAATTTTATTCAGTAATCCCGTCATCGCTAATATCAGTAGTCTTCATAATATTGACCAAAGTCTGATTCCCTTTTAGAAACAATCTTATGCTTTTAATGTATATATTCAATTGAATCCTTATTAAAATGCTACCACTGTTTATGTTATCTCTAATCTTTAATTTCTGATATTTATAGTCATTATTCCTTCCACATCTGGTGTGAAAATATCAGTAGCATGAGAAAAAAAGTTCATTTTTCAGCCAGCTTATACTTTACATTGTTTGAGTTGAACTTCAACCTCTTAATATTTATTAAGGTTTCAGATCAGGATTCACTCTGGGAAATGTGGGTGTTTATACAAGTTGGTCGTTTTAAGAATGTTACAGTGTTTAGCAGTGTTACAAGATTTAGAGATTTTTCTTGTGGATGTATAGCAGAGTTCTCAGCGGTGGTGATTTTGCCCATTTCGGGCCTGTGGTAGATCTGGAGACACTGTTGGTTGTCACACATGAGACGGTGGGGGAGGGAGGGCAGTGCTGCTGGCATCTAGTGTGTAGAAGCAAGGGGTACTACTGAACATCCTATAATGCACAGGATAGCTTCCCACAGTGGGGCATTATCCAGCCCAAAATATAAGTAGTGCCAAGATTGAGAAACTTTGGTATAGAGGAATGCCATTTTCAAAAACCTCTTCATGGACTTAAGGGTATGGAAGACAGGGAATTAAAGAGTAAAGGCTGTAGAACCAAATTCCTTTTGTTAGGGTCTATATAATCTGACATGCCCTGGAGAACTAGTAGTCCCTTAGAAATAGCTAAAAACAGGAGAAAGAGTCATGCAGACAAAACATTCTGCCAAAGAAGTTTGCTGTTTTCCTTTTTTCTCATTATCTTTGACTTTGATTTTTATAAATTTCTGATACATTTCTTTTCTTCCCTGTCCTTTCCTTCTATCCATCCCCCAGGAATAACAATTAAAACTGACTACAGATCATATAGAAAATTAAGTTTCACAGGGACCATTAAAACTTATTTTAAATTTCTCCCTTGTAGGAGTTATGAATAACCTTCTAACAAATTTTGCCTTTTTAAAGTAGTATTACTTTTTCCTAAATGAAATTTAAGGGACTCTATAAGGACATCATGTTTAATTTGTTCTCTATCTTTGACTCAGTAGGAGTCTATATTGTATCATTTATTCAAGAGCTATGCCCCTGATAAGTTTTGTGTAAAATTTTTCCAACATTTTGTTATGAAAATTTTCAACCATAAAGGAGGATTAAAAGAATTTTAAGGTGAACACTCATTTATTCGCTGACTAGATACTACCATTAAGATTTTACTGTACTTGGTTACCATATCTGTGATCTATCCTCTGTATTCCTCAATCTGTCTTACATTTTATGCATTCCTTTTTTTTTTAAGATTTTATTTATTTCGTCATGAGAGACAGAGAGAGAGAGAGGCAGAGGCAGAAGGAGAAACAGGCTCCTTGCTGAGCAAGGAGTCCAATGTGGGACTCAATCCCAGGACCCTGGGATCATGACCTGGGCTGAAGGTAGATGCTTAACTGACTGAGCCACTCAGGTGCCCCTCATTTTATGCATTTCAAAGCACTTAACCTTCATGGGAGCAATTAGCAGACCTGCTTAGAGCTGGAAACCCAGCAGATAGGCACTATTTAGAAGATTTACATGAGTACTTTATGTTGAAAAGAATGGGAGTCCCATATTTGATTTTGTAAACATAACAAGCTATCATGACAGTAGGTTTTATAGATTCATCTTTGAATACAAAGGACAAGATCTGGAGACTAGGGGGGAGGAGTCCAAGATGGCAGAGGAGTAGGAGACCAGTTTCGTCTTGTCCCAGGAATTCAGCTAGATAGCTACCAAATCATTCTGAACACATGCAGCTTCAACTGGAGATTTAAGAAAAGAATAGCTGCAACTCTACAAATAGAAAAGTAATTTTTTTTCTTTCTTTATGCTTTTGGAATACAGTGTTTCTAACAGACCAAAATACACCCAGAATCTAGTATATGACTCTGTTCTCTTTACCTGTCTGATCATATTCTCTCTTTCCTCCCCCTCCTCCTTCCTTTTATTTGTTTTGTTAAAATCTTTTTAAATTTTCATCTTTACAGTTACATTCTATCCTTTCCATGTATTTAATTTTATTTTTGTATATATATTTTTCTTTTTTTTTTAAAGATTTTATTTATTTATTTGACAGAGAGAGACACAGCGAGAGAGGGAACACAAACAGGGGGAGTGGGAGAGGGAGAAGCAGGCTTCCTGCTGAGCAGGGAGCCTGATGTGGGGCTCGATCCCAGGATGCTGGGATCATGACCTGAGCTGAAGGCAGAGGCTTAACGACTGAACCACCCAGGCGCCCCATGGTTTTTCTTTCTTTACAATTTTGAGATGTAGTTTCTTCTAACAAACCCACCAAAATACACTCAGGATAATAGTGTATTGCTCTGTTCTGTTCACCTGTTTATAGTACTTCTTTTTATTTTTGTCTTTTAATTTTCATTTTTACAGTTACAGCCTATCCTTTCATTGTATTTAATTTTATTTTTGTACATATATAGGCTTTTCTTTCTTTATTTTGGGATCTAGTTTTCTAACACACAGACCAAAATACACGCAGGATCCAGTGTATTGCTCTATTCTTCACCTGTCTGATTTATTCCCTTTTTTTTTTTTTAATTTTTCTCCAGTTTCGGGTCTCTTCTGATTTGTCTAGAGTATATTTCTCTGGGGTCATTGTTGCCATTTTAGTATTTTTTTCTCTCATCTATTCTTTGCTGGACCGTATGACAAGATAGAAAAACTCACCTCAAAAAAGAGAACAAGAGGCAGTACTGACTGCCAGGGACCTGATCAGTATGGACCTAAGTAAGATGTCGGAACTAGAGTTCAGAATAACAATTATAAAAATACTAGCTGGGCTTGAAAAAAGCATAGAAGACACTAGAGAATCCTTTTCTGGAGAAATAAGAGAACCAAAATCTAATCAAGTCTAAATCAAAAAGGCTATTAATGAGATGCAGTAAAAAATGGAGGCTCTAACTGCTAGGATAAATGAGGCAGAAGGGAGAATTAGTGCTATGGAAGACAAAATGATGGAGAATAAAGAAGCTGAGAAAAAGAGAGATAAACAATTACTGGATCATGGGGGAGAATTTGAGAGATAAGTGATATCATAAAGTGAAACAACATTAGAATAATTGGTATCCCAGAAGAAGAGGAAGAGGACAGAGGGGCAGAAGGTATATTGGAGCAAATTATAGTGGAGAAGTTCCCTAATCTGGGGAAGGAAACAGGCATCCAAGTCCAGGAGGCACAGAGAACCCCCTTCAAAATCAATAAAAATAGGTCAACACCCTGACATCTAATAGTAAAACTCACAAGTCTCGGAGACAAAGAGAAAAACCTGAAAGCAGCTCGGGACAAGAGATCTGTAACCTACAACGGTAGAAACATTAGACTGGCAGCAGACCTATCCACAGAGACCTGGCAGGCCAGAAAGGACTGGCATGACATATTCAGGGTGCTAATTGAGAAAAATATGCGGCCAAGAATACTTTATCCAGCAAGGCTATCATTCAAAATAGAAGAAGAGATATAAAAAAATTTAAAAAAAAATTAAAAAAAATAGAAGAAGAGATAAAAAGCTTCCAGGGCAAACAAACTAAAAGAATTTTTGATCACCAAACCAACCTTGCAGAAATATTAAAGGGGATCCTTTAAGCTAAGGGAGAGCCCAAAAGTAACATAGACCAGAAAGGAACAGGGACAATATACAGAAACAGTGACTTTACCGGTAATACAATGGCACTAAATTCATATCTTTCAATAGTTACTCTGAATGCAAATGGGCTAAATGCCCCAATCAAAAGACACAGGGTATTAGATTGGATAAAAAAAGCAAGACCCATCAATATGCTGTCTGCAAGAGATTAATTTTAGACCTAAAGACACCTCCAGATTGAAAGTGAGGGAGTAAAAAACCATTTTTCATGTTAACAGACACCAAAAGAAAGCTGGGGTAGCAATCCTTATATCAGACAAATTAGATTTTAACGAATTTTTTTTTTAAAGATTTTATTTATTTATTTGATAGAGAGACACAGTGAGAGAGGGAACACAAGCAGGGGGAGTGGGAGAGGGAGAAGCAGGCTTCCTGCCGAGCGGGGAGCCCGATGCGGGGCTCGATCCCAGGACCCCGGGATCATGACCTGAGCCGAAGGCAGACGCTTAACGACTGAGCCACCCAGGCACCCCATAGACAAATTAGATTTTAAACCAAAGACTGTAATAAGAGATGAGGAAGGACACTATATCAAAATTAAAGGGTCTTTCCAACAAGAAGATCTAACAATTGTGAATATTTAGGCCCCTAACATGGAAGCAGCCAATTATATAAACTAATTAATAACAAAATTAAAGAAACACATTGATAATAATATAATAATAGTAGGGGACTTTAACACTCCACTCACTGCAATGGACAGATCATCTAAGCAGAGGATCAGCAAGGAAATAACTTTGAATGACACACTGGACCAGACAGACTTCACAGATATATTCAGAGCATTCCATCCTAAAGCAACAGACTTCTCGAGTGCACATGGGCCTTTCTCCAGAATAGATCTCATCCTGGCTCACAAATCAGGTCTCCACCAGTACCAAAGATTAGGATCATTCCCTGCATATTTTCAAACCACAATGCTTGGAAACTTGAACTCAATCACAAGAGGAAATTTGAAAAGAACTAAAATACATGGAGGCTAAAGAACATCCTACTAAAGAATCAATGGGTCTTGTTGATTGTTTCCTTTGCTGTGCCAAAGCTTTGATCCGAAGGGGTACGTGCACCCCAGTGTTTATAGCAGCAATGTCTACAATGGCCAAATTTTGGAAAGAGCCAGGATATCCATCAACAGATGAATGGATAAAGAAGATGTGGTATATATATACAATGGAATATTACACAGCCATAAAAAAAACCAAACTCTTGCCATTTGCAACGATATGGATGGAACTAGAGGGTATTATGCTAAGCGAAATACGTAAATCAGAGAAAGAGATGTATCATATGATCTCACTGATATGAGGAATTCTTAATCTCAGGAAACAAACTGAGGGTTGCTGGAGTGGTGGGGGCTGGGAGGGATGGAGTGGCTGAATGATAGACATTGGGGAGGATATGTGCTATGGTGAGCACTGTGAATTGTGTGAGACTGTTGAATCACTGACCTGTACCTCTGAAACAAATAATACATTATATGTTTAAAAAAAAAAAAGAAGATAGTAGGAAGGGAAAATTGAAGGGGGAATAATCGGAGGGGGAGATGAACCATGAGAGACTATGGACTCTGAGAAACAAACTGAGGGTTCTAGAGGGGAGGGGCGTGGGGGAATGGGTTAGCCTGGTGATGGGTATTAAAGGGACATGTATTGAATGGAGCACTGGGTATTATATGCAAACAATGAATCATGGAACACTACATCAAAAACTAATGATATAATGTATGGTGATTAACATACATAATAAAATAAAAAAATTCATGGAAACAAATGAAAATGAAAACACAACTGTTCAAAACCTTTGGGATACAGCAAAGGCAGTTCTAAGAGGGAAGTATATAGCAAATACAAGCCTTTCTCAAGAAACAAGAAAGGCCTCAAATATACAACCTAACCTTACACCTATAGGAGCTGGGGAAAAAACAGCAGATAAAGCCTAAACCCAGCAGGAGAAGATAATTAATAAAGATTGGAGCAGAAATCAATGAAATAGAAACCAAAAGAACAGCAGAACAGATCAATAATACTAGAAGATGGGTCTTTTTTTTTTTTTAAAGATTTTATTTATTTTTTTGTCAGAGAGAGAGAGAGCACAAGCAGGGGGAGTGGCAGGCAGAGGGAGAAGCAGGCTCCCAGCTGAGCAAGGAGC
This sequence comes from Zalophus californianus, assembly GCF_009762305.2. Classification (NCBI taxonomy): domain Eukaryota; kingdom Metazoa; phylum Chordata; class Mammalia; order Carnivora; family Otariidae; genus Zalophus; species Zalophus californianus. The sequence goes on from NC_045607.1 coordinate 27,697,387, forward strand.
CCAATGTGGGACTTGATCCCAAGACCCTGAGATCATGACCTCAGCCAAAGGCAGACACTTAACCAACTGAGCCACCCAGGTGTCCCTAGGAGGTGGTTCTCGAAAGAATAAGATTGATAAACCCCAGGCCAGACTTACCAAAAAAAAAAAAAAAAAAAGAGAAAGGACCCAAATAAATAAAATCATGAATGTCTGGAACTGGAGAAGACCCCAAATAGCCAGAGGAGTGTTGAAAAAAAAAATAAACCAAAGCTGGTGGCATCACAATGCCAGACTTCAAGCTCTATTACAAAGCTGTAATCATCAAGACAGTATGGTACTGGCACAAAAACAGACACATAGATTAATGGAACAGAATAGAGAACCCAGAAATGGACCCTCAGCTCTTTGTTCAACTAAATTCAACAAAACAGGAAAGAATATCCAATGGAAGACAGTCTCTTCAACAAACGGTGTTGGGAAAATTGGACAGCCACATGCAGAAGAATGAAACTGGACCATTTCCTAACACTATACATAAAAATAGACTCAAAATGGCAGAAAGACCTTAAATGTGAGGAATCCTTCAAAATCCTAGAACATACAGGCAACAACCTCTGTGACCTTGGCTGCAGTAACTTCTTCCTTGACACGTCTCCAAAAGCAGGGGAAACAAAGGCAAAAATGAACTATTGGGACTTCATCAAGATAAAAAGCTTTTGCACAGCAAAGGAAATAGTCGACAAAACCAAAAGACAGCCAACAGAATGGGAGAAGATATTTGCAAATGACATATCAGATAAAGGGCTAGTATCCAAAATCTATTAAGAACTTAACAAACTCAACACCTAAGGAACAAATAATTCAATCGAGAAATGGGCAGAAGACATTTCTCCAAAGAAGACATCCAAATGGCCAACAGACACATGAAAAAATGCTCGACATCGTTTGGCATCAGCGAAATACAAATCAGAGCACTATAAGATACCCAATATCTTCACCAGTCAGAATGGCTAAAATTAACAAGCCAGGAAACGACAGATTTTAGCAAGGATGCAGAGAAAGGGGAACCCTCTTATACTGCTGGTGGCAATGCAAGCTATTTCAGCAACTCTGGAAAACAGTTCCTCAAAAAGTTAAAAATAGAGCTACCCTACAACCCAGCAATTGCACTACTGGGTATTTACCCCAAAGATACAAATGTAGTGACCCCAAGGGGCACTGCACCCCAATGTTTATAGCAGCAATGTTCACAATAGAAAACTATGGAAAGAGCCCTGATGTCCATTGACAGATGAATGGATAAAGAAGATGTGATATATATATATATATATACATATATATATGTATATATATATATACACATATATATATGTATATATATATATATATATATGAATACTACTCAGCCATCAAAAAAAAGAAAACTTGCCATTTGCAGTGATGTGGATGGAACTAGAGGGTATTATGCTAAGCGAAATAAGTCAGTCAGAGAAAGACAATTATCATACGGAACTTAAGAAACAGAGGATCATAGGGGAAGAGAGGGAAAAATATATAAATCAAGACAAAATCAGTGAGTGAGACAAATCATAAGAGACTCTTAATCATAGGAAACAAACTGAGGGTTGCTGGAGGTGAGAGGGTTAAGAGGGGATGGGGTAACTGCATGATGGGCATTAAGGGCACGTGATGTAATGAGCACTGGGTATTATATAAGACTGATGAATCACTGACCTCTACCTCTGAAACCAATAATACATTATATGTTAATTGAATTAAAAAAAAGAGACAAGATCTATTTCCCCATTTACGATATCACATGTCTTAAAGCCTTTCATGATTTCAATAAATGCAGGTATCTCCTCAGAACTTTCTTCATGGCTTCTTTCACTTCTTTATTCCTCAAACTGTAGATGATGGGATTTAACATCAGGGTTACCACTCCATAAAACAGCCCGATGATCTCATCAGAAGTGTTTGTGTCCTTTAACTTGGGCTTCATGTACATAAAAAGGGCTGAGCCATAGAACAAGATAACCACAGTCAGGTGGGCTGAACAGGTAGCAAAAGTTTTCTTTCTCCCCTCAGCAGAATTAATTCTCAGGATGGAAGAGAGGATAAAAACATAGGAGATGAAAATTAACAGTAGGGGAATCACCAATATAACAATATTTGCCATTGTCATGATTATCACATTGATGGTGATATCTGAGCAGATGAGTTTAAGAAGGGCCAGTAACTCACAGGTAAGATGGTCAATGACATTATTCCCACAGAATGGCAATATCATTGTCATGACTGTTTGCAATAGGGAGGTCAGAGAGCCTATGATCCAGGACCAAGCAGCCATGTGCACATAAAGCATTCTGTTCATGATGATGGGGTACCTCAGTGGGTTGCAGATGGCCACACACCGATCATAGGCCATCACAGCCAAGAGGACACACTCAGTGCAACCCAACCCAAGGGAGACAACCATCTGCAGAGCATAGCCAATGAAGGAGATGGATTTTTTGTCTCAGAGCTAAATATGATGAGCATCGGAGGAATGGATGATGATGTATAACAGATGTCCAGGAATGAGAGGTTTCCAAGGAAGAAGTACGTGGGGGTGTGGAGGCGAGAATCCAGTATGCTGATGATAATGAGGAGGCTATTTCCCAGCAGAATTATCATATACATGATGAGGCAGAGCATGAAAAGGAAAAACTGGAACACTGGGTATTGGGAAAGTCCCACCAGAATGAATTCGGTCACAGGTGAGTAATTTCCCATCTTCATGTGTTCCATGTCACTTTCAGTGTTTAGAAAAGGAGAAGACTTGGGGAAATTTAAATTTATAATGTAGATTTTTAGTACACCTTCACTTCCAATATTGCATTTGATTCATCTTGAAACACTCCTAGGAATTAAAAGAGGAGGGATATGATATTTATTTTATTCATGATGGATGGTAGTAAGGCTTTGGAGAAATCCAGAACATCTGAGGACTACACAGCAACATAGTCAAGGCTATTAATACTCCAAAAATTCTACTGGAAAGTGCCAAATAAACTTTAGGACAAACTGCTTTCAAATGTAGATATATAAAGATGTCTTTATTAGTGGAAAATTTTAAATTAAAGCTGTTCTGATGAAGCTCGTCTCTATTTAAAAGATTATGTAGACTGGGTGTTATACAAAAACAATGAAACATGGATCACTACATCAAAAACTAATGATATATTGTATGGTGACTAACATAACATAATAAAATAAAAAAATTAAAAAAAAAGATTATGTAGATCTAGCACCATATCATTTAACCTGGGTATAACTTTAGTAAACTGTTTATTTTTTCAGGGTCTTAGCTCATAGTAAACTGGGAAAAAGCAATAATTATTAGGTAAGTTGTCATTAGAATCAACTTAGATAAAATCTGTTAGGCACCTACAACAATGGGTGGTTCCAACATGGTATAAATATAATATATAATTATATTTACTCTGTGTAATATAGCATATTACATAATACATATATACACACAAAGATGAAAGAGCAATGGCTTTCTCTCTGTTCAAAAAAGGTCCTAGATGAGGGAAGCCTCTTACCAGAATTTAGGTCAAAACAAGAGAAAGCGGAAACAGTAGGTTTACCAGAAACACCAAATCAACCCGTCAGGTGGGCCTATCTGAACTTTTTCAGTTACCTTTGCTTTCACTTTTGCCATTTCTTCTGCTATGGTGGTGTCAAGGGAGGTTTTGTTTCCTCATGATCTTCATCAGCAACTGCACAAAAAATATTTTAATAGGAAAATATAATCTGTGTAAAACAATGTGCTTCCTATGCAACACAACTTCAAGAAAAGTCCTCTAGCTCCTCCACCAATCACATTGTTACCCCTTGAGTCTTCTGTAGAAATTTTGGAGGCACCACTAACACCCTAAATGCTATGCAGAGGCCATGCTGTTTCTTTCAGGCTCCCCATAATACTATACTCTTTATGCATTTTTTAATTTAAAGATTTTATTATTTGAGAGAGAGCACATGAGAGTTAGCATGAGCGGGGGAAGGGGTAGAGGAAGAGGGAGAACCAGGCTAGGGGCTCGATGCCAGAACCCCTGGATTATGACCTGAGCCGAAGGCAGACGCTTAACGGGCTGAGCCACCTAGGCTCCCCTCTTTCTTATGCATTTGTACATGTTGCTTTCTTAAGCTAGAAGGACCCCTCCTAACTTAGACATCACCTTTTCTAGGAGAAAAATCTCGCCTCCTCTTGTGAGGAGGATGCCCCTTGTAAGTACTTCACAGCACTCTGTACTTAATGTCTCTCACAGAATCCTTTGTTTATTCATCTATACAGCTTACACTCTGCTTTATATACTATCGTAGGTAATAGAGATCCCATTATGAGAACTTGGTTTTCAAATGGAGCTGGATGCAGAATGCTTATGAGAGTTATTTTAAGCTTATTTCAAGCTGAAAATACTGTTTAAAATTTTTAAAAATTTTCTTTTTCAAGAAACAATGTCTGTGCTATATGACATGTTTCAATGTGAAAAAATATGGAATATTTTACAAAAACATTTTATCAAACTAAGGTAGCCTATTATTCCAAATTGTCAAGGATAGAAGAAAACTATGATTAGTATTACTTATGCATATATTTAAGAATCATCAATAAAGTACATCCAAACTGTATACTAAGGTGATATAATTTATTTCATGAATTAGTGAAAGTCCAAATTAATATTTGAAAATCTATCAATATAATACACTAAACAATTAGGCAAAAAACCAAAACACATGTTCATCTAATAAGATGCCAGAAAGATTTGATAAAATACCATACTCAGGGGCCCCTGGGTGGCTCAGTTGGTTGGGCGACTGCCTTCGGCTCGGGTCGTGATCCTGGAGTCCCAGGATCGAGTACTACGTTGGGCTCCCTGCTCAGCGGGGAGTCTGCTTCTCCCTCTGACCCTCTTCCCTCTCGTGCTCTCTATCTCTCATTCTCTCTCTCTCAAATAAATAAATAAAATCTTTTAAAAAAAATACCATACTCAGTAAAATCTCTTAGAAATCTAGATATGGGACGATACATAATTAATATAATAAAGATCATCCCTGTCAAATCATTGGGCCACATAATTCAAAATGGTAAAACTCTGGAGTGTATTTGTAAGAGTCGTCAAAGATTGGAATTAGCACTATTATTATTATTCAACATTTTTTCTTCTGAATGATCCACCAAATAGAAATAATGAGAGAAATAAATGATATTTATTTATTGGTATTTTATTGCATGTCCTTTCATATTTCAAATTTTATCAGGATTTGAACAGTTGCAGCAGTTTTTCTTTTAGGTTGCTGGAAGTCTGGTTTGTGTTGATCATGGGTCATTCTATATTCTTGAGATGACATACCTTCATATGTTATAGAACCAATAAAAATTGTAATCTTGGAGAAGAGCAAAGGGAAAGGAAGATGCTCATGGTATAATGTTACATTAGAATAGGAAGCATATAGCAATATAAATGATTACAATTTGTATATATGTGGCTGAAAAAAAGCCACAGCAAAATGTTAACTAGTTTTCTCTGAAATGCATTTGGCAACATTATTAATATTCTTAATTTTTCTTCATTTCCCCAAATTTTCATATATTTTATGACTGTAAAAGTCAGTATTTTAAAAACCTTCAACAATATACTAGCAAACTGAATCCAACAATACATTAAAAAAATAATTCAACACAATCAAGTGGAATTTATTCCCAGTATGCAAGGGTGTTTCAATATTCACAAAAGAATCAATGTGTTACATCACATCAATACAAGAAAGGATAAAGACCATATGATCACTTCAGCAGATGTATAAAAAGCACTTGACAAAGTAAACATCCATTCATGATAAAAACCCTCAACAAAGTAGGTGTAGAGGGAACATATCTCAACATAATAATGGCTACTTATGAAAAACCCACAGCTAACATCATCCTTAATGGGGAAAAATGGAAAGCTTTTCCCCTAAGATCAGGAACAAGACAAGAATGTACACTGTCATCATTTTTATTCAACACAATACTGGAAATCCTAGCCAAGGCAATTACACAACAAAAAATAAAAGGCATTCAAATTGGTAAAGGGGAAGTAAAACTTTCACTTTTTGCAGATGACATGACACCATATACAGAAAACCCTAAAGACTCTACCAAAAACTACTAGAATTGATAAATGAATTCAGTAAAGTCACAGGATACAGAATCAATATACAGAGATCTGTTGCATTTCTATATACTAATAATAAAGCACCAGAAAGAGAATTTAAGAAAACAATCCCATTTACAATTCCACCAAAAATAATAAAGTACCTAGGAATAAACTTAACCAAAGAGGTGAAAGACCTATACTCTGAAAACTATAAAACACTGATGAAGGAAATTGAAGATGACACAAAGAAATGGGAAGATATTCCATGCTCATGGATTGGAAGATCAAATATTGTTAAAATGTCTATACTACCCAAAGTTATCTACACATTTAATGCAATCTCTATCAAATACCAGCAGCATTTTTTCACAGAGCTAGATCAAACAATACTAAAATTTGTATGGAACCACAAAAGACCTTGAATAGCCAAAGCAACATTGCAAAAAAAAAAATAGAAAGCCAGAGGCATCACAATTCCAGACTTCAAGTTATTTATTATAGGCTGTAATCATCAAGACAGTGTGGTACTGGCACAAAAACAGATACATAGATCAATAGAACAGAATAGAAAACCCAGAAGTGCACCCACAAATATATGGTTAATCAGTTTTTGACAAAACATGAAAGAATATGCAATGGGAAAAAGTCTCTTCAACAAATGGCATAAACTTAACCAAAGTTCAGTTGGGAAAACTGGACAGCTACATGCAAAAGAATGAAACTGAACTACTTTTCTTTTTTTACACCATACATGAAAATAACCTCAAAATAGATTAAAAATCTAAATGTGAGACATGAAACCATAAAAATTCTAGAAGAGAGAACAGGCAGTAATTTCTGTGACATCAGCTGTAGCAACATTTTTCTAAATATGTCTCCTGAGGCAAGGGAAATAAAAACAAAAATAAACATTTGGGACTTCATCAAAATTAAAAGCTTCTCCACAGCGAAGGAAGCAATCAGCAAAACTAAATGAAAACCTACCAAATGGGAGAAGATATTTGGAAATGGCATATCTAATAAAGGGTTAGTATCCAAAATATATAAAGAACCTATACAACCCAGCACCCAAAAAAAATAATCCAATTTAAAAATGAGAAGACATGAACAGACATTTCTCCAAAGAAGACATCCAGATAGCCAACAGACACATGAAAAGATGCTCAACATCACTCATCAGGAGGGAAATGCAAATCTAAACCACAATGAGATATTACCTCATACCAGTCAGATTGGCTAAAATCAAAAACACAAGAAATAAGAAGTGTTGGGAAGGATTGGAGAAAAATGAACCCTCATGTACTGTTGGTGGGAATGCAAACTGGTACGTATACTGCAGAAAACAGTAAGAGCTTCCTTAAAAAATTAAATATAGAACCATCCTACAATCCAGTAATCACACTGCTGGGCATTTACCCCCCAGAATGCAAAAATATTAATTCAAAGGGATACATGCCCTCCTATGTTTACTGCAGCATTATTTACAATAGCCAAATTGCGGAAGTAGCCCAAGTTCCATTGATAGATGAATGGATAAAGGAGATGTGGTGTGTATATATATATATATATATATATATATATATATATATAATGAATATTTATGTATATATACCACATGATGATATACCATCAATATAAATATACATATATATACACACACACAATGGAATATTATTCAGTCAAAAAAGAATGAAATCTTGCCATTTGCAACAACATGGATAGAGCTATATAGTGCTAAGTGAAATAAGTCAGAGAAAGACAAATCCCATATGATCTCACTCATATGTGGAACTTAAGCAACAAAACAAATGAGCAAAGGAAACTAAAAGAGAAAAACCAAGATACAGACTATAGAGAACAAATTGATGGTTATCAGAAGGGAGGTGGGTGGAGGGGTGGGTGACACAGGTGATGGGGATAAAAGAGTACACTTACTATCATGAGCACTGAGTAAAGTGTAGAATTGTTGACTCACTATATTGCACGCCAGAAACTAGTAGAACACTATGTTAAGTATACTGGAATTAAAATAAAAACTTAATTAAAAATCAGAAGTATTTTAAAGTATTCCTTTTAAGGAAACCGTGGCAAGGATTTAAGGAAATCTGTCCTCAGTTTTTCATTAAAACCCAAGAAAGGGTAAGAACAGTTAATGGATATTGGAGAGAAATTTTCTGTTGATTTATTACACAGACTGACTTAAGGCCATTTAATGTTTTGATTTCAAGCGATCACTTCACAAATATATGCAGCCCGAGCAGACACACTGAAACAGTTCCAATTCTTGGAATAGGATTCTAGAGGTCGCCAGTTAGAATGGTCCAGGTGGGCGGGATAGATAAGATGTACTTTATGAGGCACCCAAGTATAACACACAGTAAAAAGATAAGGCAGAGGAGAGACCCAACGTGAGGAGTGTGTGGGATATTAGTGATTACTATTACCGCAGCTTCTTTATTTCTACCAAAAGAGGTAAAGTTTCAGTTTCTTTCCTTGCTGTTTTTTGTCAGTCTCTCTCCAAAGTGTCTGTCCTTAGATTGATGCTCATCTTCGGAGATTACCTGTAGAAGGAAAGCAAACCCTGCTTGAGGACTTAGATCATGAAGCATTCACCTTTCTCCCCATGTTTGCCAAGAAAAAAAGAGCAGAAGTTTGTAAAGCACATGTGCTCACCCAGACTTCCTGATTTTAACCCGAGGAACCTCTTGAAACAGGCTGTGCCTCGTTCCCCTCAGAAGGAAACCAAATGCACTAAGGCATCCAGCTCCTGCTTCAGCTAGTTTCCCCTCCCGTTTATGAAACCACGTATTCTTCATGGTATCAGACGTCCCTGATGTGCTAGATCTCCAGTGCTTGTCCAAATAAATAGCGGCCCCAAGACTGCTGATAATGAGCAAGAGTGCTCTAGTTAGAGCGAGGCTTCTTTTCATTTCTTACATGGTATTGAGAATTATGCTGGGTTTTCTCATTTTCATTTCTGTGTGGAAACAAACAGCAAGTGTTTGTTGCTGGGAGCTTCAGTGAGCTAGGCTTGCTGCTGGGATCAGTCCACCCAGCTCATCCTCTTCATGCTCTGACCATCTGTAGGGCTACCGTGACCAGTGCGTGGGGCTACCTCTGTAGGGCTACCGTGACCAGTGTGTGGGGCTACCTCTGTAGGGCTACCGTGACCAGTGCGTGGGGCTACCTCTGTAGGGCTACCGTGACCAGTGCGTGGGGCTACCTCTGTAGGGCTACCGTGACCAGTGCGTGGGGATACATTGTAGGGATACCGTGACCAGTGCATAGCCCTCTGTCTCGGGAAGCCGACTACGTCCCAGGCGCTTACTCCTGTGTCCCCTTAGCTGCTGCTAGAGTAGAGACACACTATGTCTTATTGGAAAGCACTTGGCTTGAAGGACCTAAGCTTCAATCTTGGCTCTTTGGCATATTGGCTCTATAACTCTTGTGCAAAACATCATCTCACAGCATGATGTGCCACTTAAAATGGGGTGATGATACCTATTTTTAGAGTTGTTTTGAGGATTAATGTGACGTACTTGAAAGTGACTGGCATAGACTAAATGCATAGCACGTGTTCGTTAATCTAAATGCCTGGGACGGTATTCTTTTATTTTCCATGATAAAGGGGAAGTGACATCTGTGATGTTCATGTATATCATGATTTTGTCTTCACCCAGTAATTCCTTAATTTTTGCACCGTCTTATTCAACACTTTTAAAATAAAATAAATTATTCATAATTCCCAGTTCCCATTCATCTTTTTCTTTCTGGAAATACTTCTTCTCACCTTTGTCCTAATGTTCCCATTAAATCTTCAGTACAGGATTTTCATCTTCTTGATCTACAGTAGATAGCATGGCTAATTGTGATATCAGTTTTCAAAGCAAGGAAAACATTCTCCTTTGTTTTTCACCAGTGTTTCACTAACTTCTTGTGACAATTTGCTACTCCTCCTCGATGAACTGACTTCTTAGTTTTCCTTTTAGAGCGAAAACCAACTAAAACCTATGTCAAGTATTCCATAATCACACACAATTAGTAGTAGTGATGAGGGAGAGGGAAAAACATCATGTTATAAATGTATATGAAATAGTAAATTAATATGTCACACAAGTACTTTCCTACCTCTGGGCCCTAACCAGGGGCCCCACCTGTCATTCTGGTAACAAATTTAAATCCTCCTTTGTTTTCTTCTAAGAGACTTTGTAATCCCAGAAGTGATTTCTTTTAATAATATAGAAGGTAGTAATTTTTAGGTACATTAGGGATGATGTTTCAAGAACTGATTATACTTACTAAACAGTAATTTTTCTCCTCTAAATTATTACTTCCCTGATTATACAGATAATGTATACTCAGTATAGAAATTTGAGAAGTCCGGAAAGTCCAAAGGGAGAAATGAAAGTCATTCATAATTATGGAACAAATACTAATATTTTGACATATTATCTACTCACATACTATATTTATGTGCATAAGACCATGCTGCATTTCTTGATTTATTGTTTTTTAATAATTAACAATATAGTGTATGTATTTCCCATATTAGGCACTTTTAATGAATTTCATAATATCTTTAATAAATACGAAGAACATGAGAAGTGGAAATAAAACAGTTTTTTGCTGGAATCTCAGTAATTTTTCACTTTTTTGGCATTTTGAATGGATGACAAGGTTGGAGAACTGGGATCAGATTACCTTCATTTTATTCCCTGTGAGCTAAAGGGATGCACAACCTCAAGGAGTGTCCAACACTCTCCTGCCATTGCTTCCCAACTGTCCCTTCAACTTCACTGACTTCCTAACAACTTACTGGCCCTTGACCCTGCTGTGCACTTCCAGGTTTTAGTGTTTTAAAACTCCATCTACACTTGTTTTTCCAGCACTCCAGAATTGTGTAGGCTTTAGTTAGAAGAACACAGTTCTATTCATATTTTAAGATTCCAGTACGTACCAGGACCTTTGCTAAAGTTCGATGCCAAATATATTCACTCCATGTTGTGGAGGTACGTAAAAAAAAAAAATGAAAAAGACTCTACCTCTTGATGGAGGGAATAGCAAAGTTTCAGAGCTTGTTAAAGTAGAACTCTGCAACTATTTTTGGATACTGAATTTTTTAAAAAAGATTTTATTTATTTATTTCTTAGAGAGCGAGAGAGCAAGAGTGCACAAGCAGGGGGAGCCGCAGGTAGAGGGAGAAGCAGGCTTCCCGCTGATCAAGGAGCCCAATATGAGACTCAGTCCCAGGACCCTGGGATCATGACCTGAGCCTAAGGCAGACACTTACTAACTGAGCCACCCAGGTGTCCCTGGATATTGAATTTGCCACAAGTATTGGTGTTTTGTTTTAGTGGGCAGTAATGTGGCAGGGCTCATGTTTCAAACTTGTCTTCTCTGAGATGGGCAGCCACTGAAATCTCTGCTCATGTATTTTAGGCTTAGCTATGCTTATGTGTAGTTTAGGGATCAGACAGTATTTAGGGAGAGCTTATACAGAAATCTGGGGCTCCCATTCTTTCACTCTTTCTTCTGTGTGTTTTTTTTTTATTCTAAATTTTTAACTGCTATGATCTTCCCAAACTCTCCTCTGTTTCTTCAAGTCAATGAGATTGCATTTTCCATCTGAATTTTAGTTACCCTGTAGAAGGACTTTGTCCTTCCCTTATCTTAAAACCACTAAAAGGGAAACTCACCTCGTGCTGTTCCTTCTTACAAGTGTTGACTGCCCCCATTCATTGTCTGGATGCTGTTGGCCACTTCAGGAAGATACTTGTTTTGTTTTGTTTTGTTTTATTTTTATTTATTTTTTAAATCTTTATATTTTTTATTTGAATTCCTGTTAGTTAAAGTACAGTATAATATTAATTTCAGGTGTACAATTTAGTGATTCAACACTTATATATAACACCCAGTGCTTACCACAACAAGTGCACTCCTTAATTTCCATCACCTATTTCACCCATCCTGCCGCGCACCTCCCCTCTGGTAACCATCAGTTTGTTCTCTATAGTTAAGAGTCTGTTTCTTGATTTTCCTCTGTCTTTTCCCCCATGCTCATTTGTTTTGTTGCTTTTTTTTTTTATTTGTTTTGTTTCTTAAATTCCACATCTGAGTGAAATCACAGGGTATTTGTCTTTCTCTGGCTGATTTCACTTAGCATAATACTCTCTAGCTCCATCTGAGATTTCATTGTTTTTTTATGGCCGAGTAATATTCCATTGTGTGTGTGTGTGTGTGTGTGTGTGTGTGTGTGTGTGTATGCACACACACACTATATATACCACATCTTCATTATTGTAGTAAGAACATTTACCATGAGATCTAACCCTTCTTGACAAATTTTTAAGTCCACAACACCATATTGTTAGCTATAGGAACAATGTTGTACCACAGATCTCTAGAACTTACTCATTTTGAATATCTGAAACTTTGTATCTGTGGAATAATAACTCCCCATTCACTCCTCCCCTCAGCCCCTGGCAACCACCATTCTACTCTGCTTCTATGAGTTTGACTATTTTAGATTCATCGTGGAATCAGAGAGTATTTGTCCTTTATGACTGGTTTATTTCACTTAGCGTAAGGTCCTCAAACTTTATCCATGTTGTCGCATGTGGCAAGATTTCCTTCATTTTTAAGGCTGATTAATATTCCATTGTGTATATATACCACATTTTCTTTAACCATTCATCCATCCATTGACATTTCGGTTGTTCCATCATCTTGGCTATTGTGAATAATGCTGCAATGAACATGGGGGATCAAATATCTCTTTGAGATCCTGGTTTCAGGAAATTGTAAAAATTTTTTTGCCTGGAGTTTATGGTTGATCCAAGTGTTGTCATTATTAGAACATTCTAGTTCATATTTTATGTATTATTTACACATCTATGTTATAAATGAAATAAAACAAAGAGTTATATTTTTTTATACTGTCTTTATCTGGTTTCGAGATAAAAATAAAAGGATGGGGTAGGTTTTGCTCTGGTTTTTGCTAAATAACTTGAATAAAATGATGACTATCTGTAGCTTGAAAGTTTGGTAAACTCTGTGTAAAACCGTCCCCAGGAACTACTAAATTTCATTTAGAGGTTAATGAAAATAAAGATGTATTTTTTTCCCATCTAAGTTACCAGTCTCCTTGAATTTTATTCATAGGTATCCTATGGGGTTAGGAACCACTGCTAGAGAGTATACATAGGAGAGGAATTTCTGTGTCATAGTGTATACACATATTCATCTTTTTTTGTAATGTTTAGTTTTTATTTTAATAGTTTTTAAAAGTTTAATGGTTTCTTTTATTTTGGGATATACATTAATCTTTACTAACTTTCCAAATTTGTACCCTAATAGAAGTGTATGAGAGCTCCTTTTGCACAATGTTCTTGTCAATACTTAGTATTGGCCAATTTTTGAGTTATTAACAATTCAGCCTGATTCATTTGGAGAAGGATTCTTTAAGCCTCACATAAAGTAGGTATTATTTGAAGGGTTTTGGAAATTATATGGGGTAGAAATATGAAACATTGCCTGAAGATTTCTCTGTTTGGTTTTGTTGCGAGATTAGGTTCATGCAGATCTGTAGAAGGAAGCAAATACGTGGAGCCAAATGTTGGCCCAATAGAGTAGTGGGGGCATTAACTACATGTATAAACTCTACATGTTTGTAAGTTGTTGGTGCATCCCTGTGCAGGTACTTTCAAGAGTACTTTGTAAACATTGCTGAAGGAATCATATTTTCTATTATATTCTGAGGCCACTAGATGGTGGCACAGACTAGCTTTTTCTTTATTCTTTGTGTACAAACCTGTAAGTGGAATTATGGGATCACCTCCACTGGTCTCGCTTGTTTGCTCTTCAAAACGTTAATTCATACTCCCAGTTGCAATGAATTAGATTTTGTGTTTCTCCATATTATTTTCATAATTTTGTATTTAACTATGTTTTAGGTGGGCAATGTCACATTTATAAATATTTCATTTCTCTGATTTGATTATCCTTTCATATTTTTTAAATAATTTTTTATTGTTATGTTAATCACCACACATTACATCATTAGTTTTTGATGTAGTGTTCCATGATTCATTGTTTGTGCATAACACCCAGTGCTCCACGAAGAATGTGCCCTCTTTAATACCCATCACCAGGCTAACCCATCGCCCCACCCCCCCTCCCCTCTAGAACCCTCAGTTTGTTATTCAGAGTCCATCGTCTCTAATGGTTCGTCTCCCCCTCCGACTTACTCCCCTTCATTCTTCCCCTATCTTCTTTTTTTTTCTTAACATATATTGCATTATTTGTTTCAGAAGTACAGATCCGTGATTCATCAGTCTTGTACAATTCACAGTGCTCACCATAGCACATACCCTCCCCAATGTCTATCACCCAGCCACCCAATCCCTCCCACCCCCCACCACTCCAGCAACCCTCAGTTTGTTTCCTGAGATTAAGAATTCCTCATATCAGTGAGGTCATATGATATATGTCTTTCTCTGATTGACTTATTTCACTCAGCATAACACCCTCCAGTTCCATCCACATCGTTGCAAATGGCAAGATCTCATTCCTTTTGATGGCTGCATAATATTCCATTATGTATATATACCACATCTTCTTTATCCATTCATCTGTTGATGGACATCTTGGCTCTTTCCACAGTTTGGCTATTGTGGACATTGCTGCTATAAACATTGGGGTGCACGTACCCCTTCGGATCCCTACATTTGTATCCTTGGGATAAATACCCAGTAGTGCAATTGCTGAATCATATGGTAGCTCTATTTTCAACTGTTTGAGGAACCTCCATACTGTTGTCCAGAGTGGCTGCACCAGCTTGCATTCCGACCAACAGTGCAGGAGGGTTCCCCTTTCTCCACATCCCCGCCAACATCTGTCGTTTCCTGACTTGTTAATTTTAGCCATTCTGACTGGTGTGAGGTGGTATCTCATTGAGGTTTTGATTTGGATTTCCCTGATGCCGAGCGATGTTGAGCACTTTTTCATGTGCCTGTTGGCCATTTGGATGTCTTCTTTGGAAAAATGTCTGTTCATGTCTTCTGCCCATTTCTTGATTGGATTATTTGTTCTTTGGGTGTTGAGTTGGATAAGTTCTTTATGGATTTTGGATACTAGCCCTTTATCTGATATGTCATTTGCAAATATCTTCTCCCATTCTGTCGGTTGTCTTTTGGTTTTGTGGACTGTTTCTTTTGCTGTGCAAAAGCTATTTATCTTGAAGAAATCCCAATAGTTCATTTTTTCCCTGGCTTCTCTTGCCTTTGGCGATGTTTCTAGGAAGAAGTTGTTGTGGCTAAGGTCGAACAGGTTGCTGCCTGTGTTCTCCTTTAGGATTTTGATGGACTCCTGTCTCACGTTTAGGTCTTTCAACCATTTGGAGTCTATTTTTGTGTGTGGTGTAAGGAAATGGTCCAGTTTCATTCTTCTGCATGTGGCTGTCCAATTTTCCCAACACCATTTGTTGAAGAGACTATGACCTGAGCTGAAACCAAGAGTCAGGTGCTCAACCAACTGAGCCACCCAGGCACTCTGACACTTATTTTTAAAGATGTTTGCTTAACATCGCAAAGTCTAAACGTAACTAACATACTTTAGTCTTCCTGAACAACCACAAGGATCTTAGAACATTTACTTCTTTTTTTTTTTTTCCCACAAAACAAGCAGCCTTTTTGGCAGTAATACAAAACACTTTCCATTTTGGCAATATTTTACAATGCACTTAGCTTCAAGGGTTGGAAAGGCGGTTGGAAACTAAACCAGAAAATTTCAATGGACATTTCTAAAAGAAAAATTGTCCCAGCCCTCCCACCCAAATAAAAATCCAAATGTCACTTAATTTCATTACCCAAGAGGCCACGAGGAAAGCAGCAGGCAAAACTCTGGCAATTTCACTATGGATCATGTCAGAGACAAAGGAACATTCAGAACAGTCATCAGTATGGTCGGTTGCGCTGATTATTTCTGTAGTGGTTTCTTCCTCCCATTCTGCCTCCGTAGCCGCCTCGGTCTCCACCGTAGCCGCCCCCACTCCTGTCACCTCCATAGCCGCCACCTCGGTCTCCACCGTAGCCCCCGCCGCCACCACGGTCTCCTCCATAGCCGCCTCGGTCCCCACCGTAACCACCGCCTCGGTCTCCTCCATAACCGCCTCCTCCGTCCCCACTGTAACCACCTGCTCGGTCCCCACCATAGCCTCCGCCTCGGTCTCCACTGTAGCCTCCGCCTCGGTCTCCTCCATAACCGCCTCCTCCGTCCCCACTGTTACCACCTGCTCGGTCCCCACCATAGCCTCCTCCTCGGTCTCCACCGTAGCCTCCTCCTCGGTCTCCACCGTAGCCTCCTCCTCGGTCTCCACCGTAGCCTCCTCCTCGGTCTCCACCGTAGCCTCCTCCTCGGTCTCCACCATAGCCTCCGCCTCGGTCTCCACTGTAGCCTCCGCCTCGGTCTCCTCCATAACCGCCTCCTCCGTCCCCACTGTTACCACCTGCTCGGTCCCCACCATAGCCTCCTCCTCGGTCTCCACCATAGCCTCCTCCTCGGTCTCCACCGTAGCCTCCTCCTCGGTCTCCACCGTAGCCTCCTCCTCGGTCTCCACCGTAGCCTCCTCCTCGGTCTCCACCGTAGCCTCCTCCTCGGTCTCCACCGTAGCCTCCTCCTCGGTCTCCACCGTAGCCTCCTCCTCGGTCTCCACCGTAGCCTCCGCCTCGGTCTCCTCCATAACCGCCTCCTCGGTCCCCACCGTAACCGCCTGCTCGGTCCCCACCATAGCCACCCCCACTTCTATCTCCTCTGTAGCCGCCGCCGCCACTTCTGTCTCCTCCGTAGCCACCTTGGTCTCCACCTCTGCCCCCACGACCTCTGTAACCCCTCTCTCCACTGTAGCATCTTCCCCGGAAGTCTCCTCCTGAGGGACGAGAGTCCTCTGGTCTGGGCTCATTACACTGGTTGCAGGAATTCCTTCGAGCAAAGTTCATATTTCCACATGACGGGTTAGGGCAAACCCAGTCCCCACTTTTGGGGTCTCCACCTCCCCTGAAAGCCTCCACGACCTCTATATCCTCCAGGGCCTGGTCGCCCACCTCCACTTCCACCCCCTCTCATGAATTCAGGTCTTCTGGTAGCAAAGGATGTTGCCATGGAATTCTTTTCCATCAAACCAGTCAATGGCTGCCTTAGCTGAAGGAGGGTCATCAAATGACACTGTTACCTCTCCTTTTGGCTTCCCTGTGTCCTTGTCTGTATACAGATTTATCATTGGTTTTCCCATCTTCTTATTTGTCTTGATAATTCCTATTTGTTTAAAGAACTCCCCCACTTGATCTATAGACACACTGTCCCCAAGTCCTTGCACAAAGATTGTGTTGTTATCTGAATTATCAGATTCTGAATCAGCATCTGGTCTGGGTCCATAATCCCTGTGACCACCAAAATTTTTGAAGCCACCACAGTCACCACCACTTGATCCTGTCATAGGACCTCTTCCATCCTTGTCATATCCCCCACGCCCTCTACCTCCTCCCTGTGACCTGCCATATCCTCTGTTATCTTCTCCATACCTACTCACATCACGACGGTCATCTTGTGTGTGGTGGCTGTAATTCTCCCTTTGTGAATGGTAGGACTGTTGATTTTGATTATAGGAATCATGCTGCTGGCCATAATTTGACTGCTCATCATATGAACCTTGATGTTGATCATAGCCTGACTATTGGTCATATGAATCTTGTTGACCATAGTCTGACTGGTCATATGAAGGCGCTCTTCCACCTTGGCCTCCTGATGATTCCGTGTTTTGCTGTCCCTGGTTACTGTAAGGCTGCTGGCTGTATGAGCTCTGCTTTTGATTCTCATAATCACTGTAGGATTGTGAATAACCTGATTGGCTTTGTCCATAGCTGGAGTAGCCGCCATAGTTCTGTCCATATGAGGAATCAGTAGTTTGTCCATAGCCAGGATACCTTTGTGGTGCTTGTCCATAACCTTGGCTGCCTTGATTTCCATAGGAAGAATAAGTTTGCTGCTCACCCCCAGACTGACCGTAAGCTCCAGAATCTGACATGACTAACGGCCGCAGCGAGGAGCCCCCAGAGCCCGCCGAGAACAAGCAATACGAGAGCCAGGCGGCGTGGCGGCCGGAGCTGTACTGAGCAGAACATTTACTTCTGATTGCCAGCCTCTCTTATCATCTTCTGTATTCTGGGTTCTAGAATTTTATTTCCGTGACCTTGTTTTTAAATTTGCATTTTTTGCCTTTTTAAAGTAAAGGCAATAATTTTATAAATTTATTCATGTATTTATTAAATCTTTGTTGACTATTGCTTTTTTTTTTTATTCCACTCTTTCCGTCTAGATTGAATTTTTTTCTTTCTTAGGTACATTCTTTAATAGTTTACTCAATTGGGGCGTCTGGGTGGCCCAGTTGGTTAAGCATCAGACTCTTGATTTTGGCTCAGGTCATGATTTTGGGGTCGTGGGATCAAGCCCTGTGTGGGCTCTGCGCTCAGTGGGGAGTCTGCTTCAGGATTCTCTCTCTCCCTCTGCCCCTCCTCACTGCTCACATGTGCTCTCTCTCTCAAATAAATAAATAAATAAATCTTAAAAAAATAGTTCATTCAATAACTTCTATGGATGATAAAAAAAAAATCTCTTAGCCTTTGTCTGGAAAGTTATTTGTCTTTTGTCCTGAAAGATAATTAGCTACTTTATAGTCATTTCGCTTCAGAAATTTGAAAATATGATTCCATTATCATCTGAATTCTATTTTCTTGATTCCATTTCTATTTTATTCATTGATGTGTATAACAAACCACTCTTAAAATATAATAGGATTGCTTATTATTAAAAGCAGACTGTGTTTCCTGTTTTAAAAACTATAGTAAATGCTCTTTGTGTAAAATAATACTTCTTTTTAGACCCACTTCCATGTTTTATTACTGGCATTAGCTTTGCTAACATATTTTGCTTTATTATAAATATTAGTGCTCATTTATTTAATATTGATGAAAAACTTTGTTTTATTTTTTAAAGATTTTATTTATTTATTTGAGAGAGAGAATGAGAGAGAGAGAGCACATGAGAGGGGGGTGGATCAGAGGGAGAAGCAGACTCCCCTCTGAGCAGGGAGCCCGATGTGGGACTCGATCCTGGGACTCCAGGATCATGACCTGAGCCGAAGGCAGTTGCTTAACCAACTGAGCCACCCAAGCACCCCAAAAACTTTATGTTTTAAAATGTGAAGTGTTAGTGTTCCTGTCAAGTCATAAAATAAGGTGTAGATAGGATATGTATGTATGGTACCCACAAAAGAAAAAGCAGGAAGAAGTCTTCTGTAGCAACTATACAAAGAACCATAGTCTAGGGTTTATGCTCTTTATTTTTGTAAAAGGCAAGTGAAAGAAAATTCTATATTTTATGTTTTGAAAACAGATGATATTAAGGGAAAATACTAACAAGTTATATACTTATTGAAAGAAAATGTAACTCTGTGCACACCGTACTCTTGTATCATTATTCTTAGAATTTATTATGATTTATTTCATCATTGGACTTAACATAGCTGGTAAGACAAGGCGGTTAAATTCCCTACCTTAACCTGACACTAGAAAACACAGAGCATAAGAACTTTCTTAAAATTTTGTCTTCTTTTACATGATTATTTTGTTGCTTATCTCTCTTCTTTTCTATAATTTGCTTTTGCTTCATGTTCCTGAATTTTAATCTCAAATAGTATGCTGGCCTTTGTTTTGATTAAAAACTATTTGCCATGAAGACAGAATTTCATTTTTAACAAAGATTAATATGATAAATATTGTTTGTCATAAATGACAGTCTTTTGTATAGTATAGTCTTGTTAGTCTACTTCAATAATTTCTTTCATCACTGCCCCGAACACTGAGGCAACTGTTTATTGTACCATTCAAAATCCTTTGAAAATTAAATCTTTTAAATTTGATGCATAAAATTTATATTCAATAGCTCTTTCTCACTAATTGCAGTGGTGTTAATTATATTGGCCAAAGTCCTAGTTTTTTCTTTAAAAAACCAATAATATACATTGTGCCTACATATTAATACTGATATCCTGTATCAGTCATTGTCACGATCAAATTACTATTAATTTAGATAGTCTCTAATCAATAGTGTATCATAATTTAATCATTTTAAATCCCATATCTGTGTAAGAATATGAGTAACATAGAGAAAGAGTTCCTTCTTTCATTCAAGTTATAGTTTTATTTCTTTGGGTTGAACTTCAAAACCTTAGTTCTCATTACAGTTCTGTATTAGAATAGGTCCTGAGAAATGTTAGTGATTATATAATTTAGTTGTTTGAAGAACAACATTGCAAGATATATAAGTGATTATCATTTGAATGTAGAGGAATGGCATTATCAAAAGTATCTTCATGGCCTTGTGGGTGGGTATTGAATGTGAGACTGCAGAAAAATATTGTAGGAATAACAAAGATCCTTTTGCTGTGGTCTATTCAATGTCACATGTCACAGGAACCAGTAGTTCCTGCAGAAATAGCTAAAAACAGATGGAAGACTTTAGAAGAACACATATTATGTGACAGAAGTTTATTTATAACTTTCTCCTCATTACTTAGAGTTTAAATTTGCTTAATCATCTGATACTTTAACTTGCTTCACTCTCTGGTTCTTCCAATCCCCCCAAGAATAACAATGAAACACTGTTAACTGTTAACTGTTCAGTATAGGAAATTAAGTTTCAAAGGGACCATTAAAATTTGTTTTTCATTACTCCCTTGTTGGAGTTGTAAACAATCTATTAAAAAGTTTTTCATTTTAAATAGGATAACTTTTTTTCTGAAGTGTAAGGACATTTATAATGATACTTTTAAAAAATTCATTTGTCACTCTTGCCTCCATTAGAGTCTGTTTTGCATCACACATTTAACTTGACAAGTTTCCTGTGAATTTAAAAGATATACATTTTTAGTATTGGAAAAAAATCTTCTATTTCAGGAAATGTTGCACAGCCTGATTTAATAAAGAATACTCTCTTGGTGGTGTGAAAAAAAAATCCTCTATTTTGTTTCATTTTATTTATTTTATACATTTAGATATTTGAACCTTCTATTAGTCACACAAAATGCTGCCTTGTTTCCTCAAAAAAGGAAATATAAGCTAGCTTCTTCCTCAATGACACACTTCTTTATTTTCATTTAAATTTTGAAGAGTTAGCCAATTATCTAATCATATTGATACAGTATTTCAGAACTTGAGTATTTACCACCATTTACTTATTTATTTTTATAATCATGAGACATTTGATGGTTTCTTTATATAGAGTATAACCTTTAAAGAATTTTTGTTAGAAATATTTGTAATCACAAGTCAAAAATTCCTACCAGTATGTCACAATTTAAATTTCTTGAATCCTCTGGGACTGTTTTGCCACTGGACAGAGTGGTAAAATGACTTTAACTTCTAGTTTTGCAAACATAGTGTATCATATATTTCTTTAGTTATTACATTAGTAAATGATGTGATCCCGATTTTTCTTAGGATGTCAAACTGTGTAACACAGTAAGTGGTATATCAGTGTGAAATTGGAAACTGACTTCTAGCTTGGACTCCAATCAAGATGTGACTCTAGCAGTGGAATTATATTAATCATTATTTTCTTTATCAGCAAAAACAAAACAATAAACTAGTATGGATTATGGCAGAGTACATTGACTGGAGTCCAAGCACTTAGATTTTGAGATAAAAAGAGCTTCATCAAGATAGAAGTGTGTGTGTGTGTGTGTGTGTCTGTGTGTGTGTGTCTCTGTGTGTGTGTGTCTGTGTGTGTGTCTGTGTGTGTGTGAGAGAGAGAGAGAGAGAGAGAGAGGGAGGGAGAGAGAGAGACAGAAGAAGTGATAGTTCTAAGAATTAAAAGAAATCCAGCTGGAACACAGGGTGCAGAACAGTGGGGAGAGATAGATAAACAGGGGTGAAAGATGAGACTGAAGAGTTACAAAGAATCTAGATCTTGGGCAAATTTTCAGGTCATTTTAAGAATTCTTTAACTAGTTTTAGTAAAGTATGATTGATATACCGAGAGCTCTAGATATTTAATTTGTACAACTTGGTCTATTTGGGGATAACTACACACCTGTAAAACCATCATCACTATCAATACCATAAACTTATCTATCACCTCCAAAAGTTTTCTCTTTCCCTCTTTGGTTTTTGATTTTTGTATCATTTTTGTCTGATTTTTCATTATTCTTATAACCATTGTGAAGGTGTCTGTGCCTTTGAAGGGCCATTAACCTCTTCCAGTCTTTACAGACTGATTTTGGCAGGTAATGACCTTCTCCTGATGGATCTCCAGACAGACAGGATTACCTCTGGGATCTCTGTCGAGTGGGGCTGGAGCTGGGTCACAGGGCTGCTTCTGTGTCTGCGGTTGGGTTTGTGGTGGGTGAGCTTATTACTAGGGATTTGTGCATATGTGGCTCATGCTGGGTCCCTGGGTGGATGGGACTGGTGTTCAAACAAGGGGCTACTTCCAGGTCCACAGGCAGACTGTGGTTGGGTTGGGGACTATTAGTGGAAGCCTTTTGGTGTGGTTCCTGCCAGGTCTTTTTAAGAGCAGGGTTGGTGGCAGGTCCAAGAACATGCAGTGCTGGAGCTAAGTCCACAAGTGGATTGGGCTGCTTCTGGGTCTGCCAGGTCCACAGCTGATGGTCCTGCTACTGGGGTGTTGGCCTGCTTTCTCAAATAACTTCCCTCATTCGTGGGCTCCACTGATATGTTGCATCCTCTTAACTGGATCCTGAAGCTTGCACAAAGACACTTTGCCCTATGGATGGTTACCAAATAGTGTTTCTGTGTGGGGACTAGAACTGGGGACCTTCTATTTTGCCATCTTGCTGATGTCGTGCTTTCATTTTAAGAATTTTGGGAATTATCAAAACAGCAGGAAGCATTTTGTAATGGGAAAATGGCAGTAAGACAATATGGTATAAGATAACATGATGAATGAAAGAAATGTGTTTTATTTATTGCATTTAGATGAGATAACATTGTAAAATCCTCCAGAGAGAAATGTGGGATGTATTTGTGGATTTGGATTCATCATTTTATTGGTGATTCATTGAAACAATAAGAATGGACGAGTTTGCTCTAGGAGGTAATACTAGAATTTTAGGTGGTGACCATTTTCTGGAGGGACATTAATATCATGTCAGTGTGTTTGCATTTTACTTGGAAAACCAAACTAAGTTTTTGAATAGTTAGTGAGGATGAACACCTTGAATTAGAAAGATTAATCTGGAAGGTAGACAGACTGCTTAAAATTAGCAAAAATTCAGAGATTGGGAAACCACTTAGAACATTATTATAATATCCAAGCTGAAAGGTTGTCCAAGCTATAATCACAGGATAGTAGCAGGGAACAAAAGGTATGAAATGGACTTTAGAACAAAACAGATCTGTGTTCAAACTCCAACTCAGACATTAATGTTCATATTGTTTGCCCTTATCTAGAAGAGTGTAAATATTCATATATTTGTTGAATGAATGAGTGAATTGAACTCTATTAATTCTAAGAACTAGTAGCCTGCTCTAAAATATAAACCAATTCTAGTTCTAAACTCGTTATATTTTCCTAAAGTATACAACTAAGAATAAAAAGTAGAAAATATAAAAGGTAGGTTTTGGCTTCATATAAGAAGATGCTTCTAATAACTATGACTACAGTCTCTCAGTAGGTGATGAGCTTCCCATTATTAGAGGTGTGCAAGAAAGCATGGATAACCACCCATTATGGATGTATTAGAGGATATTCAAGCATAAAGTGTTGAGCTAGATGCTTTTAATTCTGTGAGATTTGACTGTTGTGTTAACTGACCTTTAAATATTATTTGGTAGATTAGAAACTTACTTCCCTCTGAGGTTACCATACTTGATATCTGATATTAATATCTAGTAATTGTATGTGAAATCCTACAAATAATTGGAGTCAAGACCATTTTTGGTGACAGTGAGGAGATAGTCTGTTTTATGTGATAGTATGTCTCAGAGGTTTGCCTGAAGAAATTTTTTTTTCACCACAAAATCTTTTATTTCATTAGATGGGTAAAGATGATAAAGTATCTTTTTGTTATTACATGTTTATTATTCATGCTTTTTTTAAAGATTTTATTTATTTGTCAGAGAGAGAGAGCACAAGCAGGGAGAGCGGCAGGCAGAGGGAGATGCAGGCTCCCCACTGAGCAAGGTACCCGATGCGGGGCTTGATCCCAGGACCCTGGGATCATGACCTGAGCCAAAGGCAGATGCTTAACCACCTGAGTCACCCAGGTGTCCCACATGTTTGTTATTCTTGAAGTGAATGAAATCTACACTTGTCAAGGTGCTGGGCTCCGATATTTCTAAATTACCGGTATGATAGTAGGGACACATAGTTTTGTTTTTTTTTTTAAGATTTTATTTATTTATTTTTTTATCTAGAGAGCACAAGCAGGGGTAGGGGCAAAGAGAGAGGGAGAGAATCTCAAGCAGATTCCATGCTGAGTGTGGAGACCAACGTGGGGCTTGATCTCACAACCCTGAGATCATGACCTGAGCCAAAATCAAGAGTTGGACATCCAATCAACTAAGCCACCCAGGTGCCCCGAGGACTGAGCCACCCAGGCGCCCTGAGGACACATTGCTTTTAAAAGTGCCTGAACTTCTTTTCTGTAGTTAAAAGAGTAGAAGCTGCCATCTATTTTGGGGGTAGACTCACTCCTTTGAGAAGGGCCACAAGGAGGAGTGCTTTTAGTTGTCTATCCATATGTTTTTATTGGGTTAAGCCTAATGCTTGTAGAGGAAACAGAAGGTGATTATCCAGGAGTTTTAAGAGGCCCTTGTGAGGGGTGCCTGGGTGGCTCAGTTGTTAAGCATCTGCCTTCAGCTCAGGTTGTGATCCCAGGGTCCTGGAATTTTTTTAATTATTCTTTAATTTCCTGGTTGACCCATTCATTCTTTAGTAGGATGCTCTTTAGCCTCCATGTATTTGAGTTCTTCCCAACTTTCCTCTTATGATTGAGCTCTAGTTTCAAAGCAATGTGGTCGGAAAATATGCAGGGAATGATCCCAATCTCTGCAGGGAGCCTGCTTCTCCCTCTCCCACTCCCCCTACTTGTGTTCTCTCTCTCACTGTATCTCTCTCTGTCAAATAAATAAATAAAATCTGAAAAAAAAAGAGGCCCTTGTGAGGAAGTATGTCTAGTAAATACTAGCAGCAGTGATATTCAGTAATGAGGTGGAGTTTTCTTTCTGCATCACTTTATTTTATAAGTAGTCTGTTAAATGTGACAACCTCTTGAATGCACGTGTTTTGTATATACTCCTTGGGGTGTGAAATGGGCTGTAGAGAGCTTAAATACAATGAAAAATAATTGTAAGATAATCAGAAAAGTGATGAAGAAGCATAGTAGAGCTGTCTGGAGAAAAATTGACCAAGAACTAGGAAAATTTAAAAAGTCCTCAGCAATATTTGCAAGGGGGGATAAATTATGTGCATTCATGCAACATAAAGGTTATATTATTGTAATTGTATTATTGTAATTGGTACTAAAGGAAGAGGTGACTCCTGAGTGCTGCTGAATTTGGGAACAACAGTGATTCTTAAAAATGACAAGTTCTTGAGACAGAGAGAGGATGAAAGAGCAAGAGTGAGAAAGAGGTGGAAACAGAAAGAAAATCACAAAATGACAGTGAGAGGGAGACACAAAGTTTTCTAAAGAATCAAGAAAAAGGGATATACAGAGGAAAAGTTAGGGCTAGGAGCTAGTAAGGGAGAGGGAGAGGATGAGGTAAGATAAGAAAATGCATTTTATCTTGATGAAGTCCCAATAGTTCCTTTTTGTTTTTGTTTCCCTTGCCTTTGGAGATATATCTAGCAGGAAGTTGCTGCAGCCAAAGTCAAAGAGGTTGCTGCCTATGTTCTCCTCTAGGATTTTTTTTTAAGATTTTTTTATTATTTGAGAGAGAGAGAGAACACAAGCAAGGGGAGGGGCAGAAGAAGAAGGAAAAGCAGAATCCCTGCTGAGCAGGGGGCCCAATGTGGGGCTCAATTCCAGGACCCTGGGATGGTGACCTGAGCTGAAGGCAGATGCTTAACCAACTGAGCCACCCAGGTGCCTCTCTCCTCTAGGATGTTGATGGACTCCTATCTCACATTTAGCCCTTTCATCCATTTTGAGTTTTTTTTTTGTGTGTGTGTATATGGTGTAAGAAAGTGGTCCAGTTTCATTCCAGGAGTCCAGGAGTCTTTTTTCCATTGGATATTCTTCCCTGCTTTGTCAAAGATGAGTTGACCATAGAGTTGAGGGTCCATTTCTGGGTTCTCTATTCTGTTCCATTGATCTATGTGTCTGTTTTTGTGCCAGTACCACACTGTCACAAATGGGCAACAGACACATGAAAAAATGCTCAACATAACTTGGCATCAGGGAAATACAAATCAAACCACAATGAGATACCACCTCACACTTGTCAGAATGGCTAAAATTAACAACTTAGGAAACAACAGATCTTGGCAAGGATACAGAGAAAGGGGAACCCTCTTACACTGGTGGTTCGAATGCAAGCTGGTGCAGCCACTCTGGAAAACAGTATGGAGGTTCCTCAGAAAGTTAAAAATAGAACTTCCCTATGACCCAGCAATTACACCACTAGGTATTTACCCAAAAGATACAAATGCAGTGATCGAAGGGGCATCTGCATCCCAATGTTTATAACAGCAATGTCCACAACAGCCAAACTATGGAAAGAGCCCAGATGTCCATCAACAGATGAATGGATAAAGAAGATGTGGTATATATATGCAACAGAATATTACTCAGCCATCAAAAAGAATGAAATCTTGCAATTTGCAATGACGTGGATGGAACTAGAGGGTATTATGCTAAGTGAAATAAGTCAGTCAGAGAAAGACAGATACCATATGATTTCACTCATATGTGGAATTTAAGAAACAAAACAGATGAACATAGGGGAAGGGAAGGAAAAATAAAATAAGAGGAAAACAGAGAGGGAGGCAAACCATAAGAGACTTTTAACTATAGGAAACAAACTGAGGGTTGCTGGAGGGGAGGTGGGTGGGGGATGGGGTAACTGAGTGATGGGCATTAAGGAGGGCATTTGAAGTAATGAGCAGTGGGTGTTATATGCAACTGATGAATTACTAGATTCTACCTTTGGAACTAAAAAAATGCATTAAAAAGGATTTATATGGTTATAAGCAGTAGAAATTAATTCAATCTATTTTAAAGGAATTTTATTGGCTCACATAACTGAAAAGTCCAAGCATTAATGTTTTTAGACCCACCTTGAACCAGGAGTTAATAATGACATCAAGCACACCCTAAGTTCTCCCCTCAGCTCTACCTTCCTCTTTGGTGATTTCATTTTCAGTCTG